>NC_029792.2:13149349-13156332 GCF_000816755.2 Arachis ipaensis
AATTTGACTCTATTAAATACTTTTTTTATTATAAAAGATTAAAAATTTATTCATGAAAAATATATTTAGTTCGCTTAATATTAATAAAAAATTAATATCTAAATTATTTGAATATTTAAAATAATTTTAGATTTTTGGTATGTTTATGTAAATAAATATTACCAAAGAATTTTTTTTATAAATTGTCTATATCAAAATTTGTAACAAAATTTTAAAATTTAATCAATGAAAGACTAAAAAATATTGAAAATAAAACAAAAAAAAATATTGTCTAAAATTAAATGACTTAGTTTCTAAAATAAAAAAAATTACATAGACTCAAAAGAATATTATTTTTTATTGGCATTTTTTTAAAATTAGTTTTAGGTTTACCAGTAACAACATTAGTTGAAGAAACCTCTTCGCCTATAAATATTATAAAAAGTCAATTTCGTAATCATATGGGAGATGAATTTTAAATGATTATTCAATAACATATATAGAAAGAAAAATATTTGATTGTATTGACAATTGAAAAGAAATATAGAACCTATTTAACTTATTATTTTAGTGTTTAAATTTATTTGTTAGACAATTTGAAAACTAATTATATTTTACCATAACAAAATATAATTATAAAAATTATTATCATATTATATATGCATTGCTCCCACTGACAAAATTTTCTGGATCTGTCACTAGTTCCAGTGTATTTTAGCGTAAAAAAATCATACAATGTTGTTTTATGGTGTACAACGTGGCATTCATTTGTCATGTCACTGGTCGGCGGTAGGCTAATTGGCCAGAAATAAGGTGAGGGACCAACTAAATGTATTTTTTACAAACTCTAAGACACAAACAGTGTAATTGGTAAATTAGAGACTAAATTGATGCAATCCGTGAATCTTAGGGATGACTTTGGAGTTTAACTCATTTTGTTATACATTACAAGCTAATGTTACAAGCTAATGTTACATTACAGGTTCCATTCCAAAAAATAAAACACACACACATAAAAAATGTTGTTGACACTCTTTTTAAGAATGTCATCATGGCTCATGACTATTAACTTTGATGTGCAATTCTAACATTTTTTGGTGGTTAGAGTCCACAGAGAATGCAGCACGACAATCTCTGAGTGCAAAGTCGAGGCGATCACTAAACTTTTCAAGAGCCATTGCATTCAAAGTTTATTTGTACCTCTTGCATCTACATTAAACACAAAGAGATGTGTTGAGTGCACTCAGAGATTGTCGTGCTGCATTCTCTGTGGACTCTAACCACCAAAAAATGTTAGAATTTCACATCAGAGCCGGTTCCGCTAGGAACCAACTAAGAAGTAGCCAACTAGAGCCAACTAGTTAAAAAATAGGAGGTTGTTATAGAAAAGAAAAAATAATTATCCTAATTTTTCGAATTTCAAAATTGAAAATACAAAGTATTAGCTTGAGTTGGCTTATTTTATAGTTGACTCCCTAAACATTTTCTTTGAAGTTGTCCATCAACACTGCAAACACCATACCACATCACTATGTGTAAATCAAACAAAGTGAAATAACAAACATTCCTTCATTTTCACTTCACACAAATAATTGAAACTAAGAGCTTAGTAGCTCACACTAATTTAACAGATATCATTAAACAAATTCTAATTTATCATAGCACATACATATTTAAGCATAGCATACAAATATATATATATAGCACAAAAATCAGAAAATAACACTAATTTTTCAAACTCAATTATAGAAAAGTAAGATCATCATGAACAACCATAATATATATATAATAAAAGACAAATATTGAGTATAAAAACAACACAAATAATCGAAGTTAATAGTCTGGTAACTCACACTAATTTATCAAAAATGGTTAAACAAATTCTGGTTTATCACATCATACAAATATTTAAGTATAACACACATTTTTGTTCAACATAGCACACAAATATTGAGTATAGAAAAATAATATAAAAGACATTTGTACTTTTTTAATTTTATTCAATAAAAAAGATACATTCAATTTACAAAGAAAAAGAAATTAAACAACAACAAGATAAAGAAGACGTTGAAAAAGAAAGAAAAAGAAGAAGACAACGGCAGCATCAGCAGCAACGATGACAATAATAGTGGTGACAGTAGTAATAATGACGACGTTAAAGGAAGAAGAGGAGAAGGAGGAGTAGGAGTATGAGTGAAGTATAAATATTAATAATTTGGTTAATGAAATCACTCGACAGCTAGTATTTTTGTTTAAAAAAATACAGAAAAATGGTTGAATTTATAATTAAACATTCTCATCCAACCATTTACCCAATAAGAAAAAGAGAACACAGAAGAAGAAACAATAATTGAGACAATCCAGAGGAAACAGTAGAATTTATGATAAAATATCCTCGCTAACTGATTCACTCAAGAAAAAAAGAAAACAAACAAACAAAGAATGACATACCTACACCCCATACAAAAAGACATTGACGTTGACCTAAAAGAAAGATGATTGACCTTTTAAGCCCAGTGACTGTTTCCTGGTTAACTGGACCAAATGCCACTCATTTGTCATCGACTATCGCAGTTTGTCAAAGCCTATCCAGTATCCAGCAAGGTTCTGTGGTGTGTCGAGTTGTAGAGAAAACATGATCTCAACATATTCAGGTGTCATGTCATTAGGATGGGCCAGTTTGTTATTGGTAGTTGGCGGTCTGATTGCAGGCATGATTTTGAGTCCGTTGATATCAGGCTGGTTATCCGCTTGGGAATCGGCCAGAGCTGATTCCCACAACACTAAGCAGGTCTACAGATACGATGTGTTCCTAAGCTTCCGTGGTGACGTCCGCTGCACTTTCGTCGCTCATCTTTACCAACATCTCATTAGCAAAGGCTTTTCCACATTCATGTTTATCCCGAGCTAATGGATGCAATTAGAGATTCGAGGCTTGCTATCGTTGTCTTCTCTGAAACATACCCCACCTCAACGTGGTGTCTCGATGAAATGTCCGCTATAGCTGATCGCCGCCGACAAAAGAAACAAATTGTTTACCCAGTTTTCTATGACGTTACTTCTTCTGATGTTGGAAGACAAGCGGGCCCGTACAAAAAACACTTCAATGCAGAGCAAATGAGTAGATTTCCCGAAAAAAGGGTTAAGCGATGGAGGAAGGATATGAAGTATTTGTCCAAATTGTATGGATTTCCTTTAATAGACCACAGAAACAGGTATGCCCATAAAACGCTCTTTCCGAATCCTCTTAGTGTTTCATGGTCATTTTTGGTTACGCAAACTATATATTTTTGTTTTACAACAGTAAGTCATAATCCTAAATAGATTGAATTAGCTGAAATTGGTTATTTTTCGTTTTGTTTGTTTCATGGGCGTGATTTTTTCTCCCCTTTCAGACCAGAGACTGAACACCTGGAAAAGATTATTCTTGATGTGGCAGAGAAATTGAAACATAAATTCAAATTAGAAATCAAAGATCTAATTGGGGTAAAACCCCGTCTAGAAGAGCTACAAGGATTACTTAAGTTGAAATCAGAGGATGTTCCTTTTCAAATTCTTGAAATTTGGGGCATGAGCGGGATAGGGAAGACAGTTCTTGGTATGATCCTGTTCGACAGAATCTCTTATCAATTCGATGCTTTCTGTTTTATCCAGGATGTAAACCATATTCATAGAACGCATGGCAAAGGGGCTGTTACTGAGATTCAAAAACAAATTCTTCATCAAATTTTCCAGGAAAAAAATCTAAAATTTTCAAGTCCTCCCGAAATAGCCAAGATCCTACAAAATAGGCTATGTAACCTAAATCTCCCTAAAAAGGCTCTTATAGTTCTTGACGATGTTAGTGATCCAAAGCAATGGGATGATTTGGGTATCGACCATAATTTACTTGGGAGAGGAAGCAGAGTTGTCATAACTACTAGATTTAAGCATGTTCTTAATGTGCCTACATCGTATGAAATTTACGAGGTTCCACTATTGAATGATGAAGAAGAAGCTCTTAAACTTTTTCAAACAAAAGCCTCCAAGATTGGTTGTCCTAACCCCACTGTCCATGATGTATCTCGAAAGGTAGTAGAATATGCTCAAAGTCTTCCTTCAGCAATTGTGGAACTGGGTTCCTACTTCAATCAAAGACCTGAAGTGCTCTGGGAAGGTTACTTGGAGAGATGGAGAAAATATCCAAATGAAGGATATATGAACTCGCTGCAGGAAACAAGTTATACAGATCTGAAGGGAGATGAGAAGATAATATTTCTAGATATAGCTTGTTTCTTTGGGGGGAAAAGGAACAAGTATGTCGAGCACATTCTAGAGAGTAGAATATCATCAGATCCTCATCTTGCAATTCAAGAGATCTGGAGGAATTCACTCATAAAGATTAGGAACGACGAAATTCATATGCATCAAATATTACGAGATTTGGGCAAGAAAATTGTTCGGGGCAATAATACAGAAGAGCCAAAATGCTGGTCTAGATTGTGGGATGCCAAGGATTTCCAGAAAGCCTTGAACACAGACATGGTAATAAACTAATAACTAATAATTCGTGTCTAGTTAACTAAAAAAAACAGTTAGAACTTGCTTTATTTATCATTCATTAATTGTCGTTACAATTAATAAATGTTAAATAAGATAAGTTATAGTGTGTGTTTGGATTTCAGTTTGCAAGAGTGAGTTTGTATAAAATTGATTTTATAAAATTGATTTTGATAAAAAGTAAGTTTGGGTTAACGTGATTTATGTTTGGCAATATTTGTATCAAAATTGATTATAGCAAAATAAATGTTGTTTGGATTATACTACTTAAAATCACTATGGTAAAACGCAGAAGCTTAAAATTGTAGCTTCTTGAAAACTATGGCTAAACGTGCTTTTTCTCTTGTAACGCCGTTTGCCAAACACATCCTAGTTGTTTTTAGTTAATTTTCTTTGGTTATCAAATATTTTCGATTTTTTTTTTGTGTCTAATTATTTTGTGTCTCCAAAATGCTTTTTTTATTATTATTAAGAAAAAAATAAAAATCTAAATTAGTTCATAAAGAATTTCAAAATGGAGCATTTTGCTTTCAAGAGGAATTTTTATTTTTTAAAAATTCAAATTATTCTTGTTAGATAGAAATCTAATTATCTTATTATAAAATTTATTAAAAATTTATTTGTTTAATATGTATGTTATAATTAAAAACTATGACGGAATCAATTTAAAAAATATTAGTTTTTGAAGATTTCGTAATACTGAAAGTTTATTAAGAATCAAAATATTCAATCATGCCGATTTAAGTATTTATTATGAAAAATAAAAATATTGTAACATGTTTCTTGATATTTTTCAGCAAGGAAACGCAGTCCAGGCCATAGTTTTGGATGAAGATGTCTCAAGGTTTTTCAAGATTGAGAGAGTGTCGCAAATGAGGCATCTTAGACTGCTGATATTACATCAGGAGAGCCCCTCAGGAAACCACATTTTTTATTTCAATGAGTTATCCTATCTTTCCTGGGATGGTTACGCTTACGCTTCTCTGTCACTATCCATATGGTTTAATCTTGTTGAATTGAATTTACAAAACAGCAGCATCGAACGACTATGGGATGAAGAAGAGGTAATGTACTGTATTCTTATTCAATTATTCTTTCTGCATTTCCAAACTTTAAAATGTAAACCATACCACCATGGTGTTGGCCCGATCCGAGGGGGCACGAGTGTGTTATGCATACATCTGAGTTCTAGATGGAATTCACAACTAAGTCAGTCTGATATGCTTGTAGTGAATTCTTTGTTCACAGGAAATTCCAAACCTAAAAAGAATGGACCTGAGCAACTCAAGAAATCTTACAACCACTCCAAATTTTGTACGCTGCCAAGGACTTGTGCGGCTGGATCTTAGTGGATGCACAAACCTAACTGAAGTCCACGACTCAATTCAACTTCTCAGCAAACTTGATTACTTGAGTTTGCGAAATTGTAGCAGTCTACCCATTCCTGATTTTGGCATTAATTGTCAGTTAGTTTCTCTAAGAACTCTGCTGCTCTCTGGCTGCAACTTCAGGCACAGGAGGCCAGATTTGACAAGGCTTTCAAAACTTAGCTACATTGATTTTTAGCGATGTATAAAAGTTTGTCCGAAGCATGAGCCTTTTGGGGGGGAGGGGGTTGTCTTGTAGTGGCCTTGGCACCTTAATGAAAATTTTAAATGCTCTTTTCTGTTATAATGATAGGAATGTGTCATGTCTTGAATGAAGTTTTATAGTGTTTAAAGAAAGTTGGTATGTTTATGTACTATATTTCAAATCTCTACTCATGTATTTACATTGTTTATTTTTTATTTGGTTTAGTTGTTTCTTTTTGTAATTTATTTTTACATCGATTATCATATAAAAAGTAATTTAATATTTATAATAAAATTGTTTTTTATTTTATTTGGTTGTCTTTCTCTTTTTTTACTATTTTTTCTCTTAATTTTTTCACTTATTAGTTATTATCATATAAAAGTATCTTGATGTAAGATAACTTTCTTGACAAACATTTATTTACATTTTTCTTAATAGAAAACACACACACACTCTATATACATATATATCACTAAATATACGATATTTATTCAGTTAATATTATTTAACTATACAAAATTTTAATTTTTGACCCCTCATTTACCAAAGGCAAAGAGACAAAGGCAAAGGCATTAATCTCATCCATTAAATAAATTATCATGTATTAAATTTTTGACGTGTGACATAAATTAAAAGTATTATTATTATTAAAACTATTGCTATATTATTAAAATCGTTATTTTGACTTTATTACCAATTTTTTAATTTGTTTAAAATTTAAATTTGTAATAAAAATTTTAGGGTTAAGTACGATTTTGGTTCCTAAGGTAGACAATTTTAAAACTAAGTTAAATTTTAGAGAATATTTTGTATGCAAAAAAGAATTATTGGTCTATACCTTAGAGACCAAAATCGTACTTAACCCAAAATTTTATTAAAAAATTGTTTTACCA
>NC_029792.2:13156481-13157644 GCF_000816755.2 Arachis ipaensis
TGATTAATATATATTTGTTAGAATATATTTTTTAACTGTGGTCAAATAAATAACTTAGAAAAAAAGAAGTATATTTTTGCCATCTTTGCACAAGTGGTGTGCTTAACCAAATCCTTGGATCCGCCCCGTGCACTTAAGAACTTGAGATTGAGAGGCTGCAAACATTTTGTTCATGTACCTTATATTGTCAACGGCAACTCATCCATCCTAATTCTTGATTTGAGCGGTTGCATGATGATAACCAACCTTTCCCACAGCAGAAGAAAATTCGTACATTCCTCCTGTCTAGAATCTTTGATATTTGATGAGTCCTGACTTAATTCCTTGAGCCAAGAAGACCTCTTGATTTTGTTCTTGATTTTGCCACTTGATGGAAGAGGTAAAACACAATACGAAGGAGGCTAATAATGCAGAAGAAAATAACATCTGGTCTGTGGACTCACACCTCTCAGGTAATGATCCTTTTTTAACTACTCTTAATGATTATTGCTATCTCTCCAACAAGAGAATTCCTCGTGAAGCAAGCCGAAATTCATAATCTTTACTGGCATGGCTATCGTTTCTCTTCTTTGCCATTGAACTTTGAACATTATGACAGTCTTGTTGGATTGAATTTGCCTGGTAGCAGCATCAAAAGGCTATGGGAAGGCCGCAAGGTACTTTACTGAATTTTATTTTGGGTGGGCTGGGCGCTAAAGAAAAAATGAGAGGAACAAAATGACATGTTGGCAGGTGAATTCTATATTCACAGAATTTAAGCATTCTTTACTGATGGCTCATATTTTTTTTTTTTTGGGAAGTTAAAGAATTCTATATATTGTGTGTTTAATTTAATTTGTTGAAAATATATATAGTTAAGACTGAAGAGTTTTTTTTGGTGACTAAAGACTGAAGAGTTTAATTTCTTTTGGAAATTTTCAGACTTAATTATTATTTTTACTTAATTTTTCTTGCCCATGAAACTTGATAGGGTTGAAGGAAAAATACCTAATATAATTTACAAACGTCCTGATTTCTTTCTTCCTATATATTAGGAAATAGGAATTGCCTTTATTGAAGCTGGTGAAATAATTATTGGGTTAATTAGAATGGTTTTATCTTCCCCCCTCTCTCTATGTATAATTTATTTAATTTTATTTTTCATATAGAAAATTTTATATTTT
>NC_029792.2:13158824-13177470 GCF_000816755.2 Arachis ipaensis
CAATACTCTTTTACAGATAAAAAATTATATTAAACTAAATGGAAGAAAAATTTACACGAATCTACCGAAAGTAAAAAACTGACATGGATCACCCAAAAGCATATTTTCATGTAATTCGAGTTAAGCTAATTCGAACTATGAAAACACTAGTAATTCGTATTAACACACTTCGAATGAATAGGGAAGCGTAAATTCGAATTATGCATGGATTTAGTCGTAGGTAGTTCGAATCAACATGATATGCATCTTGTATTATAATAGTTCGAATCATACTGATTCGAATTAAGCAAGGAAGCCAGACATAGTAGTTCGAATGAGGTTGCTTCGAACTACATATATATAATTCGAAATTGGTTGTTTCGAATTATTAAGGGCCAATGTGTATAAATATGGTGTGAACGTGAATTCCTTCCATTAGAGCGAAAACAATGGTTAATGAGGAGAGTTGTTTATGTTTGGTGCATTATAGAGAGTCAATTAAGAAAAAAATATGTTCTGGTGTTAAGTTTACTGATAAGGATCCCCTCAGTATTTTTCTGAAATCTACAACGAGCTTCGCTGATTTCCTAAATTCAATAATACAGAAACTTGGGTTGCAAGGCATGAAACGGGTTGAGAAGTTATTCTATCGCCTTCCGATCTCAGTGCTGCGAGATGACGTAAAATACGATTCGTTTGTCATAGGGAGTGACGAGGATTTGGAGGTCCTGTTCCATTGTCGTCGGCAGTTTCCCGAGGTCAGGACACCTGAGCTGTTGGCAAAGCTGGTTGATATGGTCTCTAGCTCAGGTGGTTCGAACCGGAATACCCAAACTCCAGTAACGGCAGCCTATTCTAGTTCGAGACCTGTTGGTGCATCTTCATCCGTGCCTGTGATTGCACCCCAGGACGAGCATGTGGCCTCCCCGTCGTTCGTCATTGATCTCAACCGCAGTGGTGGCAGAGAAGTTGGTATCATTGATAGGGCGCCGATTTCATTATAGTGTGGGGCACCAGCTGGGATGAACGATGCATTGCCGGATGATGATGACGCTGATGATGTGGAGCCGGACTTTATTGCTGATGATAGTGGTGATGACATAGCAGCAAGTAATCTAGCTGGGGCTGCCGGTGGTTCCATCTCAGGGACTCAGCAGTACCCCCCACACTTTTCATCTTTGGACTTGAATGCCATGAGACAGGAGGGGGTTCTTGGGGAACCTATTGGATTTGGTGCCAGAGATATGCAAGGTTCTGGAGGTCTATCAGAGTTTCAGGTTGGTCAGCAGTTTCAGGATAAAGAGGAGGCTGTGTTAAGCGTGAAGACATATAGCAACCGACGGGGGGTACAATACAAAGTGGTGGAGTCCAATTATCGCAAGTACCTTGGGAAGTGTACTGAATTTGGCAACAGGTGCACATGGTTGATTAGGATCAGTTTTCGCCAGCGCAGAGGTATTTAGGAGGTAAAACGGTACAACGACCCTCATACTTGTTTGGCCATGTCGATCTCAAGCGATCACAGGAGTCTTGATTATCATGTGATCTCGGCCTACATCATGCCAATGGTTAAAGCTAATGCATCCGTCTGTATCAAGGTACTGCTGAATGTGACAGAGGCACATTTCGGGTTTAGGCCGACTTATAGGAGGGTTTGGTTGGCTAAGCAGAAGGTCGTGGCAAAGATTTACGGAGACTGGAATGAGTCATACAACGAGCTGCCGCGATGGGTCTTAGGTGTGCAGCTGACGATGCCTGGTAGTGTTGCAATGTTGAGGACGAGTCCTGTTCGAGTGGGTGGGCAAGTGGATGAATCGCAAGCCTATTTTCACCGGTTTTTCTGGACAGTCCCACCGTGTATAGAGGCATTCCGTCATTGCAAGCTATTGGTCAGTATTGACAGGACGTACCTGTACAGTAGGGGGTACGTTGATCGTTGCGATTGCACAAGACGGGAACTCCAACATCCTGCCTGTTGCATTTGCACTCGTGGAGGGTGAGAATGCTGAGTCCTGGTCTTTTTTTCTATCCCATCTTTGCCAGCACGTGACCCCACAGCCGGATATTTTGGTGATATCAGATAGGCACAACGGTATCAAGGCCGCACTTGAGGCTCCGGACGGAGGTTGGCTGCCACCTGCTGCATATCGTGTATTTTGTATTCGACATGTGGCTAAAAATTTTGCCCTCACTTTTAAGGGCAAGGATGCACGGAGGCTTCTTGTGAATGCAGCATATGCGAAGACTGAGGTGGAATTCGATTACTGGTTTGATATTCTATGAAGTGATGACCCTGCCATGTGTGACTGGGCTAACAGGATTGAGTATGCAATGTGGACACAACATCGGGATGATGGTAGGAGATACGACCATATGACGACGAATATTTCTGAGTGTGTCAACTCCATATTGAAGGGAGTCAGGAACCTTCCGGTGTGTTCACTAGTGAAGGCCACTTACGGGAGGTTGGCCGAACTATTTGTTCGCAAGGGGAGAGAGGCCGAGGCCGAGGCCCAGCTGGGAACCAGACAACAGTTCAGCTAACACCTGGTGAAGGATATAGAGGCAAATCTGAAGACGTCGAGGTGCTTCACAGTGACTTTGTATGACAGAGATAATTCTGAGTTCACTGTCGCCGAGACCACGCCTACTTGATCATTCTCACTTGGTAGTTACAGAGTGTCGCTCACAGCTCAGACATGTGATTGTGGATATTTTCAGGCACTTCATTATCCTTGCTGTCATGCCTTAGCATGTTGTGCTTATTCACGGCACACTTGGCATCCCTATGTGCATCAGGTGTATCATCTTAGCTCGGTGTTCAATGTGTATCGGATGTGATTCACCCCTCCCATCCCTGAGGATTTTTGGCCACCGTATGATGGACCCACAGTCATACCGGGCATACCTCCTAACCGTGGGCTCGTCGACCCCCTTAGGAAGCTCGCCGAACGTATCCTGGAACCAGCTGCAGTTCACTGCGAACTTCTAGATGCAGTTCGCAGGAGGCAACTCACCCAGCAGCTCCTCGAACCATACCCAAGCTGGGTGACCACCCTCGATGTACGTCTGAAAATCTGTCAAGCACCCACTAACATAATGCCCATCGATCGGCAGCCCTAACTAGTACGACACGTCCTGCAGTGTAATCGTGCACTCCCCGAATGGCATATGAAATGTGTGCGTCTCCGGACGCTAACGCTCCACAAATGCACTAACTAGGGGCTCATCCAGCCTAAACCATCTCTCATTTAGCCTCGCTAGATGGTATAAGCCGATCATCTGCAAGTACAGAACGTACTTCTCGTCTAGGCGCATACCCTGCTGCCGTCGCATGCTCGAGGTACATCGGTGGGGCTGCATAAAGAATGTATTAGATTGTCACTTGGCTCGGAACATATTTACACAACATCATTCACTAATGCATATCGTAGAGCAGAACATACAACTTGTATTCTACCAAATCATGTTACACGTTAAAATGGAAAATAACCTCAAATACATCAAAGTGGGCCTAACGAGAAAATTTTTTAAAAACTTCCTAAAAAGGGTATACTTAATTACCATAAAAAATTTTCTCAGAGAGAGTATAATATTACGCTAAAAAAATTACTTCAATGATTACTACTCATGTGAAAAAGAAAAAACTTACTTTAGATAACTTTCACCCTCCTTACTACTCATACTTTTTTATTTATTTGTGTTCACTAATAAACCACTATTATAACCACTTAACAACGGTATATAATTACTATCATTATAATATACAAAAGGTAAAAATGTAAAAAATATAACATACTAATTCCTGTTTTAAAAGGAAAAAATGGCACTCACCTCTTCAATGATGACACCAGCTATATGGGCGACGCCATCTAAACGATAGAGTTGGTCTGGGTCATCCCCCATCAACTGAATATTCTGTTGAACACTTTGTTGCAATCATACGGAATGAGTTTTCTCTGGGATTTGGTAGAGGCAAGGGTTTGGGATAGTGGTTCGAATGAGGTTGACTTGAACTCTATTTATAGGCTAAGCCTTTGTAATTCGAATAAGGTTGTTTCGAATTACTAGGGGCAGCCAAATCGGGGATAATTCGAATCAGGTTATTTCGAATTACTAGGAGTTTCAAAGCAGTGTGCGAGTTCAATACATGTTGATTTGAACCAGTGGGGGTACTTGTTTGTGTGTAATTCAAATGAATGTTATTCGAATTATCATATAGAGCTCAAGCATATATAATTCGAATCAGTATGATTCAAATTATTAAAGTCACACGTAGTTCGACTTAGGTTAATTCGAATTACTATTGCTTTGTGTAATTTGAATTGGATTCATTCGAATTACATAAAATGTTGTTTTTGGGTGATTCACGTTGTGTTTTTGTTTTTGGTAGAATTGTGTAAGTTTTTTCTTATTTAGTTTAAATACGTGTTTTCCTTCTCTTTTATACCGTCAATAAAAATTAAGTTTATGTATATACACTTGCTTACTCTTCTTGGTTCTTATATATAATCTACTGTTTCAGTTTTAATTTTTGAATACACAAACAAACTAACCATCACATAATATATCATATCATTGATTAACTTTACACAATATTTTTGAGTTATAGTTTTTGGTGATATTAGAATTGAGTAGCGAATTTAATTAACGTGTTCTTAGTTCAGGATATTAAGCTATTATTATTCTATTAGTAGATTTTTTTAATATTTAGTAAATACATGAATGTATTAAAATTTAAAATTTATAACTTTTATATAAAAGATTTTTTTAATTAATAATTATAATATGTATTTTTGAGACACATATTAACTTAATTCTTAAATAATATAATTGATTATTCAAACACTAAATTGAACTATAATCTCACTTCATATATATACAGACTAACCTGACAATTTTAAAACTTTAAAGACATATATTGAAAGAAAAAAATCAGTAGTAATCAAATTAAAAGTTTTAATTATTTTTTTTCTTTTTTTGGTCCATTTTAGTTCTAAGTTTTTACCATGGGACAACATTGATTGTTGACCATGGAAAATCATGTTCTTAACAGTTGAAATATTAATTGTGTGACTGGTCTGGTCATAACTGAAACTCTGCAACACAAATGCATGCTTTATTTTCAAATATAGAACCCACTGTTTCTCCTCATCAACTTTGAGGAAATTCTTTCTTTCTATTATTCATTTCATCAAAATACTCCTACTTTCCAAGATTTTTTTGTGCCCATAATTGATGCTTAACATTATTCTTTAATTTTTACATATGAGAAAGCAAATTGTAATTACGAACTAATTTTTACAACCTAGACGGTGGGGTAGAGTTTTGGATCGGTCACAAATTCAAATGCCGAGATGCAGTGATGCAAGGTGTGAAGAACTACAGTATTCGCAGGAGTGCTGAGTACCAAGTGATAGAATCAGACCGATTAAAGTACCACGTGCATTGCCGTCAAGCTGCAAATGGGTGTCCATAGAGGCTCCGTGTTGCCCTTCGACGGAACCTCGGATACCGGTGAGTTCAAGTTTAATTGAGGCGTACCTACTCATTTATGGTTTCTATATATTAAGTAGTTTCCAACCATGGCTGTTTTATTTCGTTAGGGAGGTCCGTAGGGTTGGTGGAGCGCACACTTGTTTGGCACCCACCATGTCCCAGAACCATCGACAGTTAGATAGCAGTCTCATCTGCAAGGTCATCCTGCCGTTGATACAGTCCAACCCATCCATCAGCATCCCTATCCTACAAGGTGCGGTCCGACAGAGCTGTCACTTCAAACCCTCCTACAGAAAGGTGTGGATGGCAAAGCAAAAGGCAATTTATCAGATCTACGGGGACTGGGAGGAGTCAGATAACAAGGTGCCATAACTGCTTCAGGCCCTGCAGAGTTGTTTCCCGGGAACTATGTGTGAGTTACAGGCCGTGCCGTACTATGATGGGCATCTTCTGGTCCGCAACTGTAGCATGTTCGACAAAGTATTTTAGACTTTTCCGTCCTGTGTTGAGGCTTTCAAGCATTGCAAGCCGTTTCTTTTCGTCGATGGCATGCATCTGTATGGCAGATACGGTAGGGTGTTGCTTATTGCAGTGGCACAAGACGGCAACAGCAATATCCTGCCTAATGCTTTTGCCATTGTGGAGTCTGTGAGTATAGAGTCATGGTCGTTCTTCCTTACTAATCTAAGATGCCATGTTACCCTACAATAAGGCATGTTGGTTATCTCTGATAAATCGCAGGCCATCAAGGCTGCAATCAATGCCGATGATAGTGGTTGGCATCTTCCAAGGGCATTCCATGCTTACTGTATTAGACACATGGCAGCGAACTTCATGACTCGTTTTAAGTCAGCCGAGAGCAAGCGATACCTTATAAATGCCGCTTATAGTCTAAGTAAGGTTGGTACGAGTGGTACATGGATGCCTTGAGAGGGTTGTCGCCTGGGATGGCGGACTGGGCAGGCTGTTTCAACCCAGAGATATGGCTACAACACTGCAACAGTGGTCGGCGGTTTGGTTATATGACAACAAATCTGTCGGAGTGCATCAATGCAATTCTCAAGGGTACACGGTACTTGCCAATTTCTACCATCATACGCATCACGTATGAACGGTTGTAGAAGTTGTTCGTACTAACTTATAATTTGCATAAAAACCAAAATCTACGTAAAGGACTAAATTAAAAAAGAGGTTGTATCAACCGTGGTGCTAACCTCGTTGAATCGTAACTGGTCTATCGCCACTCTCCAGTGTAGAACCCTCCTCTCATGCTGGTCTCTGCTCTGCTACTGCGATCCTATCAACCTGACACCAATTAATAGAATAACAACAGTTCTCATTATGCAGAATATCAAAAAAGGTTACAAATTGATAACACAGTAAAGACATAAACAGTTGTTACCTCGCAGCCATAGGATACATGAAAATCCCTCACTCTGGTGGACATCATTGAGGAAATCTCTGGTATATCTAGGTGGTGCGCGAATTTGTGACTCGCACAACTAAACCAGTAAGTGCACCGGCTCATCCAAGTAATACCTCAGGTGAGTGAGGGTCGAATTCCACGAGGATTGCCGGATTGAGCAAGCTGTGATTATCCTGCAGATCTTAGTCAGGCGAATAAAAAGATAGTTGTTGGTTGTTGTAGGCGCATAAACAAGCAATAACCATGGCTGTGATTATCCTGCAGATCTTCTTCTGGATTAACACATCATACTAACTACTCCAATGATGAATGATTCCTTCAATGGCAAGGCTGTAAGTGATTAAGCCATTAGTCGTGGTCATTAATCTCCTCAGGTCCAAACCAAACATCCGAACGGACTAGATCAATTTGGAAGAGGGTGAAGCGCGCGCAATCCAATCTCTTGATGATCCTACTCAAAACGCCACAGATAAGGTCGGATCTTCTGGATCAGAGACTGACGCTCTTATGGTTCTAGCCCTTAGAACCACAGGAACCTCAATTACCCATGGCTAACGAGGTTTTATGTCACATACCCCAATTAGCCCAGATAACTTGTTAGAACCCGTGATGCATTCTCAAGTTGTAGCTCATTACTATCCGGGTCAGGACTCGTAAGCAACTCATGTAGAATCGAGATTCATAAAGATGAAGAACGACAATGCATCATAGAATAGAATCAAACATAGATTGAAGTAGAAAGTAATTGCATTAATCCATAGAAATCAGCAGAGCTCCTAACCTTAACCTAGGAGGTTTAGTTGCTCATACTGTACAGAGAAATAATATGAAGTTTGAATCTAGTGGGAAAATAAGATCTCTAAACAATGGTGATCTTCCCTTATTTATACTAATGACTAGACTTAAAAAGAAACTAATAATAATTAGAAATTACAATAATGAAAGAAACTAAGCAAAAAGGTGCGAAAATCCACTTCTAGGCCCACTTGGTGAGTGTTTGGGTTGAGCTTGGTGTCCAACTTGAGTGAGTGGGTGTTGAACGCCCACTAGGGGGTGTGAGTGCACTACCTTGCTCCCTTTGTGGCGTTGAACGCCAGTTTAGGGCGTTCAACACTGGGTTCTGTCCTCTTGGGGTGTTGAACGCCAGAAAGGGGGTAGTTTGGGTGTTCAACGCCTATTTTGGGCCTTCATTTCCAAAGCAAAGTATAGACCATTATATATAGCTGGAAAGCTATGGAAGTTAACTTTTCAACGCCATTGAAAACGCTTCATTTGGACTTCTGTAGGTCCAGAAATGCTCATTTGAATGCACAGAGGTCAGGATCTGACATCATCTGTTGTCCTTTCTTTGCCTCTAAATTAGACTTTGCCAAAACTTGCCAAATTCACCCAAAAATTACCTAAAATCATAAGAAAACACAAAAGCTCAATGTAGTATCCAAAAAGTAAATTTTGCATTAAAACATACAAAAACAGAATAAAACTTAACAAAATATGCTGAAAATACTAATAAAATAACATAAAAAAGCGTATAAAATATCCGCTCATCACTAGCACATCAAGAGCGTAGTGTAGGCAGCGACATCCATGACGCCTCGGTGTGCTACCGAGCATAGTGACCGGTACGTTTAGGCTAGCACAACCGAGCCCCAAGACAACTCCCAGTACCGCCCAAAGTCCTGAAGCAGCGACAGCTAACGCAGATGGACCAAGTTGTTCGACTTATCCGTCATCAGGTAGCCTCTGATCAGTAACATAATGTAACACTTAGCATACTGTCGAAGGGTCTCTAGGTCGCTGTTGGTGCCATCTGGCGGACACAGTCTCACAGTCATACAAGCTTCAGCGAGAACGACTCCTTCCTCTGCGCCGCCTGCTGTGAACCACCAGAGGCCTGGCACCGAGTAGTCGCTCCACCAACTCACACGTCTCCGTGCGGTACCACCTGTAGAAGTCACGGAAGCACCCCCAACTGGGTCTCCGTGTGCACGTAGCCCAAGGTGGTACGTGGTGCACTAATTATGAATCACACTTTTCACAACTAGTACCACTAACCAGCAAGTGCACTGGGTCGTCCAAGTAATACCTTACGTGAGTAAGGGTCGAATCCCACGGAGATTGTTGGTTTGAAGCAATCTATGGTTATCTTGTAAATCTTAGTTAGAAAGTCAATTATATTGATCAGTTGAATCGCGAATAAACAAGAGAGCATGGATTAAAGGTTACTTGTTATGCAGTAATGGAGAATATGTTGGAGTTTTGGAGATGCTTTGTCTTCTGAATCTTTGCTTCCCTCTGTCTTCTGCTTCACGCACGCACGTCCTCCTATGGCAAGCTGTATGTAGGGGATCACCGTCGTCAATGGCTACATCCCATCCTCTCAGTGAAGAATATGCTCACATGCTCTGTCACAGCACGGCTAATCACTGGTTGGTTCCCGCTCCTACTGGAATAGAATAGAATCCCTTGATTCTTTTGCGTCTGTCACTAACGCCCAGCACTCGTGAGTTTGAAGCACGTCACAGTCATTCGATCATCGGATCCTACTCGGAATACCACAGACAAGGTTTAGACTTTTCGGATCCTCATGAATGCCGCCATCGATCTAGCTTATACCACGAAGATTCTAATTAAGAAATCTAAGAGATATTCATTCAATCGGATATAGAACGGAGGTGGTTGTCAGGCACACGTTCATGGGTTGAGGAAGGTGATGAGTGTCACAGATCATCACCTTCATCACAATTAAGCGCAAATGAACATCTTAGATAGGAACAAGCGTGTTTGAATGGAAAACAGAAATACTTGCATTAATCCATCGAGACACAGCAGAGCTCCTCACCCCCAACAATGGAGTTTAGAGACTCATGCCATCAAAGAGTACAAAATTCAGATCTGAAATGTCATGAGAGATCTCTAATACAATAGTAAAAGGTCCTATATATACTAGACTGGTCACTAGGGTTTACAGAAGTAAGTAATTGATGCATAAATCCACTTCCGGGGCCCACTTGGTGTGTGCTTGGGCTGAGCTAAAGCTTTCCACGTGCAGAGGCTCTTTTGAGCGTTCAACGCCAGTTTTGGATCCTTTTCTGGCGTTGAACTCTGGTTTTGGATCCTTTTCTGGCGCTGGACGCCAGATTTGGGCAGAGAACTGGCGTTGAACACCAGTTTACGTCATCTATTCTCGAGCAAAGTATGGACTATTATATATTGCTGGAAAGCCCTGGATGTCTACTTTCCAACGCAATTGGAAGCGCGCCATTTTGAGTTCTGTAGCTCCAGAAAATCCAGTTTGAGTTCAGGGAGGTCAGAATCCAACAGCATCAGCAGTCATTCTTCAACCTCTGAATTTGATTTTTGCTCGAGTCCCTCAATTTCAGCCAGAAAATATCTGAAATCACAGAAAAACACACAAACTCATAGTAAAGTCCAGAAATGTGAATTTAACATAAAAAACAATGAAAACATCCCTAAAAGTGACTAGATTCTACTAAAAACATACTAAAAACAATGCCAAAAAGCGTATAAATTATCCGCTCATCAGTACGCCACGTCCTACATGGTGATATTGGCCTCACCCCACGGGAGATGGAATGTGTGGGTCTTCGGACGCCATCCCTCCACAAATGTCGTAATCAGGGAGTTGTCGAATGTGAAATCCCTGAGATGTACCGGGTCGCTGAATACAACCTCCCTTAGATACAAGACGATGGCGTATGGTGGAAGAAGGGTATGGCTCACTTGTCGGGGGAGGAGAAGGCGAGGCCTCTGACAAAATAATATATATTCACAATTATTAAAAAATAAATAATTGGATAGGTCCATCAACATAGCAAACTGTCTTCACTATTCTACACATAACCCTAATAGAATCTTACACCTATGTACTAACTGGATTTATGTCGACACAACATACTTTGTGACTATGTACTTTCTTAACTAATACACATTTCCTCATTCCGTTACGTGAATTTAACACATTCAATAAAGTTATTAACAATGTAACCAACAAAGTCTGACTTAACTTCATAATCTAATTATCAAACTTGGCTAGTTACTAACTAAATTAATAATTATTTAGTAACAACCTAATACAGAAAAAATAAACTGGAGTTTCAAACTTCAATCAGTGACCTATTTCTAGTAATACAAACTGTATTCTAGTTCTTGACAAATACCCTAACCATGGCTATATATATATATATATATATATATGGGATTACATAAAAGTTAAGATAACAAAACTAACCTCAGAGTCCTGTGCCCCCGCATAATGTCAAGTCTCATTCAGGCGGTTGGTGTCCCGATCACTACCTTCTGCGTGCGCCATCGTCGTATTACTCGATAATATAGATAGAAAGGGGTAAAAGAGAGGAGAAAGTGGTCAAGAAGTTTAAATTGGGGACCAAAACCTTGCTGTCAACGACATATATTTATAGTCGTCCCCAACTCTTATCTCGTTTACAGTGTAAACGAGATAACTTTACACGTACCTCGTTTACACTGTAAACGAGATATGCGCGCGTGTAATGATATGATGATGTGTTGACCGGTGACACGTGGGTTGTTAGTGACATGTGTCACTCCATGGTTTGATCACATGTAATGATATGATGATGTGTTGACCGGTGACACATGGCATGCTGATATGGATGGTTGCCACCAGACATTCAATTTCAGGGACTAAAATGAGTCACTTAACGCAAAGTGAGGGACTAATTTGGTTCATCTACAATTATGACATAGCGAATGACACGTGGACGAATACTGTTACGATACGTGGCACAAATGGACACATGGCCAAATAGCATTATGACACGTGACACAACCGTCTACATCAGCATGCCACGTATCACCGGTCAACATATCATCATACCATTACACGTGGCCAAATCATAGAGTAACACGTGTCACTAACAGTCCACGTCATCAAGTCATGTCATCATGTTGTTAATGCAAAATAAGTCAAAGATTAATGCAGTGCATTTTTGTCAATCTCAGGGACATAATTGGTGCAATTAGAATTTTACGGGCGATTTTAGTGCACGAAGCCACAGGAAATATTTTGGGGTTTAACTCCTACTTTTAATGTACAGCTATACGTAGCACGATTATAAAATATTTAAATTGAAAAAAAAAACAATTGTGAAACAGAACCCTAACAATAACATGCCTTTCCACTTCGATTCTGCAACTCTTCTCAGTTCTCTCTTTTCCGTGTTCTGCTTCCACTTCTGGTTTCGATTTCACCATTGCTGCGTTCGCCACTTTTCCTCTGCTTCTGCTATTCTCGCTTTAAGATGCTAATTTTGAGTTTTCTTCTTTTATTTTTATTTTTTTGTTTATGGCAACTTCTTAGTTTTTAATTTCTATTGAGATTAATGAATTGTAGTTGTTGTGCTAAAACATTCTTAATACAAATAGGAAAGTTGTATTGTATTAAATATCTAAAGTCGTCTTCTTCATGCTTAAGGTAGCTAAACGGTTTCAGGAAATATTGATAATCATAGAGTGAAAAATTGTGTTTCGTGAAGTATCATGAGTTTTTATGTTAAGAGGACATGTTATATGCAACGAGGTATGCAATCCCTAAACTCCATTGCTTTCTTTCTTCTGCCATCATCAAACTTACTTGCTGTTATGCCATATGCCCACCGTACAAGGCTATGTCTTCTTCATTCACAGCCGCTTCCATCACGAGACACTTACAAATTTGATAATGTTGAAGATGCTGTAGCTTTATTTAATTGCAAGGTTGATATGCATCTGCAGCCATCGATTGTGGAATTGACCAAAATCTTGGGAACGATTATAAATATGAAGTATTATGCTACGGCTATTCATCTTTATACCCAGTTGGAGTCAAAGGACATCCTACCATTTAGTGATACTTTGAACATCTTAATTAGTTGTTATGGCCATGCAGGTCAGATGGTTTTGTACTCTCGATAATGAGCAAGTTTGTTAAGTGGGGTTTTAAGCCAAGTGTTGTAACTTTTACTACTCTAAAGAAGGGGTTGTGCCTTAATGGTAAGATTTTGGATGCACTCTACATTAATGGTAAAATATTTGCAAAAGGATTATGGTTTGATGAAGTTATGTATGGAACTTTAATCAATGGGTTGTGTAAGTCTGGAGAAATAAGAGTTGCTCTCCAAAAGCTTTGGAAAATGGAGGGTCAGTTTGTTAGACCGAATCTTGTAATGTACAATATTGTTGTTGATGATTTGTGCAAAGATGGACTTTTGAATGATGCACTGGATTTGTATTTTAATATACTTGGTCAAGGAATTCCCCCTGATATTGTCACTTATACTTCATTAATATATAGTTTTTGTCATGTGGGCCAATGGAAAGAAGCTGGATTATTGCTGAATGAGATTTTTGTTAAAGACACCAGCCTAGATGTGTATACCTTTAACATAATAATCGATGCATTATGGAAAGAACAGATGCTATTACAAGCCTATGATTTGTGCGATGTGATGATTCTAAGGGGTCAGCAACCAAACATTATTACTTACACAATTTTGATGAATGGATATTGTTTGAACAATAAAGTTAATGAGGCAAGAAACTTATTTGATATGGTAATTGAAAGGGGTATTGTGCCAGATGTTTGGAGTTATAACATCTTGATTAAAGGTTATTGCAAGATTAACAGAGTGGATGAGGCCATGAATTTGAGGAAAAATATGTTTCTTAAGAACATAGTTCTAAACATTGTAACTTACAATTCTCTAGTTGATGGCTTGTGCAAAGTTGGTAGAATCTCGTCTGCGTGGGAGATTGTTAATGAAATGCATTACTGTGGTCAACCATTCCCTGATTTAAACACTTATAATATCCTTTTAGATTTCGTGTGCAACAACCAGCATCTTGATGAGACAATTGCATTATTTAAAAGTCTCATCTTCGAAAGAAATTTTGTTCACACTATCTTAATTAGTGGTTATTGCAAGAACAAAAGATTTGATGAAGCCGTGAAACCTTTCCAATATATGTGTTCCAAGAATTTGGATCCAAATATTGAAACTTACAATATATTGTTACACGCGTTATGCGACAGGCAGCAACTTGGCATGGCAATTATACTATTAAACCAAGTTGTTGATGATGATATTTGTCCTAATTTGTACACATACAAAATACTTATACATGGTTTATAGAACTCTGCAAGAATAGAAGAATGCACAAAAGATTTTTCAAACATTTTTTCATTAGAGGAAATCATGTAGATGTCAAAAACATAATCGATCATCTTTGTAAAAGTGGATTATCAGAATAGAAAAACCCTTGATTTTACAATGGGAAGACAACTAAAACCTCTCTAATGCTGTCACTTCTAGAGAAAAGAAAAAGGATGAGGCACAAACTTTTCTGCAAATGATCATTAGATGCTTGGCAAGGAATAAGGTCAGTTGTTTTAATTTCCAAGTTGATTTCTGAAGTGACATAAAAGTTAAGATAACAAAACTAACCTCAGAGTCCTGTGCCCCGGCATAACGTCAAGTCTCATTCAGCCGGTTGATGTTCCGATCATTACCTTCTGTGCGCGCCATTGTCGTATTTCTCGATAATATAGATAGAAAGGGATAAAAGAGAGGAGAAAGTGGTCAAAAAGTTTAAATTCGGGACCAAAACCTTGCTTTCAACGACATATATTTATAGCCATGCCCAACTCTTATCTCGTTTACACTGTAAACAAGATATACACGCGTGTAATGATATGATGATATGTTGATCGGTGACACGTGGGTTGTTAGTGACATGTGTCACTCCATGGTTTGATCACATGTAATGATATAATGATGTGTTGACTGGTGACACATGGCATGCTAATATGGATGGTTGTCACCGGACATTCAATTTCAGAGACTAAAATGAGTCACTTAATGCAAAGTGAGGAACTAATTTGGTGCATCTACAATGATCACACAGCGAGTGACACGTGGACGAATATTGTGGCGATACGTGGCACAAATAGACACATGGCCAAATAGCATTATGACACACGTGACACAACCGTCTACATCAGCATGCCACGTGTCACTGGTCAATACATCATTATACCATTACACGTGGCTAAATCATGGAGTGACACGTGTCACTAACAGTCCACGTCATCAAGTCACGACATCACGTCGTTAATGCAAAATAGGTCAGGGACTATTGTGGTGCATTCTTGTCAATCTCAGGGACATAATTGGTGCAATTAGAATTTTACGGGCGATTTTAGTGCACGAAGCCACAGGGAATATTTTAGGGTTTAACTCCTACTTTAAATGTACAGCTAACATGTAGCATGATTATAAAATATTTAAAATGAAAAAAAAACAATTGTGAAGCAGAACCCTAACAATAACATGCCTCTCTCCACTTCGATTCTGCAACTCTTCTCAGTTCTCTCTTTTCCGTGTTCTGCTTCCGCTTCCGCTTTTGATTCCACCATTGTTGTGTTTGCCACTTTGCCTCTGATTTTGTTGTTCTCGCTTTAAAGTGCTAATTTTGAGTTTTCTTCTTTTATTTTTATTTATTTGTTTGTGGCAACTACTTAGCTTTTAATTTCTATTGAGATAAATGAATTGTAGTTGTTGTGCTAAAATATTCTTAATACAAATAGGAAAGTTGTATTGTATTAAATATCTAAAGTCGTCTTCTTTATTCTTAAGATAGCTAAACGGTTTCAGGCAATATTGATAATCATAGAGTGAAAAATTGTCTTTCGTGAAGTATTATCAGTTTTTATGTTAAGAGGACATGTTGTATGCAACGCGGTATGCAATCCCTAAACTCCATCGCTTTCTTTTGCTAACATCGAACTTACTTGCTTTTATGCCATATGCCCACCGTACAAGCCTATGTCTTCTTCATTCACAGCCGCTCCCATCACGAGATGCTTAAAAATTTGATAATATTAAAAATGTTATAGCTTTATTTAATAGCAAGGTTGATATGCATCCGCAGCCATCGATTGTGGAATTAACCAAAATTTTGGGAACGATTGTAAAGATGAAGTATTATGCCACGACTATTCATCTTTATACCCAGATGGAGTCAAAGGGCATCCTACTATTTAGTGTGACTTTGAACATCTTAATAAATTGTTATGGCCATGCAGGTCAAATAGGTTTTGCACTCTCGGTAATGAGCAAGTTTGTTAAGTGGGGTTTTAAGTCAAGTGCTATAACTTTTACTACACTAAAGAAGGGGTTGTGTCTTAGTGGTAAGATTTTGGATGCACTTTACATTAATGGTAAAATAGTTGCAAAAGGATTAGGGTTTGATGAAGTTAGGTACGGAACCTTAATCAATGGGCTGTGTAAGTCTGGAAAAACAAGAGTTGCTCTCCAAAGGTTTTGGAAAATGGAGGGTCAGTTTGTTAGGCTGAATCTTGTAATGTACAATATTGTTGTTGATGGTTGTGCAAAGATGGACTTTTGAATGATGCACTAGATTTGTATTTTAATATGCTTGGTCGAGAAATTTCCTTTGATATTGTCACTTACACTTCATTAATATATGATTTTTGTCATGTCGGCCAATGGAAAGAAGCTGGATTATTGCTGAATGAGATTTTTGTTAAAGACACCGACCTAGATGTGTATACCATTAACATAATAATTGATGCATTATGCAAAGAAGAGATGCTATTACAAGCCCACGATTTGTGCGACGTGATAATTCTAAGGGGTCAGCAACCAAACATTACTACTTACACAATTTTGATGAATGGATATTATTTGAACAAAAAAGTTTACGAGGCAAGAAACTTATTTGATATGGTAATTGAAAGGGGTGTTGTGCCTGATGTTTAGAGTTATAACATCTTGATTAAAGGTTATTGCAAGATTAACAGAGTGGATGAGGCCATGAATTTGAGGAAAGATAGTTTCTTAAGAACATAGTTCCAAACATTGTAACTTACAATTCTCTAGTTGATGGCTTGTGCAAAGCTGGTAGAATCTTGTCTACATGGGAGATTGTTAATGAAATGCATTATTACGGTCAACCATTCCCCGATGTAAACACTTATAATATCCTTTTAGATTTCGTGTGAAAAAACCAGCATCTTGATGAGGCAATTGCATTATTTAAAAGTCTCATCTTTGAAAGAAATTTTGTTCCAAATGTTTGGAGTTACAATATCTTGATTAGTGGTTATTGCAAGAATAAAAGATTTGATGAAGCCATGAAACCTTTCCAATATATCTGTTCCAAGAATTTGGACCCAAATATTGAAACTTACAATATATTGTTACATGCGTTATGCGACAGGCAGCAACTTGGCAAGGCAATTATACTATTAAACCAAATTGTTGATGATGATATTTGTCCTAATTTGTACACATACAAAATACTTATACATGGTTTATTGAACTCTGGAAGAGTAGAAGAATGCACAGAAGATTTTTCAATCATTTTTTCATTAGAGGAAATCATGCTGATGTCAAAAACATAATCGATCATTTTTGTAAAAGTGGATTATCAGAATAAGGAAGCCCTTGATTTTACAATGGGAAGACAACTAAAACCTCTCTAATGCTGTCACTTCTAGAGAAAAGAAAAATGATGAGGCACAAACTTTTCTGGAAATGATCATTAGATGCATGGCAAGGAATAAGGTCAGTTGTTTTAATTTCCAAGTTGATTTCTGAAGTGACCTACATGGTTCGAAAATGCTTTTTCTTTGGGCCTTAGGTATTGGACTTGCTGTTTCACTTGAGTAGTTAGTTCTAAGTTAGAAAATGTTTTCAATTTCCAAGTTGATTTCTGAAGTTACCTATATAAGCATTTTAATTAGAATATTTTCAACATACCAAAAGCATTCTTACTGTTAAAAGATAAACTTGTAGATACCTAGGGATTGGAAAAGTGGCATATAGTTCTTTCGACCACAGCATTTTTGTTGAGGCGGCAGTGATGGAGACTTTACCTGGTGAGTCCACAATTGAGTAGTTTGTTCCATTTCTCATTGTTTGGTGATAATGCCAGTGGTTTGGTTACTTCAATTTTCTCTGATGTACCAGGCACAACAAAGTCCTCTGATTCATCCTTTATGCTTTCTCTCACATCAATGGTGCGCAAACTCAGTACACAAGAGGCAGAAACAACTTACTCCGGTAAAAGAAATCCCAGAAATGCTGAATTTGTCGGCAATGTAGATTGTATATGGCAAACACGTATCAGAAACTATGCAGCTCTACAGCGGCACCAACTCTTCAAAAAGCTTCTCCACCGGTTCCCACAAAAATGCTTGTCGCGTTCAACAAATTAACGGCATTGCCAAGTGAAGGTAACATATCAAAATTCTCACACCCTTCTGGCAAATCTCTTGATGTGGAAATTGATGCTAAATTAATCGAATCTGATAACCAGAATCATTCTAATGAGCAAAGGTTTGGGGTTTATGTGATTCTTGCTGCTTTTTGTGGGGTTGTGACTATCGTGACAACAATGCTATGCTGAAGCAGTATTTTTGCAATGTCCATCACTGGGATCATATGGCCCGGTGCCACTAAAAGGAACACAACAAAATGGAGCTATGGTGTTATTGAATCCATTTTTGTTTTGGTGGATATCATAACTGGGTTTAGTCCACTGAATTTGGGTGGGTTTAATTCGTTTACTTGTGTGACATTTATAACTAATATTCCTTTCTTGGTATGTGTGTTTGCTTTATTATTCACCACACTTTATTTATATTATTTATATTATTTATAAACAAATTTTCCCGGG
>NC_029792.2:13177814-13185574 GCF_000816755.2 Arachis ipaensis
ATAAACACAATCTCTTAAACTTTTTCAATTGCTTGTCGAAATAAGTGGCAGTAGCGAGTTTATTATTTGTATTCCAATGAGCTGATTGAGGAAAGAATTGGACCTATCAACGTTTTCAAGAGTTATATCTTGATGAGGATTAAGGCATATCTACTGTAAAAAAAATAGAGACAACATACTTTTTCAGAATATTAGTATACTTCTGCATAAGCTTATTCAGCTTTTGCCGTCCCTTCTTCAACTTTCCAATTGATGAATAACTCTTACTATCATCCCTTCTTTTCCAAAGTTAGGCTTGTATGTATTATGTAATGTGAGCTTTCATTTTCAACCTTTGTTATGTGTCCAACCATTTGGATTAAGACAACCACATTGGAAAAGAAGACGAGGGTGGATTGAGTTGTCTTCACGTCCTAAAGTACTTTGTCTGCCCCACCGCCTCTCGATTCATCACCACTTCAATTATAGTTGAGTGCTCTATGATGATTTTATTACCACAACTATCACCAACACTTAGATTGTGATCATTATAATCATATTCATATTCTTTATCATTTTCATCCAATGATATCCCATATTTTTTGAAGAATTCATCTAAAGTCATAGCTGGGATAAGAGACTTGATCTTGTGTTCTTCTTTTTCGTTGGCATCTTCTTCATTCGATTTCTTCGTTGGCATCTTATCAGTCGGCTTCTTGCTTTGGCCATCACCGTCATTGGTATTCATCTTGGCCTTATCATCTTCCACCTTTGATTTCTTCATTGGCCCCCTTCTTCCTAGTCAGCTTCTTCCCACTTTGACCCTCATGTTCATTGGCTTTTATCTTGACTAGATGATTTTCTTCGTTGAATTTCTTTGTTGGCATCTTGATTTGACCCTCACCTTCATTGATCACCTTGTCTTTGTTGTTTGTTATCTTCTTGGTTGGCATTTTTCTTTGACCTTCATCGTCAACTCTTGTCACCTTCTTTGTTGACATCTTCCCCTTTCCCTTGTTTTATCTTATCTTTGCTACTATCCCCACATGTAGCTAATACATGTCCCCTTTTGATTTGAAATTGTTTTAGCAATGCATAAGTACTCGTGAATTGAATTTTTCTGAATTCTTTACTAGACTCCTCATCTTTAAGGGATTTCTTTGTAACTCTATTTGTGATAGGGTCCTTAACTTTTTTCTTTTGGAATTTCCTTCATTGTACATCCTGTATCAAAAAAAGACAGGTCAAATAAAGCATCGACATAATTCAATTGCAAAAAAAGAGATCAAAGAGAGTATCAACATAATTCAATTACAACAAGAGAGGTCAAAATAAAGCATCAACATAATTTCAATTGCAAAATGAGAGAAAATAAAGGATCAACATATTTCAATTACAACAAAAGAGGTCAAAATAAAGCATCAACATAATTCAATTGCAAAAAGAGAGGAAAATAAAGGATCAACATATTTCAATTACAACAAGAGAGGGCAATTGCAAAAAAGGACGACAAGTAAAGCATCAACATAATTCAATTGCAAAAAAAGAGGACAAATAAAGCATCAACATAATCCAAGACCTTGTAGTCACTAAATTTCAGCATCATTGTCAAATTCATCCGACTCTATTTCTTTTTCTTTAGGTTTGATCTTCTTCGGTGTCACATCAACAATAGTAGGTCCCACACCCTGTCTAACCAAGTCTACCTCACCAATATCACTTAAGGGTATTGGATTATCGCATATTCATGTGGCTCTCTTATGTTAGGGTCAAATTGTAATTAGACACCAATGTTAAACAAGTCTCTTGCAACCGTTTTCATCACATAATGCTTTTGGAAAATATATAGATCTTTCACATAAAAGCACTGGTGTGCTTGGCTTGCCAACACAAATGGTTCATCTTGGTAGCATCTTTTGTTGAAATGAACATATGTCAAACCATAATTATCTTTCTCAGCCATAAACCACTCACACTTAAATAACACAATTTTAAATTGGCTATAATAGTATAACTCAACAATATCCATGATTCTACCATAATATCTTATATTGGCCTTGATTGGTTTTTTGTTCTTAACACTAGCAAAGCTTGTAGTTTCAGCCACCACAGTGACACCACTATTTTGTATTTTTCGCATCACTTCTCACCGCTTAGTTTAAATCTGTACCCATTGACGACATAAGCAAAAAATGATTTTGCAACTTTATTTGGAGCCTTAGACAACTGGCGTATCCAACCGGGAACATCATCCTTCACAACACGTCTTGTAAACCATTCTATAAAGTCTTCATTCTTATCTTTAACAACATTCCATTTTCACTTCCGCTTGTTTTGCTGTTGTTGCTCACCATGTTCTCTACAAGGGATGTGTATTATTATGTAATGCTACCAAAATTAGTCTAAGGAATAGAACAAATGAAAAGTGAAAAGTTACCTCATGTAAGGCTCTACATTAACGCAATTGTTCAACACATATGCATTTGCTTGAAGGAGTGACTTCTCATCCAAAATAATTAGTTGTCCTTTTTTTCCACCCAATGGACTTCCCTTGTTTATGAACAAATTTGAATCAGGATCTTTGGTTGAAGTGCCTTCATTATTATTCTGAGATACTCTATTGAATCTTGTTTTCACTCCCTCATGCAAATCTTGAACAAAAAGTTAAACACTCTTCAGCCAAATAACCCTCTACAATTGATCCTTCTAGACGACTTCTATTACAAACATACTTTTTTAGTGTGCACATGTATCTCTCAATCGGATACATCCATCAAAACTGGATGGGACCACCTAACCTTACTTCATTAGCTAAATGAATAGGCAAATGAACCATTATATAAAAAAAGATAGGGGAAAAATCCTCTTTAACTGGCACAAAGTCGCTATAATCTCTGACTCTAAACCATTAATCTCTTCTAAAGAGATTTTCTTTTGACATAGCCAATGAAAAATGGAACATAAGTGAACTAGAGGAACAACAACATGATCTGGAAGAATGCTCTTGATTGGTATTTGCAACAGGTAATGTAATATGAAGTGAGCATCATGAGTCTTGTAACCGTAAAGTTTTCTCTCTTCTTGTTGTACACAACAAGAAATGTTTGAAGCAGTTCCATTAGGCAATTTTGTTTTCTTCAAAACACCACAACAAATGGATTTCTCCCCTTTTGTCATGGAGAAGCATGCTCTAGCAAGTTTAGTTCTTTTGCCATCCTTCGTATTTATTGGGTGAAGATTCTTTCGAATGTCCATATCCTTAAGATTATTACGAGCCTTTGCATGATCATTTGTCTTTCCAAGAATATCCAATAAGGCGCCAACTATACTGTCGACTATGTTTTTTTTATATGCATTACATCAAGGTTGTGCCTGATCACATAATACTGCTAATATGGTAACTAAAAAAAGATTGATCTTTTTTTTCATTGGCCTTTACTTTTGCTTTGCGTCTTCCCAAAAGCATTATCTACTGACTTTAGCATATCTAGAACCTCTTCACCTATTAACATTTGTGGTGGATCCCTAAATTCTATTTTTCCATTAAAAGATCTCTTGTTAGACCTCCAAGCATGATCACCTAGCAAAAACCTCTTATGGTCCATGTAAACTGTCTTTTGGCTATGTTTCAAATAACAAAAAGAAGTGTCATGGTTACAACAAGGGCAAGCCAACTTTCCTTTGGTACTCCAACCGGACAACATCGCATACGCTGGGAAATCATTGATTGTCCAAAGAAGTGAAATATGCATTTGAAAAGTTTCATTTTTAAAAGAATCATATGTATCTATCCCTGACATTCATAGCTCCTTCAGCTCTTCGATCAATGGTCGCAAAAAAACATCAATATTATTTTCTGGTGAACAAGGTCCAGGTATGAGCAAAGAGAGCATGCAATATTCTGACTTCATGGACATCCAAGGAGAAAAGTTGTACACCATTAAAACAACTGGTCATGTGCTATGTGACACGTTCATAGTTCGAAAAGGATTAAAACTGTCACTTGCCAAACCAAGCCTCAAGTTGCGAAGTTCTTTTGAAAAGTTTGGGTACTGATTGTCCAAGTTCTTCCATGCTTGGCCATCAGCAGGGTGCCTTATGCAACTGTCTTTCAAACGCTATTCATCATGTCACCTCAACGCCTCTGCTGTGTTTGGGCAACCTTATGAAGGATACTAAGTTCTAGACAGTTCGATGGACTGGTGACAATGATCGTAATGTGTTTGAGGTATAGACACATTCAAAGAAGGTTGGTGTGCATCTTAAAAGGCAAACTTGTACTTGCAATGTGTGGCAACTGACAGGTAGTAATTAAATATTGTATTTGACTTATATGTATTTAAGATATGCATTCTGCTGCACGTATGTCAATGCCACTTAATCATCTGTAGGAATACCATGTGTTCATGCATTGGCAGCTATTCAAGAGAGGTGTGACAGGCCAGAACCATATGTGCACCATTGGCTAAAGATGGATGCATTTAGAGCAACATATGAGCATGTCATCAAACCTGTCAACTCAGAAGAGTATTAAGTAAAGACTGGACTACTATCTCCAGAGCCACCTAGTATTAGAAGGCCTACAGGCCACCCCACGAAGAAAAAAAGGAAGGCGGACCCAGTTGAGGACGTGCGTGATGGAACAAAGGGATGAAGAACATTCAAGCTTACTTGTCAAAAATGTGGTGAAGTTGGTCACAATGCAAAACACATGCAAAGGACCACTAAAGCCTAAACCCCCACCAAAGAATAAGGGTAAGAAAAAGGGTAGTGGAAGTAGATCCACCACTGCACTACGGTCAAAGGAGGAAGTACAAGTAACCCTGCCCCTCAACTACAACCACAGGTACTATTCTAAATTGGATTAAATTTGATGAATTATATGCCATTTATGTATTTACTTGTCTTGTCAATTCATGTGGCGTCAAGAGCACATTACTAACTCATCTAACCAAGTTGCAGCAACAACAAGTTTTAGGCCTCCAAGACTCGAACAACAAATTTTGAGACCTCATGCAGCTCCAGTCACTACTCCAACACCTCATGCGACACTTGTTCCAGCTCCAAGACCTTCACCCCCATCTACTCTAACTCCTCGATCTACAGGCCATCTGCACCTGCACTTAGGTCACTCCATCTGAATCAGATACCAAGAGTCTCTTCAGAAGCAATTGCTGCTACAAACTTTGAAACTGCTGCCAAAATATTCAAGTTCATGCCTACACCAGGACTCAAGCTTCAAAAGAAGAAATGATACTGCTATGTGATCTTATGCTGACCGTAGTTATTTTGTTTAGTTTTTTTAGACCATTTGGTAACCTATTGTGGTTATGTAGTGCAGCTATGCAACTTTAAGATAGACTTTTGGAATGTATCTTTGATGCTAGAAGCAGATATAAACTGGCTAAAAGTAAGTTTTTGGTTGGAATATTCGAAAACGTTGATGCTTGGTTTCAATTATGTGAAATTATGGTTATTCACTATTTTGATAATTATGAGTGCTTTGATTTTTATTAAATCAGGTTCTTGGAGCATTATTTTGTGAATGCACATGATTATAATATTGGACAAAGGAAGTTTCATTAAACAATTCTGACATACTACATATTAGCAATTACACTTTGATCACTTATCCAACTACAAGATATCTTTCCATTATAAGAACCTAATTCTATTCCTTTTTTACATACATCCTTCCTACAAAAAGACAAATAAAAAAAACCTAGTATAAAACAAATACACTTCTGCATTGACTGCTATGCTCCCTCCTTTTACTTGCATTTTTAGTCTTCTTCTCCAATTCATCTGCCAAATCTGTCAACTTTTTCACCCTCTCTTCCAGTACAACATTATACTGGCTACCTTGTATTTCATAGGAAAAAATCTTGTCAAACCATATAAAGAATTCACAGTGTGAAATATTTTCCTATATTAAAGGGTAAAATGCAAAAAATCAGAGTAAATCCATGAACAAAATTTTGCAATCCATAAGAAGGTAAGCATACCCTATATTTCTTACCCTGTAATAAGAACACCCAAAGAAAGGTCTTCTTGGATTCTTCTCTTTCCAGACTCCGCAACAATGGCATAGGCTCCGCAGTGGCATCTTGGATTCTCTCCTCTTGCAATTCCATATTTATCGCCACTTGAAGCACTGCTAGTGCTACCATCTCCGCCACCTCTAGCTCATCGACGATAAGAGCTTGTTCAATTCCCTCCACTTGCCATGGTTTCACGTTTTCAGAGTAACGAAGATGGTGATGACCTCCAGACCATTGTTTCAGGTTTTAAGGCATCATACAATAATGTTTTTGTTGTTGTCTTTTTAGGGATCAATTTGTCTTCAATCTAACGGGTCACTTAATGTCTGACTCACCTTAACGTGACATGTTGGACTCCATCGTTAGGATTTTACGGAGTAAACTAATAGAAGGACTAAAGTGACGGACGTCTATAAACATTGGGAACTAATTGTGTAATTAAATTTTGTTGGAGACTAAAACGTCCACTTCAAAATTCGTTGGGGACCAATTTGAATAAATACTCTAGATTTTTTAAACTTAACTAAGTATTTATTATCATAATTAAAAATTAATTATTTTCTAAACTCAACCATTTGATTATTTGAATATAGTATCATATTTTTTTCCTTTCTTTTAAAAAAAATTGAGATGTGAGTTTAATCTCTATGCGTGGCTAATGTAATAGTTTTTTACCTTTTATTTTAGTATGTTTAATTTTTTTTCTTTGTATGTTTGGAATCCAAGAACCAAGAATTAACTTGTCTATTCATCTATTTTTATATTTACTTATAAAAAATAAAAATTTTAACAAACAACTTATATATGTGTGGCCGGCCGTCTTCCCCCAACTGGTTTTTTTTTTTTTGGACTTTGGGCTAAGCCCAATAACCCAAACCTGACTCTAAGAGCCACTCAATACCCACTCCCTAACCCAACTGGTTAAATTCAACAACGATAATGAATTTCTCAGGATAGGAGGGATGGATATACATGGACTCATGGAGACAGACTGAAACGTTCAAATAAGTAATTGGACAGGTTGTCAAATCCAATGGGAAATCTCTTGCACTTTGTGCATTCAGATATACATACGTACATAATTTCATCGGATCCAAAGACACATGATGTTGATTGTAAAGAGATTTTCGGAGACACAACACAATAATATATGAATCAATTATGGACATACATTAAGTCATTAGTAATAAGTTATTAAGTACGATTTAATTTTTTAAAAAGTTTATTTAATATTTAGTCTAATATAAATAAAAGTCCAGTCTAACCCAAATATTAATGATTTGTAATATCTAAAAAGTAAATAACAATATTAAAAAAATCTGAAAAAGATATTATTACTAATATTTTTAATTAAATAAAATTTTTCAAATCCGATAAAATAGATTCTTTTTCTTTGTGTGACCGTCCTTCTTGATTCATTTGATAGTAATTCTCTCTGATTCACCTGCTACAACTGAGAGATTTTTTCAGTTATAAATATTGTGAAATAACTTAGAAACAAAATGAAAGATAAAATTTTTGTTAATTGTCTTTTAATTATATTGAAAAGAAAATTACTGAAAAATTTGCCACAAAAAGAATCCACCCCTTCGTTAGTAAAAAATACACACATATTTTTTATACTTTAAAATATATTCTCTATCGTTATATTTTTTATAATATATTTTACATTATATAATTTTTTGCATAATTTTTTAATATTATATATGTTATTGACCCTATAATAATATTTCTGAATCT
>NC_029792.2:13185906-13191874 GCF_000816755.2 Arachis ipaensis
AATTTTTTAATTTTTTATCATATTAGTAGTTAAGTATATATTTATATAATAGACGTGTGATTTTATTCAATAATAATACTACATGAACATATATCCCTATCTAAGTCTTTATAATAGTATCGCAGTTATTTAATATAAAGGATATTTTATTTTATATTTTATCAAATAATTTTATTAAAAATAAAAAATATATAATATTTTTTAGATTGCCTATGTAGACATTTACGTCATCAAAACCGAAATGTAGTTTATAAAGCTAGAGTCCAAGTAAAATTATTCAATACACTAAACCTAAATTATCCATTTTCAAGGAAACAAAAATGGCTCCCCAAACACCACAGCTCCATTTGTTCTGTTTCCATTAATGGCACAAGGCCACTTGATTCCGATGATGGACTTAGCAAAGTTATTACTTCAGCACAATAACAATATTATTGTCACGATTATCACAACCCCGCAAAACGCAGCAAGATTCACATCAACCTTCGCTCGCTACATTCATTCCGGTTACCAGATTCGACAAATCCAGCTTCAGTTTCCATATCAAGAAACCGGCTTGCCAGAAGGATGTGAGAATCTTGACATGCTTCATTCACTTGGCAATGCTTTCAATTTTTTCAACGCAGCAAGTCTTCTAAGGGAACCGGTGGAAAAGATCTTCGAAGAGTTGTCGCCGCCGGCATGCTGCATAGTCTCCAATATGAATCTACCGTACACGATCCACGTCGCTAAGAAATTCAAGATTCCAAGGGTTTCTTTTGCTGGAGTTAGTTGCTTCTGTTTAATGTGTTATGATGCTTTGTGTACCTCACCGATATTCTCGGCCAAATCTTCCAATATCTTCGGCAAACAAACCATACAACCGAGAATAAACCCATTAATTCAAATCATACCGAGATCCTTGTGTAACAGAATTTCGAAATCAAATCCTACTAACAACAGCACCGAGCATTACTCGAGGTCCAACCTATTTAACCAGACGAGCTTAACTCGCCAAAACAGGATATACAGGGCAATCACCACCTACTCATCACTTCCCAGTTTCATTTTCTTAACGTTATTACTTTTAAGTTTGTTATTCTCGTAATTGACTTGAGCGTCGGAGTCCTTTTTGCAGGGTCCACGCCGAGGTCAAAGGTTCGCAGGAGAACGCTTCCGAATCCTCTCACTGTTGTGACGCCGACCATACTTCGGAAGCATACTCTGGACGGAACAATTGGCGCCCACCGTGGGGCCCGATTTTTTCTTCATTTTCAAGTGTAACCCCATACACCTTGTGCTCTTTCTTATTTTTTCAGGAACTGAAGCATGACGGATCAATCGGGCACCCATCAGCATGCCGGTCCCGACCTTGTGGCAGCAAACGCGACATTACTCGCAGAAAATCAGCGAATGGCTGAGCTATTAGCCACCTTGCAGAATAAAGGTGAAAGGAAAAATATCAACAAAGAAGTAAACACTGATCAGCAAGACGAACACCAATCAGAGTCCAATGCCAAAACGGAGGAGAAAACCCCGAAGACCGGGAGGCGGCGAGCTAACCCCTTTTCTGAAGAAATTATGAGCTTTAAGATGCCTCAAAATTTTACGCTCCCTATGACGCTGGTACCTTATAAAGGGATCGGAGATCCTAAGATTCATGTTACTAAATTTGAGTCTATGATGTTCCTCAATAGTGACTCCGATCTCATATTATGCCGTTCTTTTCCTACTTTTTTGGATGGTGCTGCGCTGTTATGGTTTTCTAATTTGCCTGCAGGTTCAATAACGAGTTTCGACGACTTTTCCAAGCTCTTTATTAATCAGTTCACGGCCTCCAAGATTTACGTACGAGACTCAAACTATCTCAGTACTATCAAACAAGGAACGCACGAGAGCCTGAAGGACTATATGACTCGCTTCACGACGGCGGCTATGGAGATCCCTAACCTTAATCCAGAAGTCCAACTGCACGCCATAAAGAGTGGTTTGCGCCCAGGGAAATTCCAAGAAGCAATAGCAGTAGCAAAGCCAAAGACATTGGAGGAGTTTCGAGAAAAAGCGACTGGGCAAATCGAAATAGAAGAATTACGAGAAAATCGGAGGAGTGAAAGGCAGCCGAACAAAAGGGACGAGGATAGGCCAACTGCCAAAGACACTAAGAAGCCCTTCAGGCTAACACCTAAATATGACTCGTACACCAGATTCAATGCCAGGAGAGAAGACATCATCAAGGAGATACTACATAACAAACTGATAAAGCCACCGAGCAGAGCCGGCTCATACCAAGACCAACGTTATGTGGACAAATCCAAACGCTGCGCCTTTCATCAGAAGTTCGGCCACACCACTGATGAATGTGTAGTCGCAAAGGACCTCTTGGAAAGACTAGCAAGACAAGGGCACCTAGACAAGTACATCAGTAGCAAAACAAGGGGGACCTCCGACGACCCTAGCGATCGACGCCAAGAGCGAGCTTCGCACACCTTGGATAAAGCCAGAGCCCAACCCCCACCGACCAGGGGAATCATCAATTGCATCTCTGGGGATTCGCAAGCGGAGGTGAAACCAGTTCAGCGCGAAAGCGACGATACAGGGATATGCTAACACTCCAGCGAACGGCCGATGTATCGACAGCCAAACCGAGAATACCTAACATATATTTCAAACAGTCAGACTGTCAAACCAACTCAGATAATCTGAACGACCCCGTAATGATCTCCATTCAAGCAGGGGACCTCCTAGTGAAGAAAGCCCTCCTCGACCCCGGCAGTAGTGCCGACGTCCTTTTTTATTCAACTTTCAAAAAGATGAAGCTCAGCGAACGAACCCTGCTACCCTCTACGGGGGAGCTGATCGGATTTTCAGGGGAGCGCGTGTCAATTCTCGGTAGCATTTGGCTAAAGACGACCTTAGGCGAACATCCCATGAGCAAAACCAAGGACGTGCAGTTCCTCGTAGTCGATTGCATTAGCCCATACAATATTATTTTGGGTAGACCTTTTCTAAATTCTTTTGGTGCCATTGTTTCCACGCTTCATTTATGTGTCAAATTCCAGGTACAAGAGGACCAAATAGCCACCATACATTCCGACCACATTGAAGCTCGCAGGTGTTACAATGAAAGCTTGAAAATCAGAACAGATATCTGGCAAAGACCTAGGCCAACCCAAAGCACATACAACGTCGCTAACATATCAGGCATTGCCGAGCTCGATCCACGAGGAGATCTCCATGACAAGCCAGCACCAATAGACGAGCTTGAAAAGGTACAATTGGATAACAATGTTAACCACTACACTCACATCAGCTCTTCTCTCCTTTCAGGAACAAAACAAAAGATAACAAGCCTACTTCGGCGAAATGCCGATCTCTTTGCCTGGACACCAACAGATATGCCTGACATTGACCCGAACCTCATATGCCACAAATTGCAAATTTATCCAAGGGCACAACCTGTCTCCCAAAAGAAACGAAACATGGGAGACGAGAAGCGCGCAGCATGTCTCGAGGAAACCCAGAAGCTCCTCTGAGAAGGATTCATAGAAGAGCTCCGATTCACAACGTGGCTATTAGGGGTGTTCGCGGTGCGGTTTGGTTCGGTTTTTAAGAGAAAAGCCATCCGATCCGATCGTCTAATTAAAGTGCGGTTCGGTTTGGTTCGATTTTTTTGTCAAGGTCATCCGAACCAAACCAAACCAATTAAAATCGGTTTGGTTTGGTTCAGTTTGTTCGGTTTTTTCAATCAAATAAAAAAAAATTCTACCATACTATTATGCAAAGTCATAACATTGAAATCGACAAACCGAAATAACACTTTTCTTATTGTATCGAAGTTTATATCATCTCTCTTAAAAAGAGGACCAACAATATTTCCAAAATTTCACAAATTTGGATAACACATATATAACTAGTTACATACTTAATGCTAAACTCTATACCAACAGCAGTGTTTAAATCCGAACCCAACCCATTAAAATTTGTACCATCTCTTGAAGAGAAGATTGAAAAAGGATGATGATGATCACTATGGAGAAGGGACAGATGCTGATAAAATTTCTTAAAAGAGATTAGAAATAGGTCTTGGGGCTGCTTCTCCTGAGCTCATTAGCTCATCCATGGCACGGTGAGGGTTTGTCTTGTGCTTCTCACATAGCTTTGGCAAATACACTCCTGTAAGGAAATAATATACATTCAATATCTTATCTCAAAAAAGCAAAAACGAGTTCAAGTAAGGAAGACTAAAAGCAGGGAAGGCATATATGATTGCTTACTAGTTGCCATGATTGAGAATAACAGAGATCTTTAACCCAAATAAGCAGATTGAAGATCTGCAGTGAAAGAATGCGAGTTAGGAAAACAATATAAAGCATCCATGTTCTGTATATTAAAATTATGCTCAAATTGATACATAACAAACTTCAAATACTCAATATGTGGGATACATATCCCCAACTTAGCTTCTACCTAATCATGCATAATCAAGCCATATAGTTTGGACGGTTTAGCATTGGATTTCAGGATGTACCAATTTGGTCGAAATAACAATAATTTTGAGACAGGTAGTAGTATTGAGCAAGTGGAACTACTTTCCATCAAATTAGAACAGAAAAATGAAACAAACATATTCACCATGAAATTTTCTTTATTTTAAAAATCCACAGGTTTCTTAACTTAGAATATGAAAAAAATTTCCAGTTTCCCACTGCATATTTTATCAACTTCAATGTTGAAACATTGAAGAACACCTCCAGCTACTCTTAGCATTAGCAATTACCAAGTTATCAACATTCAACAATAAATCAATAACCAGCATCCAGCAATAAACTGAAAAATAAATCTATAACCAGCAATCCAGCAATACCAAATTATCAACAATAAACTGAACAATACACTGATCTCAATACATTGAACAATAATTCAATAACCAGTAATACCAAATTACCAACAATAAACTAAACAATAATATGAACAATAAAATGAACAATAAACACTTAAACAGCAACCAGCAAGGCAGCAAGGCAGCAACAAAACCAACAATAAAATGAACCACTAAACAGCAACCAGCAAGGCAGCAAGCATGACATTTCCAATATAATGAACCAATAAACAACAACAAAATGAACCACTAAACAGCAATAAAATGAACCATTAATCAGCAACCAGCAAGGCAGCAAGCAGGACATTTCCAATATAATGAACCATTAAACAACAATAAAATGAACCACTAAACAGCAACCACCAAGGCAGTAAGCAAGACATTTCCAATATATTGAACCATTAAACAACAATAAAATGAACCATTAAAAGCAAGCCAGCAACAGCAAGTAGCAACTAGCAACAAATCAACAATGCATTTGTCTGTAAGTATTAACGTGGAAAAAAAGGCTATAAATCAACAAAACTTAGCAACAAATCAACAGATCAACAGCAAGTAGCAACAAATCAACACTAATGAGAAAATCCAAATAGCAGATATAAATGATAAAAGGCTATAAAAGCAGGACATTTCCAATATATGAACAGAATTACCAGTAAACAACAAATGGTAAACATTACCTGAATCGGTGGCTCAAGCTCCATATTGACTTGGGAGGAAGGCTGAGTGGGAGACTGGGAGGTGCTGGGTTGAACTGATGATCGTTCGTGGCCAGAACCCAGAAACGCTGCTGGGTGGTGGTGTCTCAACAGCGACGGCGTGGTGCTTTGCTGCCGTGTCGAGTCAGTGGGTGGTGGCGTGCTTGCCTGATGTGCGACGGGAGCAAGGCTTCGTGTTGGACTGTTTCTCTGCTCTGTCCGCGTCTTCGCGAAGAGGAAGGCTTCATCTTGGCCTGATGTGCGACGGGCCGAAGTCTTCGCGGTGGTGGGTGCCGCAGGCACGGGTGCGCAGGTCAGCAGGTGTGGAGATTTGGAGAAGAGAGAGCGATGGGAATTTGGGGGTTAGGGTTAGACGCTCACACACTAGCGCACAGTTACGTTTGGGGGGTGG
>NC_029792.2:13192730-13201355 GCF_000816755.2 Arachis ipaensis
AATGTTTAGGGTTTTTTCCTAACCGGTTCGGTTCGGTTCGGTTAGGGTTTTCAAAGTCAAAACCGAAAACCGAACCGAACCGCACAAAAAACAGCAAAACAAATTTTTTTCGGTGTTTTCGATTTTTTATTATTTCGGTTTTCGGTTTTTTCGGTTCGGTCCGTCAATTTAGTTCGGTCCGGATCGGTTTTGAACACCCCTAGTGGCTATCAAACGTGGTTATGGTAAGAAAGGCCTCAGGTAAGTGGCGAATGTGCGTAGATTTCACTAACTTGAACAAAGCATACCCCAAGAATGCCTATCCACTCCCATGCATAGATAAATTGGTAGATAATGCATCAGGATATAATGTTTTAAGTTTTTTAGACGCATATTTTGGCTACAATCAGATATTAATGCATCCAAAAGATAAGGATAAGACAGCTTTCATAACTGAACTGGAAAATTACTGTTATACTGTTATGCCTTTTGGCCTTAAGAATGCAGGGGCTACCTACCAACGCTTCATGGACAAAGTCTTCAACAAACAAATAGGGAAAAATCTGGAGGTATATGTTGACGACATGGTCGTAAAGTCAACAAGAGCACACCCATGATGCCGACCTAGAAAAAGTGTTCGGTCAGTTAAGGAAACACAACATGCGACTCAACCCGGAGAAGTGCGCCTTTGGAGTTAAGGGGGGAAAGTTCTTAGGCTTCATGCTGACATCAAGAGGCATCGAGGCAAATCCCGAAAAATGTGAAGCGATCATTAACATGAGACATCCCCAAACAGTAAAGGAGGTCCAGAGACTAAATGGAAGGCTGGCCGCATTTTCTCGATTCCTACCAAGTGTATCAACACATTCTCAGCATTTTTTCAACATACTAAAAAGGCAAACAAAGTTTAACTGGAATACGGAGTGTGAAACAGCTTTTCAGAAATTGAAGGCCATAATCTCGTCCCCGCCGATCTTACAGAAGCTGAACCCCGAAAAGCCACTACTGTTATACTTGTCAGTATCTCCAAAGGCTATCAGTTCAGTACTCGCCATGGAGATAAAGGATAAGCAGGAACCAGTCTACTTCGTTAGTAAAACATTGCAAAATGCCGAACTCAGATATCCACCGATGGAGAAACTAGCGTATGCACTGATACTTACAGCAAGAAGATTAAGGCATTACTTCCAAAGCAATAAAGTCATCGTTAGAACAAATCAGCCCTTGCGACAGATTCTTACCCGACCCGAGGTCTCAGGAAGACTCACCAAATGGTCGATAGAATTATCTGAATTTGACATAACATACGAGCCGAGGACGACAGTAAGGGCACAATTCTTGGCAGATTTTGTAGCCGAGTTAACAGACCAAGCAGATCATGAACACACATGGGAGCTCTACGTAGATGGGGCTTCAAACTCAGAAGGATCGGGGGCAGGAGTATACTTAACAGACAAATCCGACCTCCAAGAAAAACAGTCAATCAAATTCTCATTTCAAACAAGTAACAACCAAGCCGGGTACGAAGCCCTACTCGCCAGCCTTCGACTTGCACAATCCCTAAACATAACACACCTACAGGTATATTGCGACTCATAGCTGGTGGTACAGCAGGTGACCGGGAATTTTCAGGTAAAGGACCAATTGTTAGAAAAATATCACACACTGGTAAGAGAACTCATACCTCACTTCACTTCCATACAAATCACACATATAGCTCGAGAACAAAACACCCGAGCAGATGCTTTATCAAAACTAGCAACAACTAGGAAGAGTATGCATGATTCTGTTATATCTCAGCTAACCCTCGCTGAACCGAGCTTTGGCAAAAGAATATTTTCTATCTCACAGGAACAAGACTGGCGAACACCATACAAGCAATACCTACAAACTGGAACCATACCAACAACCATCAAGGATGAACGAGCATTTAAAAGGCGAGCAACATCTTTCACATTGATAGGAACCGATTTATACAAGAGAGGCTTCTCCCAACCACTACTAAGATGTCTAAGCACAGATGAAGCTAAGATTGCCATGGATGAAACCCACGAAGGAGTATGCGGTAACCACATTGGAGGAATAAGCCTGGCATCTAAGGTCGCCAGAGCGGGCTACTATTGGCCAACAATGAAGAGTGATTGCATTGAAAAGGTAAGAAGATGCGACAGCTGCCAAAAGCACGCACCATCAATACACAACCTAGCCGAGAACCTACATACCTCGGAGGTAAGCTGGCCGTTTTATAAATGGGGGCTTGATATTCTCGGCCCATTCCCCAAAGCTCCCGGATAGGTAAAATATTTACTTGTAGCAATTGATTATTTTTCGAAATGGATAGAAGCCACACCTCTAGCAAAAATAGGGGCTGAAAAAGTCCGAGCTTTTCTTTGGAAAAACATCATTTGTCGTTTCGGCATACCACATGCCATTATAACTGACAATGGTCAGCAGTTTACCGATCAAAGCCTGGTAGAATTTTTGCAGGGTTTCAAAATTAAGCATCATTTTTCATCAGTGGAACACCCGCAAACAAACGGACTCGCCGAGGCAGCTAACAAGGTAATTCTTATGGCACTCAAGAAAAAACTCGGCGAAGCTAAAGGAGAGTGGGCAGAGTTGATCCCAGAAATACTGTGGAGTTACAACACAACGAAACAAACAACCACCAAGGAGACCCCCTACCGACTCGTTTACGGCGCCGACGCAATGATCCCAGTCGAAATCGCCCTAACATCAGCAAGAGCAAAAGAAACCTCGGCACCAAACAATGATGACGTCAGACAAATAGAACTGGATACAATAGAGGAAGACAGATACAAGGCCGAGATAAGACACAAGGCAATGCAAAACATAATAAGAAGGAAATACAACAAAATGGTCAAATCCAGGTCTTTCGCAGAGGAGGACCTCGTCTTAAGACGAACAGAGGAGGCAAGGAAACCACAAGCACACGAAAAGCTCGCCGCAACATGGGAAGGTCCTTACAGAATAACAAAAGTCCTCGGCAACGGAGCATACAAACTTTAAACATTACAAGGAAATGACATCCCTGGAATATGGAATGTATCATCTCTTAGATCCTACTTATCATAAGAAGATATGGACATGGGGAGACACTCTTTTTCCTACGCACAAGGTTTTTCCAAAAAACAAGGGTTTTTCTTGGAGAGGTTTTAATGAGGTCCCCCACCCCATATCAGTCATGTACTCAACAGAAATAATCAAATATACACTTCTAGCCAGAATATCTAATTATCATAACCACTACACCAATAGTGTCAAATACTGAGATAATGTGCGCACATCTACAATCAAAACATCAAACTCCCTATATGGGTACAAAATATCTAAGTCCAATTAAACAAAATAAATTACCAAAGCAGTCCTCTAATCTGCTCCCTTCTCCACTGATTCACTTTCACCCTGATTCTCAGGCAGGGTACCATCATCCATGAGGCGACCATTGCTTACAATTTTTGTTACATCAAGCAAACTCACATCAGCATCCAGAGCGACAACACCAATCTGAGCTACAGCCCGATCAAAGCCAAGAGTAAAGGCAGTCAAAACTTCCTCTTCAAGCTCGGCAACTCTTGCCTTCAATCCCACCAGCTCGGCAACATTTGCCTCCAAGTCACCCTTCAACTTAACAACTTCAGTTTCAGAAGCCTTCTTCACATTCTTTACCTCAGCCCTTAATTTCTCAATCTTTGAATCCCTCTCCTGCAATGATTCCTTAAGCTTCTTCACAGCAGCCACATTATCTGCATCTAAGATAGCGTCCAATTCAGAGGTGCGCCCAATCGATAGCAAACGAGCACCCATGACCTAAAATAACAAAGGTCGTCAATCAATACTCAAATCAAGTAAAACAAAAGAACTAACACCACAAGTAAAGCAAACCTGCAGATAACGTGCGACTCCTATCTTCCCAGCATCATGAATCGTCTTCACATCAGCATCAACCTGGGCAAACTCATCAGCTACTGCCATGAACGAAAACGAAGCCGACCATATAGAGTTACTCGGCCCATCCCTATAACCATGAAGGACAAGTTGACTCTAGTAGGCAGACTCAATCTCCTATGCCGTAAAGACAACATTATCCTCCTTCACCCCAGTCAGATCCACCACCTTTGAAGGTCCCCCACCTCTTTTCCTCTTAAGAGGAATCTCCTGACCAACAGAACCCCCACCCTCTTTTCCCACATTTGTTGAAGATTCTTCTTTTTCCTTCTTCTTAGCCTTAGAAACGAAAGCCTTCAAATTAGCAGTAGTTAAAGTTGAAGCCTTTTCACCTAGCAAAAACAACCAACAAAATCAGATAACTCCTGAAAATATTAACACGAGAAAACCAACAAAAGGCATACCTAGATATTCATCTAAAGCCTCCCTATTCCCCTCGAGCCTCAGCAAGGCCTGAATAGACAAAAGCTCGGAGGACGACATAGTAGACATAAGAAAACCGATAAGATAATCCTCACTCTTCACCCTATCCTCGCACTCTAAAACCTGTCGAGGATCAGGAGACCAGAAAATCGGAAACCTCTCTTCCATCATAGCATCAAGATAAAAAGGATAACACTCCTCACAAATCTGAACCTTCACAAAAAACTCTTTGAAATCCTTAAAAGAGGACTTGTACAGGCTGAAGATAGCTCGTCCAGGGTGACTACTTAAGTTCACCCAGCCACCCTTCCAAACACCCTTCGCTTGAAATAGCGAAAAGAACACCCCAAGGGAAGGATAACAATCCAGATACTCCACAAGACACTCAAAGGCACGAACAAAAGCCCACGAATTAAGGTGAAGCTGCGTGGGAGCATAATTTAACAGAGATAACACACCACATTCAAAATCAGTAAAGGGAAAGCGAACACCCAATTCCGTCAACAAGCAAGTATACATGTAAAAGTACGCCCAGTCACCCCTTTTCTCACACACCCTATCACTTTTCTCGCAAGGCAAGAACCTAACCCTCAAACTGTCTCCACCCGTGACCTACCTCGCATTGTTCAATTGCGACAGCATATCAAAACTACTAAACACTGAAGCCCGTGACTTAACGTCGCTATCAACCCAGCCATAAGGGTCATTTTCATCCACATCAACTCCCTTCTTACCCATGCAAACTAACTACAAACAGTAACGAAAAAGACAAATGAAAAATGAAAGAAAGTTACCTTTCTTACTCATCTTGCTACTCAAAAACAAAAACCAAACTCGCAGAAGCCTAACGGATAAGGGGACAAGGAGTTACTTCGACACATTACTCCACGTAACCCTCCCACTTCCCCATTAATCACAACTGGCGTCTCCCCACTTCCCGCCTACGAAAAAAAAAAACACAAACACCAACAACACACAAAAACAAAACATAGTTTGCGCAAAGCCCAATTATCTAGGCCCAAAGCAGCTTAGCAAGAGAAACACGTTAAGCTTGGGGCTACCCAGGCAATACATCCACATTAAAACTCCAAAAACAAACAGGCCGAAGATATAGAAAAGCTCAACATGTTCCTCATGCCGAGCTTGGGGGCTGTGTACCTCACCGATATCCTCGGCCAAATCTTCCAATATCTTCGACAAACAAACCATACAACCGAGAATAAACCCATTAATTCAAATCATACCGAGATCCTTGTGTAACAGAATTTCGAAATCAAATCCTACTAACAACAGCACCGAGCATTACTCGAGGTCCAACCTATTTAACCAGACGAGCTTAACTCGCCAAAACAGGATATACAGGGCAATCACCACCTACTCATCACTTCCCAGTTTCATTTTCTTAACGTTATTGCTTTTAAGTTTGTTATTCTCGTAATTGACTTGAGCGTCGGAGTCCTTTTTGCAGGGTCTACGCCGAGGTCAAAGGTTCGCAGGAGAACGCTTCCGAATCCTCTCACTGTCGTGACGCCGACCATACTTCGGAAGCATACTCTGGACGAAACACTTTGCATACAAGTAATGTGAGGAATAGTGTTGAGGATGAAATAGAGTACTTCGTTATACCGGATTTACCGGATGAAATTGAAGTCACTAAATCGCAGGTACCGACACAGGTGGACGAGAATTGGAGCAGGTTTAGTGAAGAGATTTATGCAGCTGAAAGTGGTTCTTTTGGAGTAATCATGAATTCGTTTCAAGAATTGGAGCTTGAGTATGAAAGAATGTACAAGACGGTTAAAAAAGATAAAGTGTGGTGTGTTGGTCCGGTGTCACTGATCAACAAGGATCAGTTGAAGAAGGTTCAAAGAGGAAATAATGTTTCAGTTGAAGAGTGGAAGCATCAAAATTGGCTTGATTCTCAAAAGCCAAAGAGTGTGATTTATGCATGCCTTGGAAGCTTAAGTAATGTAACTACAATTCAATTGATTAAGATTTGTTTAGCCTTAGAAGAATCTATAAGACCCTTCATTTGGGTAATTAGAGAAGGGAATCAATTAGAGGCGCTAGAAAAGTGGATTAAGGAAGATGGTTTTGAAGAAAGAATCAAAGGTAAGAGTCTTATAATTCGAGGTTGGGCTCCTCAGCTACTAATACTGTCACATCTTTCAATTGGAGGGTTCTTGACACACTGTGGCTGGAACTCTACTTTGGAAGCTATATGCGCCGGCATGCCGATGCTGACATGATCGTTATTCGCAGACCAGTTTCTGAATGAAAAACTAGTTGTCAAAGTACTAAAAGTTGGAGTGATGGTTGGTGTGAAAAGTCCTACTACTTGGGGGAAGGAAGAGGAGGTTGGTGCTCGCCAAAAAGGATATACAGGGCAATCACCACCTACTCATCACTTCCCAGTTTCATTTTCTTAACGTTATTGCTTTTAAGTTTGTTATTCTCGTAATTGACTTGAGCGTCGGAGTCCTTTTTGCAGGGTCTACGCCGAGGTCAAAGGTTCGCAGGAGAACGCTTCCGAATCCTCTCACTGTCGTGACGCCGACCATACTTCGGAAGCATACTCTGGACGAAACACTTTGCATACAAGTAATGTGAGGAATAGTGTTGAGGATGAAATAGAGTACTTCGTTATACCGGATTTACCGGATGAAATTGAAGTCACTAAATCGCAGGTACCGACACAGGTGGACGAGAATTGGAGCAGGTTTAGTGAAGAGATTTATGCAGCTGAAAGTGGTTCTTTTGGAGTAATCATGAATTCGTTTCAAGAATTGGAGCTTGAGTATGAAAGAATGTACAAGACGGTTAAAAAAGATAAAGTGTGGTGTGTTGGTCCGGTGTCACTGATCAACAAGGATCAGTTGAAGAAGGTTCAAAGAGGAAATAATGTTTCAGTTGAAGAGTGGAAGCATCAAAATTGGCTTGATTCTCAAAAGCCAAAGAGTGTGATTTATGCATGCCTTGGAAGCTTAAGTAATGTAACTACAATTCAATTGATTAAGATTTGTTTAGCCTTAGAAGAATCTATAAGACCCTTCATTTGGGTAATTAGAGAAGGGAATCAATTAGAGGCGCTAGAAAAGTGGATTAAGGAAGATGGTTTTGAAGAAAGAATCAAAGGTAAGAGTCTTATAATTCGAGGTTGGGCTCCTCATCTACTAATACTGTCACATCCTTCAAGTGGAGGGTTCCTGACACACTGTGGCTGGAACTCTACTTTGAAAGCTATATGCACCGGCATGCCGATGCTGACGTGGCCGTTATTCGCAGACCAGTTTTTGAATGAAAAACTAGTTGTCAAAGTACTAAAAGTTGGAGTGATGGTTGGTGTGAAAAGTCCTACTACTTGGGGGAAGGAAGAGGAGGTTGGTGAACTGGCTAAGAAAGAGGATATTAAAATAGTAATAGAGGAGTTAATGGATGAGAATAATGGTGAATGTGAAGAAAAAAGAGAAATGATAAGAAAGTTAGCGGAAATAGCTAAAAGATCTGTAGAAGAAGGTGGATCTTCTCATAGTAACTTGACTGTATTTATCCAAGAAATTTTAAATAAAAAAATGGGAGGTATATGATAATATGATTTTCCAAACTAATGGCAAACAATGTAATTGCAAATGTGTGAGAGTTTTTAGTATGCTTAATTTTTGCTTTGTGTGTTTGGAATATCCAAATATTTGACTATAGGGTTCTTCAATGTATAATATGTGGTTTGCACTTGGAATCCAAGAATGATCTTGCTTATTAAATATTAATCCATTTTTATATGTAATTTAAAAATAATTAATGTGTAAAATAATTTATGTATGTAGTTAAAACGATAAATCCTATAATCTCAACTAATTATATTAAGCTCAAATCCTAAATAGTATTTGATTTGATCTTTGATCTGAAGATTATCAAAATTAGGTAATAAAATCATCATAGAGCACTCAACTATAATTGAAGTGGTGATGAATCGAGAGGCGGTGGAGCAGACAAAGTACTTTAGGACGTGAAGACAACTCAATCCGCCCTCGTCTTCTTTTCCAATGTGATTGTCTTAATCCAAATGGTTGGACACATTACAAAGGATGAAAATGAAAGCTCACATTACATAATACATACAAGCCTTATTTTGGGAAAGAAAGGATGACAGTATGAGTTATTCATCAATTAGAAAGTTGAAGAAGGGACGACAAAAGCTGAATAAGCTTATGCAGAAATATACTGATGTTATAAAAAAGTGTGTTATCTCTACTC
>NC_029792.2:13201594-13206063 GCF_000816755.2 Arachis ipaensis
CCCGGGCAAATTTGTTTATAAATAATATAAATAATATAAATAAAGTGTGGTGAATAATAAAGCAGACACACATACCAAGAAAGGAATGTTAGTTATAAATGTCACATAAGTAAACGAATTAAACCCACCCAAATTCAGTGAACTAAACCCAGTTAGGATATCCACCAAAACAAAAATGGATTCTATAACACCACATCTCCATTTCGTTGTGTTCCTATTAGTGGCACCGGGCCACATGATTCCAGTGATGGACATTGCAAAAAATACTGCTTCAGCAGAGTGTTGTTGTCACGGTAGTCACAACCCCACAAAATGCAGCAAGAATCACATAAACCCCAAACCTTTGCTCGTTAAAATGAATCCGGTTATCAGATTCGATTAATTTATCATCAATTTCCACATCAAGAGGCTGGTTTGCCAGAAGGGTGTGAGAATTTTGATATGTTACCTTCACTTGGCAATGCCATTAATTTGTTGAATGCGACAAGCATTTTTGTGGGAACTGGTGGAGAAGCTTTTCGAAGAGTTGGTGCCGCTGCCGAGCTGTATAGTTTCTGATACGTGTTTGCCATATACAATCCACATTGCCAACAAATTCAGCATTCCTGGGATTTTTTTACCGGAGTAAGTTGTTTCTGCCTCTTGTGTACTCAGTTTGCGCCCCAATGATGTGAGGGAAATCATAAAGGATGAATCAGAGGACTTTTTTGTGCTTGGTACATCAGACAAAATTGAAGTAACCAAACAACTGGCATTATCACCAAACAATGAGAAATGGAACAAGTTTAGTGAAGAAAAAAGAACTAACTACTCAATTGTGACTCAACAGGTAAAGTCTCCATCACTGCCGCCTCAACAAAAATGTTGTGGTTGAAAGAACTATATGCCACTTTTCCAATTCTTAGGTATCTGCAAGTTTATCTTTTAATAGTAAGAATGCTTTTTTGTATGTTGAAAATAATCTAATTAAAAGGCTTATGTAGGTAACTTCAGAAATCAACTTAGAAATTGAAAACATTTTCCAACTTAGAACTAACTAATCAATTGAAACAGCTAGTCCAATACCTAAGGCCCAAAGAAAAAGCATTTTCGAACCATGTAGGTCACTTCAGAAATCAACTTGGAAATTAAAACAACTGACCTTATTCCTTGCCATGCATCTAATGATCATTTCTAGAAAAGTTTGTGCCTCATTCTTTTTCTTTTATCTATAAGTGACAACATTAGAGAGGTTTTAGTTGTCTTCCCATTGTAAAATCAAGGGCTTCCCTATTCTGATAATCCACCTTTACAAAGATGATCGATTATGTTTTTGACATATGCATGATTTCCTCTATTGAAAAAATGATTGAAAAATCTTCTGTGCATTCTTCTACTCTTCCAGAGTTCTATAAACCATATATAAGTATTTTGTATGTGTACAAATTAAGACAAATATCATCATCAACAATTTGGTTTAATAGTATAATTGCCTTGCCAAGTTGCTGCCTGTCGTATAATGCGTGTAACAATATATTGTAAGTTTCAATATTTGGATCCAAATTCTTGGAACACATATATAGGAAAAGCTTTATGGCTTCATCAAATCTTTTATTCTTGTAATAACCACTAATCAAGATATTGTAACTCCAAACATTTGGAACAAAACTTCTTTCATAGATGAGACTTTTAAATAATGCAATTGCCTCATCAAGATGCTGGTTTTTGCACACGAAATCTAAAAGGATATTATAAGTGTTTACATCAGGGAATGGTTGACCGCAATAATGCATTTCATTAACAATCTCCCTTGCAGACGAGATTCTACCAGCTTTGCACAAGCTATCAACTAGAGAATTGTAAGTTACAATGTTTGGAACTATGTTCTTAAGAAACATATCTTTCCTCAAATTCATGGCCTCATCCACTCTGTTAATCTTGCAATAACCTTTAATCAAGATGTTATAACTCCAAACATCAAGCACAACCCCCCCCTTTCAATTACCATATCAAATAAGTTTCTTGCCTCATCAACTTTATTGTTCAAACAATATCCATTTATCAAAATTGTGTAAGTAATAATGTTTGGTTGCTGGCCCTTAGAATCATCACATCGCACAAATCGTGGGCTTGTAATAGCATCTCTTCTTTGCATAATGCATCAATTATTATGTTAAAGGTATACACATCTAGGCTGATGTCTTTAATAAAAATCTCATTCAGCAATAATCCAGCTTCTTTCCATTGGCTCACATGACAAAAACCATATATTATTGAAGTGTAAGTAACAATATCAGGGGAAATTCCTCGACCAAGCATATTAAAATATAAATCCAATGCATCATTCAAAAGTCCACCTTTGCACAAACCATCAACAACAATATTGTACATTACAAGATTCGCCTTAACAAACTGACCCTCCATTTTCCAAAGCCTTTGGAGAGCAACTCTTGTTTCTCCAGACTTACACAGCCCATTGATTAAGGTTTCATACATAACTTCATCAAACCAAAATCCTTTTGCAACTATTTTACCATAAATGTAGAGTGCATCCAAAATCTTACCATTAAGATACAACCCCTTCATTAGTGTAGTAAAAGTTACCGCACTTGGCTTAAAACCCTATACAAACTTGCTTATTACCAAGAGTGCAAAACCCATCTGACCTGCATGGCCATAACAATTGATCAAGATGTTCAAAGTAACACTAAATGGTAGAATGCCCTTTGACTCCATCTAGGTATAAAGATGAATAGTCGTGGCATAATACTTCATCTTTACAATCGTTCCCAAGATTTTGGTTAATTCCACAATCGATGGCTGCGGATGCATATCAACCTTGCAATTAAATAAAGCTACAACATCTTCAAGATTATCAAATTTGTAAGCGTCTCGTGATGGAAGCGGCTGTGAATGAAGAAGACATAGCCTTGTACGGTGGGCATATGGCATAAAAGTAAGTAAGTTCGATGATGGCAGAAGAAAGCGATGGAGTTTAGGGATGCATACTGCGTTGCAAACAACATGTCCTCTTAACATAAAAACTGATGATACTTCACGAAACACAATTCTCCACTCTATGATTATCAGTATTGCCTGAAACCGTTTAGCTACCTTAAGAATGAAGAAGACGACTTTAGATATTTAATATAATACAACTTTCCTATTCGTATTAAGAATGTTTTAGTGCAAAAAACTGGTTTCACTGAACTGAATTGAAACTGAACTGAAACTATTTTAAATAAACTAATTTTTTAAATAAAAAACTGAACTGAAACCATAGTTTTTATGAAAACCAGTTTATTAAAAACCAGTTTTTATGGTTTAGTTTAGTTTTAAACCAAATTAAAACTTGTTTTATTTAAACTCCAAAATTAGTTTTTACATACTCTTTCTCTCTCTCTCTCTCCCCTTTCTCTCTCTCTCCTCTTTCTCCCCCTCCTCTCTCCCTTCTCTCTCTTTCCCCTTTCTTCCTTCTCTCCCTTCTCTCTCTTTTTCTCTCTCTCTCTCTCTCTCTCTCTCTCTCTCTCTCTCTCTCTCTCCTTTCTCTCTCTCCCCTTTTGTTTCTCTCTCTCCTCTCTCTCTCTCCCTCCCTTCTCTCTTCCTCTCTCTCTCTCTCTCCTTTTTCACTTTTCTCTTTTTCTCTCTCCTGTTCCTCTCTCTCCCCTTCCCTTCTTTCTCTTTCATTTTCTCTCTCTTTCTTCTCCATCCTCTCTCTCTTTCTCCTCTTTCTCCCCTTTATTTCTCTCTTTTCTCTTTCTCTCTCAGCCTTCTCTCACTCTATATCCCTCTTCTCTCTCTCTCCCTCTTTTTTCCAAAATAAGAGAGAAAAAGAGAGAGACAAGAGAAAAAAGGGGAGGAGGAGAGATAGGAAAAAGAGAGAGAGGGGAGGAAGAGAGAGAGGAAAAAAGAGAAGGGAGGGGGAGAAAGAGCGCAAGGAGAGAGAGAGAGAGGAAGAGAGAGAGGGAGAGAAAGTGAGAGAGAGGGCGAGAGGAGGAGGAGAGGAGAGGAGAGAGAGGGAGAGAGGAAGAGGGATAGGGGAGAGAGAGAATGAGAGAAAGGGATAGAGAGGGAGAAAAGGGAGAGAGAAAGAAAAGGGAGGGGGAGAAAGAGGGGTAGGGGAGAGAGAGAGGAAGATAAGAAGAGAGAGGGAGAGAAAGAGAAAAGAAAGAGAGAGAGAGAGAGAGACAAAGAGAGGGGAAGGGGAGAAAGAGGGAGAGAGAGAGAAGAGGAAGAATGAGAGGGGAAGGAGAGAGAGAAAGGGAGAGAATAAGAGAGAGAGAGAGAAAGGATGGAGAAAAGAGGAGAAAGAGAGGAAGAGGTAAAGAAAAGAGAAAAAGGGAGAGAGAGAAAAAGAGGGAGAGAGAGGGGGTAAGAAAGAGAATATAAAATCTAATTTTATATATGTTAAGAGAGAGAGAGAGGTGGGAGAGAAAGAGAGAGAGGAGGGGGAGAGAAAAGGAGAAGAGGGAGAGAGAGAGGAATGGGAA
>NC_029792.2:13206995-13210753 GCF_000816755.2 Arachis ipaensis
GGGAGGGGAAGAAAGAAGGGGAGAGAGAGAAGAGGAAGAGAGAGAGGGGAAGGAGAGAAAGAAAGGGAGAGAAGGAGAGAGAGAGAGAGAAAAGAGGAAGAGAGAGGAAGATGGGAAGAAAAGAGAGAAAGGGAGAGAGAGAGAGAGGGAGGGGGAGAGAGAGGACGAGGAGAGAGAGGGAGAGAAGGAGAGAGAGAGAGAAAGAAAGAGAACGTAAAATCTAATTTTATATATGTTAAGAGAGAGAGGGAGGGAGAGAGAGAGAGAAGGAGATAGGGAGAGAAAGAGAGATAGGAGTGGGAGAGGAAAGGAGAGAGAGGGGGGAGAGAGAGAATAAGAGAAAGGGATAGAGAGGGAGAAAAGGGAGAGAGAGAGAGAGGGAGAGAGGAGGGGGAGAGAGAGGGAGAGAAGGAGAGAGAGAGGAAGACAAAGAGAGGGGAGGGGAGAAACAGGGGAAGGAGGAGAGAGAGAAAAGGAAAAGAGAGAAAGGAGGGAGAGAGAGAAAATAGGGGGAGTGAGGGAGAGAAGAAGAGAGAGAGGAAGAGGGGAAGGAGAGAGAGGGAGAGAAGGGAGATAGAGAGAGGAGGGGGAGAGAAGGAAAGAGAGAAAGGAGGGAGAGAAGAAGAGAGAGAGAGAGGAGAGAGGAGAGAGGGAGAAGGGAAGGAGAAAGAGAGAGGGAGAGAGAGAGAATAGGGAGAGAGAGAGAGAGAGGGAGAGGGGGAGAGGAGGAGAGAGAGAGAGTGGGAGAGAGAGGGGGAGAGAGAGAAAATGTAAAAACTAATTTTTTATATGTTAAAAATTAAAATTAGTTTTAGCCTATAAACCAGTTTATACTGGTTTTTTCAATTAAAACTGATTTTATTTTTATGAACTGGTTTAAACTGGTGTACTGTATTGTAAACTGGTTTAAAACCAGTTTCTTATATGACAAAGTAGTTTGGTTCAGTTTCTAAACCATTTAAAATGATTTAGTACAGTTTTAGTTCAGTTTATGAAAAAACTGAACCATGAACACCCTTAGCAACAACTATAATTCATTGATCTGAATAGAAATTAAAAGCTAAGTAGTTGCCACAAACAAATAAATAAAAATAAAAGAATACGCAAAATTAGCACCTTAAAGTGAGAACAGCAGAAGTAGAGACAAAGTGGCGAACGCAACAATGGTGAAACTGAAAGCGGAAGCGGAAGTAGAACACGGAAAATAGAAAACTGAGAAGAGTTGCAGAATCGAATTGGAGAGGCATGTTATTGTTAGGATTTTGTTTTACAATTGTTTTTTTTTTTCATTTTAAATATTTTATAATCATGCTAGTTACTCAAATTAATTATTAATATAAAATATATACTAAAATATAAAAAATATATAAAAGATAAGTTAAATCACTTATACTTTTATATAAAATTATATGATAACTGATTTTAGTATATAAATAATATTTTAGTATAATATATTTTTCTAAATATTACATGACATTTTCAAATCTCTTCTATTTCAAAATTTTTAATAATTCAATCAAGGTTCTGGGAAGAAAATCGGTTTAATCAGAAACCGATGATAAAAACAATCCGGTCCACTGTCTATAACCACTAGAGAGAGAATTGCTTGAAAATTACTGAATTGGCCCAGAACCAGCCGGTTGAACCGAACCGGTAACAGGCCGGTTCGGATAAAACAACATTGTTTTGTTTATTTGAAAAAAAAAAAAAAATTGAAATACAGATTACAGACCCCGCTTTTCCCCCAACGTGCACTCCCTGAGAGCGAGACCTGAAGCAAATTGAAAGTGCAAAACCTACATGAAGCAAATTGAAAGTGCAAAACCCTAGCCGCTCATTTCCGCCGCCGTCCCAAGCTCCTCAGCGCCGTCGCTTCTTCCTCTTCCCCGTTTTGCAGAACCCAGATAGCTCAGCACGTCTGTCTTCATCTTCGTTGGCTTCTCTGTTCGTGGCTTGGAGTAGCTCGCCGTCGGGTCGCCACTTGCCGTCGGGTCGCCACTTGCCGTCGTCTCGCCTATCGCCTCGTCTCGCCGGTTGCCGTCCGTCGAAGGTTAGTAGCCTCCGCTTCTTCTTTTGAAGTTCTGAAATTGTTGTTCAATCGTGGTGGTTCCATTTTTCTTGTAATCTTCTGTAATTGCTTGTTGCTGATGGATCTGTCTTGTATTTGCTGGTTGCTGATGACTGTAAATTTTTTTTTTTTCAAATTTACGGATGGCTGGCTCTGTTAGTCTGATTTAGTGTTTTACTGTTTTGTAATTGCTGGATTTAGTCTGAAATTTTTGTCAAAAACTTTAATAAAAGCATTAACTTGTTTTACTGTTATCACATTCAAGAACTTTAAAAAGAGCATTAAGTTCATCAGTTTGTGCTTTCCATCTCGCTACAAGAGCTGACTGTGAGGAAACAGCGGATTCTAAGCTGACCACTTTGTTGACCAGCTCCTCAATCTTCTCTGCCATTTCTGTCACAGTGAGAGTTGTATGAGAGCCAGCCTCAAAGTGTTCTTTAATCTCCTCCTGTAGTAACTGCACCTCCTGATGATGCTGACTTATTTTTTTAGCATCTTCTTCCAACTCTTTTGTTTCAAATTTACTGATTTAGTCTGAAATTTTTGTCCAAATTTACTGATGGCTCTGTTTTGTAATTACTAGTTGCTGATGGCTCTTAATTTTTTTGTTCAAATTTACCGATGGCTTTGTTTTGTAATTGCTGGTTTTGCTGGGTGAAGGTTTAGTGTTTTGGAATGTTTTATAATTTGCTAATGTTTGTAATTGCTGGCTTTGTTTGTTTGTAATTGCTGGGTGAAGGTTTAGTGTTTTGTGATTATTGGTTAATGTTTTGGTTTGTTTACTGCGGAATGCTGTAGGCGGAATTCAGATATGGTCTTGTTGATGATTATTGGTTACTGATTTGAGGTTAGTGGAAAGTTGAGTCTGTGTTACTCTGTTTCAGGGATTTGAGGTTGAATTTGTGATTTGTGATTTCTTGGGTCTTTTGTAATGCTACTGATTTGAGTTTGGAATTTGTGATTACTAATTTACTTATTTGAGGTTAGTGAAAAGTTGAGCCTGTGTTACTCTGTTTCAAGGATTTGAGGTTGAATTTTTGATTTGTGATTGCTTGAGTCTTTTGTAATGCTATTGATTTGAGTTTGGAATTTGTGATTATTGATTAGTGACTTGTTAAGCTGCTGTTGTTGTTATGCACTTATGCTGCTGTTTTGTTATGGACTTATGGCACCGAGTGTTTTGAATTTTGAATTTGTGATAAGTGATTTGTGATTAGTGATTTGTTAAGCTGCTGTTTTGAATTAATTTAGGCGTGATTATTTGTTATGCTGCTGTTTTGAATTAATTTAGGGATAATTTATGATGTTTATTTATAATTTATTTATTATTTTATTCTGAAACGGTTTTTCCAGTTGAACCGGTTGGATCAAAGAACCAGTAAACTAGTAGCTAGAGCGGTTTGATGATCGGTCCGGTTTTTCTAACCTTGGTCCGAACCGTGTTTGCTAATAGTTCCCGGTTCGAACCGGTTTTCAGAACATTGGGTTGAATTATTAAAAATTTTGAAATAGAAGAGATTTGAAAATGTCATGTAATATTTAGAAAAATATATTATACTAAAATATTATTTATATACTAAAATCAGTTATCATATAATTTTATATAAAAGTATAAGTGATTTAACTTATCTTTTATATATTTTTTATATTTTAGTATATATTTTATATTAATAATTAATTTGAGTAACTA
>NC_029792.2:13210765-13230213 GCF_000816755.2 Arachis ipaensis
ATGCCTCTCCAGTTCGATTTTGCAACTCTTCTCAGTTCTCTCTTTTCCGTGTTCTGCTTCTGCTTCCGCTTTCGATTTCACCATTGCTGCGTCCGCCACTTTGCCTCTGCTTCTGCTGTTCTCGCTTTAAGGTGCTAATTTTGAGTTTTCTTTGATATTTATTTACTTGTTTGTGGCAACTACTTAGCTTTTAATTTCTATTGAGATCAATGAATTGTAGTTGTTGCGCTAAAACATTCTTAATACAAATATGAAAGTTGTATTGTATTAAATATCTAAAGTCGTCTTCTTCATTCTTAAGGTAGCTAAACGGTTTCAGGCAATACTGATAATCATAGAGTGGAGAATTGTGTTTTGTGAAGTATCATCAGTTTTTATGTTAAGAGGATATGTTGTATGCAACGAGGTATGCAATCCTTAAACTCCATCGCTTTCTTCTGCCATCATCGAACTTACTTGCTTTTATGCCATATGCCCACCGTACAAGGCTATGTCTTCTTCATTCACAGCCGCTTCCATCACGAGACGCTTACAAATTTGATAATGTTGAAGATGCTGTAGCTTTATTTAATTGCAAGGTTGATATGCATCCGCAGCCATCGATTGTGGAATTGACCAAAATCTTGGGAACGATTGTAAAGATGAAGTATTATGCCACGGCTATTCATCTTTATACCCATATGGAGTCAAAGGGCATCCTACCATTTAGTGTTACTTTGAACATCATGATCAATTGTTATGGCCATGCAGGTCAGATGGGTTTTGCACTCTCGGTAATGAGCAAGTTTGTTAAGTGGGGTTTTAAGCCAAGTGCTGTAACTTTTACTACACTAATGAAGGGGTTGTGTCTTAATGGTAAGATTTTGGATGCACTCTACATTTATGGTAAAATAGTTGCAAAAGGATTTTGGTTTGATGAAGTTATGTACGGAACCTTAATCAATGGATTGTGCAAGTCTGGAGAAACAAGAGTTGCTCTTCAAAGGCTTTGGAAAATGGAGGGTCAGTTTGTTAAGCCGAATCTTGTAATGTACAATATTGTTGTTGATGGTTTGTGCAAAGATGGACTTTTGAATGATGCACTGGATTTATATTTTAATATGCTTGGTCGAGGAATTTCCCCTGATATTGTTACTTACACTTCATTAATATATGGTTTTTGTCATGCGGGCCAATGGAAAGAAGCTGGATTATTGCTGAATGTGATTTTTGTTAAAGACATCAGCCTAGATGTGTATACCTTTAACATAATAATTGATGCATTATGCAAAGAAGAGATGCTATTACAAGCCCACGATTTGTGCGATGTGATGATTCTTAGGGGCCAACAACCAAACATTATTACTTACACAATTTTGATGAATGGATATTGTTTGAACAATAAAGTTGATGAGGCAAGAAACTTATTTGATATGGTAATTGAAAGGGGTGTTGTGCCTGATGTTTGGAGTTATAACATCTTGATTAAAGGTTATTGCAAGATTAACAGAGTGGATGAGGCCAGAAATTTGATGAAAGATATGTTTCGTAAGAACATAGTTCCAAACATTGTAACTTACAATACTCTAGTTGATGGCTTGTGCAAAGCTGGTAGAATCTCGTCTGCAAGGGAGATTGTTAATGAAATGCATTATTGTGGTCAACCATTCCCTAATGTAACCACTTATAATATCATTTTAGATTTCGTGTGCAAAAACCAGCATCTTGATGAGGCAATTAGATTATTTAAAAGTCTCATCTTTGAAAGACGTTTTGTTCCAAATGTTTGGAGTTACAATATCTTGATTAGTGGTTATTGCAAGAATAAAAGATTAGATGGAGCCATGAATCTTTTACAAGATATGTTCAAGAATTTGGATCCAAATATTGAAACTTACAATATATTGTTACACGCGTTATGCGACAGACAGCAACTTGGCAAGGTAGTTATACTATTAAACCAAATTATTGATGATGATATTTGTCCTAATTTGTACACATACAAAATACTTGTACATGGTTTATAGAACTCTGGAAGAGTAAAAGAATGCACAGAAGATTTTTCAATCATTTTTTCATCAGAGAAAATCATGCAGATGTCAAAAACATAATCGATCATCTTTGTAAAAGTGGATCATCAGAATAGGGAAGCCCTTGATTTTACAATGGGAAGACAATTAAAACCTCTAGTGCTGTCACTTCTACAGAAAAGAAAAACGATGAGGCACAAATTTTTCTGGAAATGATCATTAGATGCATGGCAAGCAATAAGGTCAGTTGTTTTAATTTCCAAGTTGATTTCTGAAGTGACCTACATGGTTTGAAAATGCTTTTTCTTTGGGCCTTAGGTATTGGACTAGCTTTTTCAATTGCGTAGTTAGTTCTAAGTTGGAAAATGTTTTGATTTCTAAGTTGGTTTCTGAAGTAACCTACATAGGCATTTTAATTAGATTATTTTCAACATACAAAAAAGCATTCTTACTGTTAAAAGATAAACTTGCAGATACCTAGGGATTGGAAAAGTGGCGGCATATAGTTCTTTCGACCACAACATTTTTGTTGAGGAGGCAGTGATGGAGACTTTACCTGGTGAGTCCACAATTGAGTAGTTAGTTTTTTTTTTCTTCATTAAACTTGTTCCATTTCTCATTGTTTGGTGATAATGCCAGTGGTTTGGTTACTTCAATTTTGTCTGATGTACCAGGCATAACAAAGTACTCTGATTCATCCTTTATGCTTTCCCTCACATCATTGGTGCGCAAACTGAGTACACAAGAGACAGAAACAACTTACTTCGGCAAAAGAAATCCCAGGAATGCTGATTTTGTTGGCAATGTGGATTGTATGTGGCAAACATGTATCAGAAACTATGTAGCTCGGCAGCGGCACCAACTCTTCGAAAACCTTCTCCACCGGTTCCCACAAAAATGCTTGTTGCGTTCAACAAATTAACGGCATTGCCAAGTGAAGGTAACATATAAAAATTCTCACACCCTTCTAGCAAACCAGCCTCTTGATGTGGAAATTGATGCTGAATTAATTGAATCTGATAACCAGAATCATTGTAACGAGCAAAGGTTTGGGGTTTATGTGATTCTTGGTGCATTTTGTGGGGTTGTGATTACCATGACAACAACATTCTGCTGAAGCAGTATTTTTTGCAATGTCCATCACTCGGATCATGTGACCTTGTGCCTCTAAAAGGAACCCAACGAAATGGAGTTGTGATGTTATGGAATCCATTTTTGTTTTGGTTGATATCGTAACTAGATTTAGTCCATTGAATTTGGGTGGGTTTAATTCGTTTACTTGTGTGACATCTATAACTAACATTCCTTTCTTGGTATGTGTGTCTGCTTTGTTGTTCACCACACTTTATCAATTTATAATTATAAAGATGGCTAGCAAAATAGTAAAACTACATCCACAAGCTTCGTTGGTGAGACACGTGTTTCTTATGTTATTACAATTCTGTCCTACATATACATTGTTATTTACAACCTCTGTCCTTTTTGTATCTTTCTTTTAACCCATTTGAAGCTGAAAAGGTGAGGGAACTACTTATTTCTGGAATTCTCTCCTGCAATGTTTTGAACTGTTGCAAGGTCCCTTTTTGTCTACTGGATCGAAGGCAGAGGTGGCTTCAGCAATCCCCAAATCACTCTTTCGAGTTCAAATGCTGCTTTGTGATTGGTTTCGTGGTATAAACATGGGATTGCCGAGTAATTATCTTGTAGGTAATTGTTCTAATTTTTGGTTAATAGGATGAAGGGAAGAAGTTTCAGCAATTTTGAGCGCGGATCTTTAAAAATATTTCGAATTTCAATCCTTTTGAATCTTTCTCTTTTTTAACTTTCCTCACCATCACTCTCATAATCACTCTCTCTTCCCCTGAAACCCTTGCCCTTTTTCACTCATCTCTTTTTGTTTTTGGTTCCCCTTTCTCTCTTCTTTGATCTCATTTGATTAGAGATGGAAATTATCATTAGACTCTTCCCAATTTGTAGGTCAGAGTGATTCCGGAGCAAGATACTATCCCAGAAGAGGTTGCAACCACCGACTAAGAGGGATTTACAGCGACGAGGGTCATACTGAAAAGCCAACCGATGTGGACGGTGGAAAAAGTCAGGAACAGATCTGAGATCGACGTTAGTCTCCTGCTAACAGGAAATGATGGTGAGTCTTCTTCTATACGACACATTCATCACTTTCTCCTTTTACCCCTTTTGTTTTTTAGTTTTTTCCACGGTTTTAGTGGATTGTAATGTGAATTTTGTGTTGAAATGTGAAACTGTGTTGTGCATTTCTTTGGTTCAAGTCAGGTTTACCTTTCCGAAGCAGTGCGAGCTGAGTCATTTTGAGCATACTTTCCAATATTGGTAAGTGGTAACTAAGAGCTTTGTTACACTCTTCTGCTTCTGTAAGAAAAATTAAGGGGGGGGATATAGAAGGATCTATGTAAAATATTGGCTTGAGAAAAAAATATTTATTTATTTATTATTATTATTATTTGCAGGTTTTATAAGATGAATTGAATTGTTCAGAATGTAATATTAGACTAGGATTTGTTTGCTTTAACGGATAAGGAAATAAATGAAATTATTTAACTTGAGTGAAATGGTGTTGTTCAAATTCAAACAATGAAATGGAGCAAAATCATTTAAAAGGACTAGCTCTATTCAAACACAAAATCATTTAAAATGACTAGCTCCTATGGAATTTGAAACACAGTGTTGATTCGCTGTTTTCCTGTTTCTGTGATTCTTTTATTAGTCTTTCTGCCTCTCTCTTTTTTTTTTTTATGTTCTCATTATTTTCCTTATCTTCCCTTTTAGTGTTTTGATAAACCCCAATTAAATTTTGTTAAGAATATGTTTTAAACTTAAGTTCAATTTCTAATTGGTTTCGTTGAGATGATTACTACTACTCATACTTGAATTTAATACGTTTTGTATTGCTTTGTGATACATTCCATTATTACAAATGCACAATCACCAGGACAAATTCACTTTCATTGTGAAGGGGACTCTTTTTACAAATCTTTCAGCTTATTTTACGAAATGGGAGAATAGGAGTTGAGGGATGACAAGGAAAAATTCCGAGTAAGTTAATGATGAGAGGGGGAAGAAGAAAGGGGCTGTGCTTTATGTTATAAGTGAAAATTCCTCCAAGAGTATATGAAATATTTGCATAAAGAGAATTGGTTAAATACCCTTCTGAGGAACTTTGTCCTAACTTAATTTTGTATTTTTGTTTGCCAAAGTTTTGAAAATAATAATTTCAAGGATGTTTCAGGTTCATAATGATGATGAGGTAAGGGCATTGTTCATGCTGCTCTCCAACCCAAGCAATTGGTACACTCACATTTTATCAATACCCATCTTTCATTTCTCTCTAATTTTTATAAATTTGGTTTCAATTCTTATTTTTATGATGTCGGATACCCTCAAAGTTGGCAGCTTTTTCCTTTTTGCATTTTGCTCACCAACTGTTTGTAATTATGTTTCTTTTGTCAGTGTGTTCAGAACTTCAGATAGTGAAGGAGACATGGGGGTTTCAAGTGGGAGACATGCAAGGCACTATACCCGTTACACTTGGGCTCTCAAGACAGCATTCTTTCCTCAGGTAAGTTTGAATTTAAATATTTGTAAATGATCAAAGTATTTGGTGGTCTGCCGTGAGTTTAAAATCTTGCTATGGATTAATTTCACTTTTTTTTTTAATTCTTTCCTTATTTTGATTAATAATTTCTTTTCAATGTTTTAGCTTTATATGTCAAATCAGAAATTTATTTAATTTATTTATTTGTTTTTTTTTACCTTAAGATATTTTTCTAATTTTCACTTAGTTCTTTTGTATGTGGAGTCTCCCTCCTTTTGCAGTATGATGATAATTCTCCCCCTTTTAGTTATTTGAGTAACATTATGATGAATTTATGATAATTTAGTCCTTGAAATTTCTGTGTGGATTTCATATTGGGGTATGTTGGTTAAAGTGGATTACCTGCTAGAAGAGAATGCAAGATACAAGAGGCTGCAACAACAGACATGCATCTATATTTATATATCTATGTAAACATACATGCATATATTATATTGTTACTCATTTAGATCAAGTTTTTGTTCTTCGCACTTTAATTACAAGTGATTTTGTTTGTTTATGTTTGCTTTAATAGTCATCTTACTATCTCTTTTGCGAATCACTTTTTAACACTGTTGATTCGTTGCTTTTCTGTTTCTGTGATTCTTTTATTAGTCTTTCTGCCCCTCTCTTTTTTTTTGTATGTTCTCATTATTTTCCTTATCTTCCCTTTTAGTGATTTGATAAACCCCAATTAAATTTTGCTAAGAATATGTTTTAAACTTAAGTTCAATTTCTAATTGGTTTCGTTGAGACGATTACTACTTCTCATACTTGAATTTTACGTTTTGTATTGCTTTGTGATACATTCCATTATCACAAATGCACAATCACCAGGACAAATTCACTTTCATTGTTGAAGGGGACTCCTTACAAATCTTTCAGCTTATTTTACGAAATGGGAAAATAGGAGTTAAGGGCTGACAAGGAAAAATTCCGAGTAAGTTAATGATGAGAGGGGGGAAGAAGAAAGGGACTGTGCTTTCTGTTATAAGTGAAAATTCCTCCAAGAGTATATGAAATATTTGCATAAAGAGAATTGGTTAAATACCCTTCTGAGGAACTTTGTCCTAACTTAATTTTGTATTTTTGTTTGCCGAAGTTTTGAAAATAATAATTCCAAGGATGTTTCAGGTTCATAATGATGATGAGGTAAGGGCGTTGTTCATGCTGCTCTCCAACTCAAGCAATTGGTACACTCACATTTTATCAATACCCATCTTTCATTTCTCTCTAATTTTTATAAATTTGGTTTCAATTCTTATTTTTATGATGTCGGATACCCTCAAAGTTGGCAGCTTTTTCCTTTTTGCATTTTGCTCACCAACTGTTTGTAATTTTGTTTCTTTTGTCAGTGTGTTCAGAACTTCAGATAGTGAAGGAGACATGGGGGTTTCAAGTGGGAGACATGCAAGGCACTATACCCGTTACACTTGGGTTCTCGAGACAGCATTCTTTCCTCAGGTAAGTTTGAATTTAAATATTTCAAAATGATCAAAGTATTTGGTGGTCTGCCGGGAGTTTAAAATCTTGCTATGGATTAATTTCACTTTTTTTTAATTCTTTCCTTATTTTGATTAATAATTTCTTTTCAATGTTTTAGCTTTATCACAAATGCACAATCACCAGGACAAATTCACTTTCATTGTTGAAGGGGACTCTTTACAAATCTTTCAGCTTATTTTACGAAATGGGAAAATAGGAGTTGAGGGCTGACAAGGAAAAATTCCGAGTAAGTTAATGATGAGAGGGGGGAAGAAGAAAGGGACTGTGCTTTCTGTTATAAGTGAAAATTCCTCCAAAAGTATATGAAATATTTGCATAAAGAGAATTGGTTAAATACCCTTCTGAGGAACTTTGTCCTAACTTAATTTTGTATTTTTGTTTGCCGAAGTTTTGAAAATAATAATTCCAAGGATGTTTCAGGTTCATAATGATGATGAGGTAAGGGCGTTGTTCATGCTGCTCTCCAACTCAAGCAATTGGTACACTCACATTTTATCAATACCCATCTTTCATTTCTCTCTAATTTTTATAAATTTGGTTTCAATTCTTATTTTTATGATGTCGGATACCCTCAAAGTTGGCAGCTTTTTCCTTTTTGCATTTTGCTCACCAACTGTTTGTAATTTTGTTTCTTTTGTCAGTGTGTTCAGAACTTCAGATAGTGAAGGAGACATGGGGGTTTCAAGTGGGAGACATGCAAGGCACTATACCCGTTACACTTGGGCTCTCGAGACAGCATTCTTTCCTCAGGTAAGTTTGAATTTAAATATTTCAAAATGATCAAAGTATTTGGTGGTCTGCCGGGAGTTTAAAATCTTGCTATGGATTAATTTCACTTTTTTTTTAATTCTTTCCTTATTTTGATTAATAATTTCTTTTCAATGTTTTAGCTTTATATGTCAAATCAGAAATTTATTTAATTTATTTATTTGTTTTTTTAACTTAAGATATTTTTCTAATTTTCACTTTTCTTAGTTCTTTTGTATGTGGAGTCTCCCTCCTTTTGCAGTATGATGATAATTCTCCTCCTTTTAGTTATTTGAGTAACATCATGATGAATTTATGATAATTTAGTTCTTGAAATTTCTGTGTGGATTTCATATTGTGGTATGTTGGTTAAAGTGGATTACCTGCTAGAAGAGAATGCAAGATACAAGAGGCTGCAACAACAGACATGCATCTACATTTATATATCTATGTAAACATACATGCATATATTATATTGTTACTCATTTAGATCAAGTTTTTGTTCTTCGCACTTTAATTACAAGTGATTTTGTTTGTTTATGTTTGCTTTAATAGTCATACTACTATCTCTTTTGCGAATCACTTTTTAGAAAATGTTTTACTAAAGTGATGTTGCAATTGTGTCATCATTGTTGCAGCTTTGTGAACTCGTGTGAATCAACAAAAAGAAGAAGAGTACCCTGTACCAAACATTTATGGCATCGTTTTGAATATGTATCTAGATTCTTAGTCGGCGTGCCATTTATTACTGCTGCAATGCAATTGATGATTGAAAAAAAAAAAAACAGAAAAAAATAAGATCATATTTTAGTTAATCCATAAGCTCAAGAAACGTAATATAGGAATGTAAGAAAAGTTTTGTGCAGGGTAATGCTGTTTGTTTGTTTTAACTATTATTAAAAATCAAATGAAATGTTGTGGTATTTTTTCTTTTTCTTCTTTCATTGTTTTTAAGGTGTTCATTTTATTTGGCCAAAGAAAGATGGTTTCTCTGTCAACCAACTAATTCAATTTTCATGCTTAAAGTTTCTCTTTTTATATAGATGATGCGATTTGCTGTTTTATTGTTGTGATTAGTTCCATCAATACCAATAATGAAATGTTTTATTGTTTTGATTAGTTCCTCAATACCAATAATAAAAATTTGTATGTTTTATGCCTTATTTATAGCGTTATCTTGCATAAGTGTTTGCCTTTCAATATCAGCATCCTATCATCACATATGTTAAAATTTGGGTATGTTCCTCTTACTTCGTGCAAAAATGTTCACTTATATTTTGGAGTACCTATGATCTTCTTGAGGTTGTACAAAATGATAAAATGTATGACAACGAATGAAATGAAGTAAATTAAGCATTCTAGGAATTTCAAGCATAACTATTAGATATCACATGATGAATATACCATTTTAGGAGGAAAAAAATGATGGGAGTATGTCAATGTGTGTTTGATATAGTGTTTCAATATGTCCAAATAATTTTAAAATATAATAAAGGAAACCCAATCACCCAAATACTTTCTAATTAACTTAAATTTAACTCAAAAGTTTGGGACTTCTCTCTAAACAAGTATTTATGTTGTATTAATATATTAATTTTAGCGCTAAGTGCATGTTCTAACTAGCTATATATCTTAGTATATTAATGTCTTAAATTTATAGACGAGCTCTGATTTTTGAATGAAAAATTGCCCTCAACTTTTGTTGTTTAAATCCTGATTTCAAAAAGGAAGATCATGTTCAAATTGTATACTTTTATTTTTTATAACTGAGAATATGAATATGAAATACAGCTGAATTTGAAAGCAACTTAGTGATAAATATGGTGAAATGCATTGTGTTTTTAACTATTTAATATTGAGTTACATGTACTGCACGAATGGTATACAATTGTATTTGAAATTGATAAATGGTAAAATATACCATGGCTTTTCTTTCTTTTCTTTAAAGTTGAGTTTTTCTAAAAAAAAATACCATAAATTTAGCCATTGTATGATATTTATGCAAAATCAAATGGGCCGCAAATAGCAGCAAATATGCTTCTAAAGCAAAAAATTTAACTGTTTTAAAATGCTTAAAATGCTTATATTGTAATGTAGTAACTAATTACTGAAGTGATAAAATAATTGACAAGAAACTCTTATTTCGATTATGAATTTATAAATGCATGTGGTGATTTTACTGCATTAATAAAATCTATCATGAAAGTTATTTTGCTATATCTGTTGAGTAGTCTTTTGTAACACCTCAAGTTTTTTAAACATTTTACATTTACCCTCTAATTTTATCAAAATACCTAAACTATCCTTTACCCCTTTTCTAAACCCTAGCCCTCTCCTAACACACACCCCCTGCTGAGAATGAAAGAAAGAAAAAGAGCGAGGGAAAATAGAGAGGGAGAAGAAAGGAAGAAGAGGGGGAGAAGGAGGTGACACCGGTGAGGCTGGACGCCGCCGTCACTAGCGCAGAGAAAAAGGAAGAGACGCACGAGAGAGATGAGACTGAGATCGCAGACCTTCCATGGAGAAAGAGAAAAGCGCGCGACGGAGAAGAAGGAGGGAGTCCTGTCGTTGTCGCGGTGTCCGTAGCCGCCGCTGCCGTTGATCGAGACTGTCGCCGTCCCGGTTGAGGTCATCGTCGTCGCCAAACAGGGCAGAGGAGGGGCGCGAACGGGAAAGAGAAAGGGGAGCTCTGCTGGAGCTCATCGCCGAAATGCTGCTGCCTTCCACCACCACGACATAGACCCTGCCTTCTGTTCTTCCACTGCCTCCGTTGCAGGTGGAAAAGGTCACCGGAGAAGGAATTGTCCTGCTCTGCTTCTGTTTTAGCTTTTCATTGGTTGTCGGAGTCTCTAGGGCCATGAATGTTGCCGCCGGAGTCATCAGAATTGTTGCTGCCAAGAGTCACCACTACTATACCTTTACATTGGTAAAACAAACCCCATTCTGCTTGTACTTGACATCTCTTTCTATTCCTGTTCCGCTTTTATCTACCTTGCTATCTCGCTCCATTTTCGTGCCCTTTTTTCTTGATTAATTTGCTTTTGCTATTGTTTGTTACGGGCTAGAAGTGGTAGCGATGCTGCTGCTGTTGCCGAGATTACATCTGTAACGTAGTCGTTGCTGCTGTTTGAATTGAAGTTGCTGCCACTGACTCGGTCCAAATTCTACGTCCTTTTGTTCTATTCTATTCCAACCTTTCTCACATTTTAATTCGACACTCCGGGTTTGGTCTCTTCGGTCCCTTAGGACTAAGTTGTGAGTAGACTTTACATTTATAACAGTTAATTTTCTTTTTGATTCATGCTATTTTGAGTTTCTATTTATATTTATAAAACTATTGTTGAAGAACTTTGATTTGATTAGAATAATTGATTTATTATAGTTGAAAAAAAATATTTTTATAAAGCTCATATCTTAGAAATTTTACATGAGACTATATATATGTTTGATGAAGTTTTATATTATTTTGGAACATTTGATTTTACTCGAATATATACTTTTGAAGCATTGAAGTATTTATTAGTACTTACTGACTTTGAAATTGTGAAATGTGTTTGAAATTACTTATGATCGAAGAAGTTATGATTAGAAAATATTTTTTTATGAGAAAATATTATTTGATTTGATTCAATACCGTATATATTTGAAAGATCGAAGATTTATTATCTTTGAATTTATATGTTTTGAATTGGTTTGGGAGGCTCGTATTAGAAAACCGTAGTTAACGACGGTTATGACGTTAACTTAGATGCATCTAACTCAGACCCCAGCAAGCTGGGGTGTTGCTAGCCTAACGTGTAGGCCACACGTTAGATCTGTTATTCTGTTAGGACACACGAGAGGAAAGGGCTACCCATTGAGGTGGAGCCGCCCAAGTGTGGACTTTTGATTTGATTTCTGTATGAGAACTCCCTTATTGATTCACTTATTATGATTAATTACTATTTTCTAATTAAAAATTACTTTAATAATAATGTTTATATGGTCTCATGTGGATTATAAATGTATTGTCTAGTCACTGAGTTGCAAAACTCATTCCGTTTTTCTAAAAATAATTTTCAGGAATAAATACTTAAATATGTGATCCCTTCTATTCAAGAATTATGATCTGCAATGGGTATCTGTCCCTTGTTGAGTTCCTAGACGTTGTATGCTCCATATGTCACAGGCAGGATTCAACTACTCTTAATTATTTTAATTTTTGTTAAAAATGTATAACTATTTATTTTAGAACTTGTAAATTATTCAAAATCTTTGTAACCTTTTTATTTAATTTATCTTTGAGTCTGATAGGCTTGTTAGGAAACTGTTTTCTGAGCGTCGGTCATGGTTCATTTTGGGCCGTGACATCTTTTTTTTGAATTATCTGATGGGTGAAATGATACTTGCTCCACTAAATATAATCACCATTCTAGAAAAAGGAATTCATATTAACATAAGAATTTATATTAACATATTTTTTCCTTGCTTATTTATGTTGATTTTTAATATTATTTATATTTTTTTATACAGAGAACACTAGAAAGAGGTATACTGGCAGAACAACCTTTTATCCAAATTCCCATGCTGTCTCTAATAATACATCCAAAGCCAGCTAATTGCTCATTTTAAAAAACGCTTGCATCGCAGTTCACTTTACAGACATTCATTGGAGGTGGTTCCCAGTTATATTTCAAAGAAGAAGGAATAATATGTTTTTGGTTGATAATATGTTCCCACTTTGGATTTACGACTTAGTAAAATATTTTTGATAAATAGTAAACGAGAAAAATTGGACGACAAAAAAAAAATTAAAAGGGAAATAACCAGTTCGGTTAAGTCAGCAGTGGTTGTTTGGTTAGAGAAAAAGGATGAAGTTAAACGATTAAATAGTAAAATTTTGTTACAGAAAGAATAAATTAGAAAAAAACTTTGCTACATTTTGGGGTGAGAGTGGCACGAATGTGAATGTAAGAGATGATATTAATTTAGTAAGATTAGTTTTTTATGTTTTTTTTTATATCCTTTTTTATTGATATCATTGTTGAGTTTTTATTTGTTGTTTTTGTTTGATGGACAAGCTAAGGGAGAAGGATAGCTTCTTTTTTATAAATTTCTTTTTTAAGTGTTAGTTATTTAACCCAATATGTTAAGTCTATGACTTCGTCCCTAATAAAATCACTGTGATTGATGGAATCATCTATAAAAAAAAAGGTTAACATTGTTAAATTTCATATATTTCTTGATTTCACGTTTTATTAATATTTGTCATGCTAATAAGTGCGACTTAGTTTTATTCTTGAAATTGTAATATGCTTGATGACATATTAAAAAAGTATATTAATAAATTAATATTTTACTAAAAATACTTACCATTTTTTTTAAAGTTTTACGGCAGAATAAGAATTTATCTTTATTATTATGTAAAAGTTAATACAAATTTTTTTTACATTAAATTTAAGTCATGTTTTTTTCTAATGATGTCATCTTATTAATTTTGATTACTTGACAAAATTTAAAAATTAACCAATTAACTTTTAGTCAAATATTTATTCCCAAGATATTTGTCAACAAAAAATGTTAAAATTCAACCTCTATTGCAACAAATAAAATAAATAATACTATAAAAAAATTATTTACTCAAAATATTCATTTATATTATTTATTGATTATAGGAACTAACTTCACCAACACTAATATCATGATATCTAAATGATATACCAATTAAAAGATTAAGGAGAAAGAAAAGTAAACGAATCCAAGAAAAAGATAAACAAAAAAAGACAATAGAAAATGCATATATGTCAACAATTCAAAAAGAACATATCTTAACAAGAATATATGATAGAAAGAAAAAAAGAAACAACTTTAACAATAACTAAAAATGAAAAAAAAGGATAAATATTATATAAAAAAACTAAGTCTATTAATTAAAATAAATACAAAAAACTTTTGTGTCCCGCGCATCACGTGGGTCTTACTCTAGTTAATATATAATAGGAGAGTAGTAGGAGGTTCTTTATTCAACAAATGGCGCATCCGGTGCTTGACAAGGGCTAGCTTTCATTGTATGACACGTGTAGCTTATCAAAACATCAAAACAGCAATGTAAAAATTGAATTTTGAAATTTGAAACTCAGCGGGAATTTTTCCAAAAAGAATAGCTGCTGGATCCACCGATGAAGAAATTCATTGGAAAGAGGGGAGAGGAAAAAAATGGAAGAAGAAAAGTAGTAGAGGGAGACCCGAAGCGGGGGAGGGAGCTCCTCTGCTGCCACAACTGCCTGCTATTCGCCATGGTTACTGCCGGATAGAAAACCCTAAAGAGTTAAGTATTTCATCTTCACACCAGTGGATTTTAGAATTTACGTATCACATTTATGCCTTTGATTTTTATTTTGAACTGTTTTGACCACTTCAAGAATGTTGGAATGCTTTTTCTCGATGCCATCTCTGATGCCGTCTTCATCTGGGTTCTCTATGTTGGAAAAAGTTACTATTCTCAATTCCTGTCTCTTGATTATAGTGTTGGATTGTGATTACAACTATTCTTATCTCTTGATTTACTTTTAGCACTATGTAGGGGAATGAAATAATGAACACTTAAATTTTTTAAATGGGTTTATGATGATTTGAGTTACATCCCAGATAGGTATTGTTATTTTCAAATGGTTTTATAGTTGCCTATTTTATTTTCTTCTAACATTAATCCTCATGGTTTTTCTCATGAATTGGAAAAGGGATTCAAGGCCTGTTTGCTGTGATATCAGTCTTTAATAAATTAATCTTCTCTTAGATATGAGTGTTTCATCTACTATAATACTATGTAAGGCTCTGAATTAACATATATATAGTGAAAATGAAATTGTGATTGAATCAGAGTAAAAGAGCTTTGGTTATGAGAATATTGAATATTATTAACGGAGGAGGAACCCATAGAAAAGAGTAGGAAAAAATCATTTGTATATATTCAGTTTCATTATACTGTATCCCGATGATAAGGATGCTGAGGTTGCTAGCAGCGTTGCTGGAGGCAGTGCTCCTGCTGTAGTCATGGCGGTTAAGGATAGTATGGACAGAGGATGATAAAGTCAGTTCCTTATGAACATAAAAGAGGTGTTGAATTTGTTAGTTTTATTTTCATTTTTTTAGTTTTTTATTTTGCTTTTGTGAATTGTGCAATTGATTGATTTTTATGATTGCACCTTTTGTTTGGTTTATGCTAATGATTTGAAGTATGCATATTGAGTTTCAGCATGATCTACATGGTCATGACTTGATCATATGCTCAATGCTCATAACTAATAAGTTGCTTTCAGCTTAGCGCATGCTATCAATTATTGTTTATTTGTTTGCAAACTTAAGCTATGAACCAAACTATGCCTAAGTTGAATTAATCATCATGTTATTAACATGTTCTGATCAGTTTTGCTCAGGCTTTTGTGAATACTCAAAAGCAAAAACAATTTTGAATCTATGGAGAGCAATCTTTTTCATAGTTCCGATACCCAAATGCAGTTATTATTCTTCATTCTATGACCATTTAATATATTCTAATGTCTATATATGTATGTAGGCTGATTTTGGCATCATTAACAAGAGCAAGGTCCTACAATTTCATGGATCAGCCGCATGCTACTCTTTATTATTCTCAAAGACAATGAAAGGTGACATTTTGATTGGGGAAGCCTTAGGAGTATCAGAAACTGCACAAGGGTAAGCTTTCATCCCTCCTACTTATCACAAATTCCTTATATATACCTCATTTTTTGTTGATGTGTTTGGTTGTGGGGAAAAAAGATCAAATAGAATTTTTTTATCCTATCTATAATTTCACTTAAGGCATTCTTATTTGTCACTTTGTTTAGATAATTTTAAATATTTTGTTATTCAGGTAACTTCTTCATGTTTCTATCATGAATAAAATGATACCAAAATGGTGTTTCTATTTTATATGTGTAGTGGTTCTTGATTAACCTGAATTTTCTCCTGAATAAATTTGTTGGGTTTTGTTATTGTGCTACTGTTTGTGCTGCTCTGGACTTAAATATTCATGGTCTCCCAACTCTATTTATATATTTTTTGAAAGTTTATATAATTTTGCTTTGGAAAAAGGCCTTTTGTGATTTTTTATTAATTTTGCTTTGAAAGTTTATATAATTTCGCGCTTCATTATGAAAAAACGTTACATCTTCAACACGAAACCAATGCACCAAAACACTCATTCGCTTCGAATCTCTCTGAACATCACTAAAACTTCAATCACGTTCTTTGCGAAAACCACTACTACAAAGGAATTGGAAGAAGATTTCGCAAGCAAGAACCAGAAACAACGAAAACTGCAATAAAGACTACCAAACGTATGAGAAAACTACTGTTCATTCAAAATCTTGCAATGTCGCGTTTCGCCTACTTGCATTTTAGTTTTACTAGTTTGATTTGCTTCGTTTAGTAGATTGAACTATTGTGAATGATTTTTACAGTATAATTAGGGCCCGGAATGAAATTTGTTGTTATTTTCGTTCAATTCAGTGGATAGTGTAACTAGGGCTTTAAGATATACGTGCTTGTTCTTATTGGTGTGGATAGTTTAACTAGAGCTTTGTTACTATCTTCAGTACTTCTTTTGCATGGAAGAATACTATTCTTGTTGATTGAAAGTTGATCATCATTTTTAACCACATGAACGTTTTTCGGTTCGGTGGCCTTTGTGATTTTGGTTTTGTGCATGAACGTTTTTCAATTTGGTGCCTTTGTGATTTTGGTTCTCTGCATGAAAGATTTTCAGTTCGGTGACATTCTAATTAACTTGACTAAGATATACATACTTGTGCTTGTTGATGTATTGAATAAGTTTTGTTTAGGACAATTGAAATTAGAGACAACTCTTTCACTTTGATAACCCATACTACTGTAAAATTATCTCATTATATTGGATAGATTTCAGCACGAATGGTGGTTGACCTTGATATATAAAGAAAGATATCAAGTTTCAGTAAGAGTTTGCAAATGTCATTTTGAAAGAACACCTAATTCATGAAATTTGAAAAACTTTTCTCTTGGAAGATGTTGATTTGATTAAGATATACATGCTTGTTCTTATTTGTGTGGATAGTTTAACTAGAGCTTTGAAAATGATTGTTACTATCTTCAGTACTTCTTTTTCATGGAAGAATACTATTCTTTTGATTGAAAGTTGATCATCACTTATTAACCACATCAACGTTTTTCGGTTCGGTGGCCTTTGTGATTTTGGTTCTGTGCATGAACATTTTTTAGTTCGGTGGTCTTTGTAATTTTGGTTTTGTGCATGAAAGATTTTCAGTTCGGTGGCATTCTAATTAACTTGATTAAGATATACATGCTTGTGCTTGTTGATGTATTGAATAAGTTTTGTTTAGGACAATTGAAATTAGAGACAACTTTTTCACTTTGATAAGCCATACTACTGTAAAATTATCTCATCATATTGGATAGATTTCAGCACGAATGGTAGTTGATCTTGATATATAAAGAAAGATAAGTTTCAGTAAGAGTTTGCAAATCTTATTTTGAAAGAACACCTAATTCATGAAATTTGAAAAACTTTTGTTTTGGAAGATGTTGATTTGATTAAGATATACATGCTTGTTCTTATTTGTGTGGATAGTTTAAGTAGAGCTTTGAAAATGATTGTTACTATCTTCAGTACTTCTTTTGCATGGAGGAATAGTATTCTTGTTGGTTGAAAGTTGATGATCATTTATTAACCACCTGAACGTTTTTCGATTCGGTGGCTGGTATGTGAAATCATGATCACTCAGATTTGTATTTTGTAAAATTGTTCGTTCGTTCTTTCCCTGGCAATGGCGTCAAACAGGTGCACAGAACCATGGTCCAAACGTAACTTCACAACTTCGCATAACTAACCAGCAAGTGCACTGGGTCGTCCAAGTAATAAACCTTACGTGAGTAAGGGTCGATCCCACGGAGATTGTTGGTTTGAAGCAAGCTATGGTCACCTTGTAAATCTCAGTCAGGCGGATATCAAAAGGTTATGGAGTTTTCGAATAATAATAAATAAAAGCAAAGGATAGAAACACTTATGTAATTCATTGGTGAGAATTTCAAATAAGCGTATAGAGATGCAACGTTCCTCTGAACCTCTGCTTTCCTGCTGTCTTCATCCAATCAGTCTTACTCCTTTCCATGGCTGGCTTTATGTAATGTATCACCATTGTCAATGGCTACTTTTGATCATCTCTCGGGAAAATGGTCCTATGCCCTGTCACGGCACGGCTAATCGTCTGGAGGCATCACCGTTGTTAATGGTTACATCCTATCCTCTCTGGAAAATGGTCCTATGCACTGTCACTGCATGGCTAATCGTCTGGAGGTTCTCGATCATACTGGAATAGGATCCATTGATCCTTTTGCGTCTGTCACTACGCCCAGCACTTGCGAGTTTGAAGCTCGTCACAGTCATTCAATCACTGAATCCTACTCGGAATACCACAGACAAGGTTTAAACTTTCCGGATTCTCATGAATGCCGCCATCAATCTAGCTTATACTACAAAGATGCTAATAACTCGGACTCGGTCCCCTGTATTAGATATCCAAGAGATATTCATTCTGCCTTGTTTGCATGTAGAACAGAAGTGGTTGTCAGGCACGCGTTCATAAGTGAGAATGATGATGAGCGTCACATAATCATCACCTTCATCATGTTCTTGGGTGCGAATGATTATCTTAGAAGCGGAATAAGTCGAATTGAATAGAAAAATAGTAGTACTTTGCATTAATCTTTGAGGAACAGCAGAGCTCCACACCTTAATCTATGGAGTGTAGAAACTCTACCGTTGAAAATACATAAGTGAAAGGTTCAGGCATGGCCGAGAGGCCACCCCTCACAAACGTGATCAATAGATCATAAAACAATCCAAAAGATGATCCAAAGATGTCTAATACAATAGTAAAAGGTCCTATATATACTAGACTAGTCACTAGGGTTTACAGAAGTAAGTAATTGATGCATAAATCCACTTCCGGGGCCCACTTGGTGTGTGCTTGGGCTGAGCTTGAATGTTACACGTGCAGAGGTCATTCTTGGAGTTGAACGCCAGCTTTTGTGCCAGTTTGGGCGTTGAACTCCACTTTGCAACTTGTTTCTGGCGCTGGACGCCAGAATTGGGCAGAGAGCTGGTGTTGAATGCCAGTTTGCATCGTCTAAACTCGGGAAAAGTATGGACTATTATATATTTCTGGAAAGCCTTGGATGTCTACTTTCCAACGCAATTAGAAGCGCGCCATTTTGAGTTCTGTAGCTCCAGAAAATCCACTTTGAGTGCAGGCAGAGAGCTGGCCAGTTTGCATCGTCTAAACTCGGGAAAAGTATGGACTATTATATATTTCTGGAAAGCCTTGGATGTCTACTTTCCAACCTTTCCAACGCCGCACCATTTGGACTCCTGTAGCTCCAGAAAATCTACTTTGAGTGCAGAGAGGTTCAGAATCCAACAGCATTTACAGTCCTTCTTCAGCCTCTGAATCTGATTTTTGCTCAAGTCCCTCAATTTCAGCCAGAAATTACTTGAAATCACAGAAAAACACACAAAC
>NC_029792.2:13236363-13236479 GCF_000816755.2 Arachis ipaensis
CAGATAGTGTTATTGATTCTCCTAGTTCAGTATGATGATTCTTGAACACAGCTAATTTATGAGTCTTGGCCGTGGCCCTAAGCACTTTGTTTTCCAGTATTACCACCGGATACATA
>NC_029792.2:13236598-13271296 GCF_000816755.2 Arachis ipaensis
AAGTTCAAGGATAAATTCGAAACTCATGTACTTCTTGTTCTTTTGAATTAAAACAATTTTTATTTAAGAGAGGTGATGGATTCATAGGACATTCATAACTTTAAGACAAAGTTACTAAACACTAATGATCATGTAATAAGACACAAACATAGATAAGCACTTAACATAGAGAAAACGAAAAACAGAGAATAAGAACAAGGAATGAGTCCACCTTAGTGATGATGACGTTTCCTTCTTGAGGAACCAATGATGTCCTTGAGCTCTTCTATGTCTCTTCCTTGTCTTTGTTGCTCCTCCTTCATTGCTTTTTGATCTTCTCTTATTTCATGAAGGATGATGGAGTGCTCTTGATGTTCCACCCTTAATTGTCCCATGTTGGAACTCAGTTCTCCTAGGGAGGTATTGATTTGCTCCCAATAGTTCTGTGGAGGAAAGTGCATCCCTTGAGGCATCTCAGGGATTTCTTGATGATGAGCTTCTTTTGGTTGCTCCATCTTCTTCTTGGTGATGGGCTTGTCCTCATTAATGAGGATATCTCCCTCCATGTCAATCCCAGCCGAGTTACATAGGTGGCAAATGAGGTGGGGAAAGGCTAACCTTGCCGTAGTGGAGGATTTGTCTGCCACTTTGTAGAGTTCTTGAGGTATAATCTCATTAACTTCCACCTATTCTCCAATCATGATGCTATGGATCATGATGGCCCGGTCTATAGTAACTTCAGACCGGTTGCTAGTGGGAATGATTGAGCATTGAATAAACTCCAACCATCCTCTAGCTATAGGCTTAAGGTCCAGTCTTCTTAGTTGAACCGGTTTGCCTTTTGAGTCAATCTTCCATTGAGCTCCTTCTACACCTATGTCCATGAGGACTTGGTCCAACCTTTGATCAAAGTTGACTCTCCTTGTGTAGGGGTGTGCGTTCTCTTCCATGTTTGGCAAGTTGAACGCCAACCTCACATTTTCCGGACTAAAATCTAAGTATTTCCCCCGAACCATGGTGAGATAATTCTTTGGGTTCGGGTTCTTACTTTGATCATGGTTCCTAGTGATCAATGCATTAGCATAGAACTCTTGAACCATTAGGATGCCGACTTGTTGGATGGGGTTTGTTAGAACTTCCCAACCTCTTCTTTGGATTTCATGTCAGATCTCCGGATACTCATTTCTCTTGAGTTTGAAAGGGACCTCGGGGATCACCTTCTTCATGGCCACAACATCATAGAAGTGGTCTTGATGGGCTTTAGAGATGAACCTTTCCATCTCCCGTGACTCGGAGGTGGAAGTTTTTGCCTTCCCTTTTCCTTTTCTAGAGGATTCTCCGGTCTTAGGTGCCATCAATGGTAATGGAAAAACAAAAAGCTTATGCTTTTACCACACCAAACTTAGAATATTACTCGCCCTCGAGCAAGAAAAGAAAGAAGAGAAGAAGAAGAAGAAAATATGGTAGAGAGGGAGAAGGATGGATTCGGCCTAGAAGAGAAGAGAGGGTTGTGTTGTGTGATTTGGAGGAAGAATGGAAGGCTTTATATAGGGAAAGGAGGGTGGGTTGGTTTCGGCCATTTAGGGAGGGTTTGGGTGGGAAAGTGATTTTGAATTTTGAAGGTAGGTGGAGTTTATGAGGTAGGTTTATGGGGTAGAGTGGATGGATGTGAGTGGTGAGGGTGGTGATGGGGAAGAGAGATTGAGGTGATTGGTGAAGAGTTTTGGGGAAGAGTGTTTATGGGATTGTGTGAAAGAGGGGTGAGAAGAAGTGAGTGGAGGTAGGTGGAGATCCTGTGGGGTCCACAGATCCTGAGGTGATCCTGTGGGGTCCACAGATCCTGAGGTGTTCAAGGATTTACAACCTTGCACCAAATTGGGCATGCGAAATGCCCTTGCACACAACTCTGGGCGTTCAGCTCCCATTTGTTGCCCATTTCTGGCGTTGAACGCCAGAAACATGCTTGTTCTGGGCGTTCAGTGCCAGCTTTTCTCCAGGGTGCAATTCTGGCGTTCAGCACCCAGATGCTGCCCATTTTGGGCGTTCAGCGCCTAGATACTGCCCATTTTGGGCGTTCAGCGCCAGAACCATGCTCTGTTCTGGCGTTGAACGCCAGACAGGTGCTTCCTCCAGGGTGTGATTTTTCTTCTGCTGTTTTTGATTCCGTTTTCAATTTTTTTGTAGTTTTTGTGACTCCACATGATCATCAACCTAATAAAACATGAAAGAACAAGAAGAATAAAATTAGATAAAAATTGGGTTGCCTCCCACAAGCGCTTCTTTAATGTCAATAGCTTGACAGTGGGCTCTCATGGAGCCTCACAGATGTTCAGAGCATTGTTGAGACTTCCCAACACCAAACTTAGAGTTTGGATATGGAAGTTCAACACCAAACTTAGAGTTTGGTTGTGGCCTCCCAACACCAAACTTAGAGTTTGACTGTGGGGGCTCTGGTTGACTCTGTTTTGAGAGAAGCCTGTTATGCTTCCTCTCCATGGTTACAGAAGGAGAACCTTGAGTTTTAAACACAAGGGAGTCCTCATTTAGTTGAAGGACCAATTCTCCTCTGTCCACATCAATCACAGCTCTTGCTGTGGCTAGGAAGGGTCTTCCAAGGATGATGGATTCATCCTCATCCTTCCCAGTATCTAGGACTATGAAATCAGTAGGGATGTAAAGGCCTTCAACCTTTACTAATATGTCCTCTACTTGTCCATAAGCCTGTTTTCTTGAATTGTCTGCCATCTCTAATGAGATTTTAACAGCTTGCACCCCATAGATTCCCAGTTTTTCTATTACAGAGAGGGGCATGAGGTTTATCCCTGAACCAAGGTCACACAGAGCCTTAAAGATCATGGTGCCTATGGTACAAGGTATTAGGAACTTTCCAGGATCCTGTTTCTTCTGAGGCAATCTCAGTTGATCCAGATCACTCAGTTCATTGGTGAACAAGGGAGGTTCATCTTCCCAAGTCTCATTACCAAATAAACTGGCATTCAGCTTCATGATTGCACCAAGGTACTTGGCAACTTGCTCTTCAGTAACATCCTCATTCTCTTCAGAAGAAGAATACTCATCAGAGCTCATGAATGGCATAAGGAGGTTCAATGGAATCTCTATGGTCTCTAGGTGAGCCTCAGATTCCTTTGGTTCCTCAGAGGGAAGCTCCTTATGGACCACTGGACGTCCCAGGAGGTCTTCCTCCTTGGGATTCACGTCCTCTCCCCCCTTTACAGGTTCGGCCATGGTGATCAATTCTATGGCCTTGCATTCTCCTTTTGGATTTTCTTCTGTATTGCTTGGGAGAACACTAGGAGGGATTTCAGTGATCCTTTTACTCAGCTGGCCTACTTGTGCTTCCAAATTCCTAATGGAAGACCTTGTTTCATTCATGAAACTCAGAGTGGCCTTAGATAGATCAGAGACTAAGTTTGCTAAATTAGAGGAATTTTGTTCAGAGTTCTCTGTCTTTTGCTGAGTGGATGATGGAAAAGGCTTGCTGTTGCTAAACCTGTTTCTTCCACCATTATTGAAGCCTTGTTGAGGCTTTTGATCATTCCATGAGAAATTTGGATGATTTCTCCATGATGGATTATAGGTGTTTCCATAAGGTTCACCTAAATAATTTACCTCTGCTATTGCAGGGTTCTCAGGATCATAAGCTTCTTCTTCAGAAGATGCCTCTTGAGTACTGTTGGATGCAGCTTGCATTCCATTCAGACTTTGAGAGATCATATTGACTTGCTGAGTCAATATTTTATTCTGAGCCAATATGGCATTCAGAGTATCAATCTCAAGAACTCCCTTCTTCATAGGCGTTCCATTATTCACAGGATTCCTTTCAGAAGTATACATGAACTGGTTATTAGCAACCATGTCAATGAGTTCTTGAGCTTCTGCAGGCGTTTTCTTTAGGTGAATGGATCCACCTGCAGAGGTGTCCAATGACATCTTTGATAACTCAGACAGACCATCATAGAATATATCCAGAATGGTCCATTCTGAAAGCATGTCAGAAGGACACTTTTTGGTCAGTCCTTTGTGGAATTAGGTGCAGTAAAGTCACCAAGCATCCTCCTTGCATTATTATTATTTTCGGCTGCCATCTCCTCTTCCTGTTCGAAAATTTCTGTCAGGATGTCTCTGGATTGTTGTATTTTAGCTTCTCTTAATTTTCTCTTCAGAGTCCTTTCAGGTTCAGGATCTGCTTCAACAAGAATGTTCTTGTCCTTGCTCCTGCTTATATGACAAAGAAGAGGGCACAGAAAAAATAATAATAATAGGAATCCTTTTTACCACAGTAAATAGGTTCTTTATGTGAGTAGAAGAAAAGAAGAAGAAAAATTCGAACACAGATGGAGGATGGGGTTCGAATTTGGGTGAGATGAAGTGTTAGTAGATGAATAAATAAATAGAAGAAGATAGGAGAGGGAGAGAATTTTTGAAAATTATTTTTGAAAAAGAGTTAGTGATTTTTGAAAATAGTTTTTGAAAAAGGTTAGTAATTTTCGAAAATTAAAATAAAAAAATCAAAATAATTAGTTAATTAAAAAGAAATTTTGAAAAAGAGGGAAGATATTTTCGAAAATTAGAGAGAGAGAGTTAGTTAGGTAGTTTTGAAAAAGATAAGAAACAAACAAAAAGTTAGTTAGTTAGTTGAAACAATTTTGAAAATCAATTTTGAAAAGATAAGAAGATAAGAGGTTAGAAAAGATATTTTTGAAAAAGATAAGATAAAAGATATTTTTGAAAAGATATGATTGAAATTAGTTTTGAAAAAGATTTGATTTTTAAAATCACAATTAATGACTTGATTCACAAGAAATCACAAGATATGATTCTAGAACTCAAAGTTTGAATCTTTCTTAACAAACAAGTAACAAACTTGAAATTTTTGAATCAAAACATTAATTGTTATTGTTATTTTCGAAAATATGATGTAAAAATAAGAAAAAGATTTTTGAAAAAATATTTTTATAATTTTTGAAAATAACTAAGAAAATTGAAAAAGATTTGATTTTTGAAAAAGATTTTGAAAAAGATAAGATTTTTAAATTGAAAATATGATTTGACTCATAAAAACAACTAGATTTTAAAAATTTTTGAAAAAGTCAAATCTAATTTTCGAAATTTATGAGAAGAAAAAGGGAAAGATATTTTTTTTTTATTTTTTGAATTTTTAAAGATGAGAGAGAAAAACATAAAAATAATGCAATGCATGGAATTTTTAGATAAAAACAATGAATGCATGCAAGAATGTTATGAATGTCAAGATGAACACCAAGAACACTATGAAGATCATGATGAACATCAAGAACATATTTTTGAAAAATTTTCAATGCAAAGAAAACATGCAAGACACCAAACTTAGAAATCTTTAATGCTTAGACACTAAGATTTCAATAATGCATATGAAAAACACCATACAACACAAAACATGAAAACATCAAGATCAAACAAAAAGACTTACCAAGAACAACTTGAAGATCATGAAGAACACTATGAATGCATGAATTTTCGAAAAATGCAAGAAATTTTTAGAAAAATGCAGTTGACACCAAACTTAAAAATTGACTCAAGACTCAAACAAGAAACATGAAATATTTTTTATTTTTATGATTTTATGATTTTTTTTGTATTTTCTTTTAATTTTTCGAAAACAAAGGAGAGATTTTTGAAAGATTTTTTTTTGAAAAATTTTTTTGAAAACAAAACAAAAAGAAAATTACCTAATCTGAGCAACAAGATGAACCGTCAGTTGTCCAAACTCGAACAATCCCCGGCAACGGCGCCAAAAACTTGGAATGCAAAATCATGATCACTCAGATTTGTATTTTGTAAAATTGTTCGTTCGTTCTTTCCCTGGCAATGGCGCCAAACAGGTGCATAGAACCATGGTCCAAACGTAACTTCACAACTTCGCATAACTAACCAGCAAGTGCACTGGGTCGTCCAAGTAATAAACCTTACGTGAGTAAGGGTCGATCCCACGGAGATTGTTGGTTTGAAGCAAGCTATGGTCACCTTGTAAATCTCAGTCAGGCAGATATAAAGTGATAATGGTGTTTTCGAATAATAAATAAAAGAAGGGATAGAAATACTTATGTAATTCATTGGTAGGAGGTTCTCGATCATACTGGAATAGGATCCATTGATCCTTTTGCGTCTGTCACTACGCCCAGCACTCGCGAGTTTGAAGCTCGTCACAGTCATTCAATCACTGAATCCTACTCGGAATACCATAGACAAGGTTTAAACTTTCTGGATTCTCATGAATGCCGCCATCAATCTAGCTTATACTACAAAGATGCTAATAACTCGGACTCGGTCCCCTGTATTAGATATCCAAGAGATATTCATTCTGCCTTGTTTGCATGTAGAACAGAAGTGGTTGTCAGGCACGCGTTCATAAGTGAGAATGATGATGAGCGTCACATAATCATCACCTTCATCATTTTCTTGGGTGCGAATGATTATCTTAGAAGCGGAATAAGTCGAATTGAATAGAAAAACAGTAGTACTTTGCATTAATCTTTGAGGAACAGCAGAGCTCCACACCTTAATCTATGGAGTGTAGAAACTCTACCGTTGAAAATACATAAGTGAAAGGTTCAGGCATGGCCGAGAGGCCAGCCCTCACAAACGTGATCAATAGATCATAAAACAATCCAAAGATGATCCAAAGATGTCTAATACAATAGTAAAAGGTCCTATATATACTAGACTAGTCACTAGGGTTTACAGAAGTAAGTAATTGATGCATAAATCCACTTCCGGGGCCCACTTGGTGTGTACTTGGGCTGAGCTTGAATGTTACACGTGCAGAGGTCATTCTTGGAGTTGAACGCCAGCTTTTGTGCCAGTTTGGGCGTTGAACTCCACTTTGCAACTTGTTTCTGGCGATGGACGCCAGAATTGGGCAGAGAGCTGGCGTTGAACGCCAGTTTGCGTCATTTAAACTCAGGCAAAGTATGAACTATTATATATTTCTGGAAAGCCCTGGATGTCTACTTTCCAACGCAATTGGAAGCGCGCCATTTTGAGTTTTGTAGCTCCAGAAAATCAACTTTGAGTGCAAGGAGGTCAGAATCCAACAGCATCAGCAGTTCTTCTTCAACCTCTGAATCTGACTTTTTGCTCAAGTCCCTCAATTTCAGCCAGAAAATACCTGAAATCACAGAAAAACACACAAACTCATAGTAAAGTCCAGAAATGTGAATTTAACATAAAAACCAATAAAAACATCCCTAAAAGTAACTAGATTCTACTAAAAACATACTAAAAACAATGCCAAAAAGCGTATAAATTATCCGCTCATCAGTGGCCTTTGTGGTTTTGGTTATGTGATTGAACGATTTTCAGTTCGGTGGGTTGTGGCATTTTAATTGACTTGATTAAGATATACATGCTTGTGCTTGTTGATGTATTCAATGAAGTATTGACCAAAATTTTTCATTACAGAAAAACACAACAAGAAAATGGCAACAATGAAGGAGAAGGCACATTATAATGTAAGCAAATTAAATATATTTATCCACTTTCATTCGAATAATATGTATTTCGTATTATAAACATATCCTCATATTCTGTTTCAAAACTTGCAGAAAACTCATTATTGCAGATGCCAAACAAAGGCAATATCAACAGTGTACAGGGAAATGAGTCAAGAGAAGAAAGATATTGTGGAAGAAATGGGATTTGGTTCCCTGGCAAATGTCCCAGAAATGAATGTCTCTAATACACTGTTAAAAGAATTGCTTGATCGGTTTGATGAAGAGAAAGGATGCCTAAAAACTCTACAGGGAAAATATACATAACTCCTCGGAAAGTAGCAGCTGCCCTCGGCATAACCAACGGAGGTAATACATTTTATACTTACTGCTTATTTTCAGTTCATTGGTGTCCAGAAAATTAAATTGACCGTTTTTGACTAATTTTTGCTATTAAAATATTGTAGGGAATCGCGTTCCTCAAAAAGGTTGATTACAACAACCTGTGTAAGGCCCAGAACTTTTAAAAAGTCTTATTATGATCAAGTCTAAAATCATATGGTTATTTATAGCCTTAATTTCAAAAATTATTTTATTAAAGGTAATTAAGGCAAGCTTTGATTTATTGGATTTGAGATAAGTTATGATTATTATCCAATTTTACAATTATTGGATTATTTTCTATATTTAAAGTATAAGGTTGATAGTTATGAAATAATAAGGATTTTATATGATTTGGATTAGATAAGTAATATTTTAATATATTAATACTGCTATTTTGAAAAATAGAGAAATTAATTATGTTATTTATAATTTTCGATTTTGGGCATTTTCTTGAAAATAATTTGTAAAATTGATGAGCAAATAGTATTTTTCTATACACAATGAGTGTTGGATTTAATTCGGGTTTCAATTACTATATTATCCCTATTTTTGAGTGAAATTACAAAAGTACTCCTAACCCTAAGTTTCAAAAATGAAGCCCTAGCTCCCTCAAACCCAAGCAGCCGCAGCTGCTGCCCCTTTCTACTCTAAACACACACCCAGCCACCTGAAGAGGGAAAGAACGAGACAGAAAGGGAAGTGGGGTGAGGGATACACGGAGAAGGAAGGAAGGAAGAGGGGAGGGAGGAGCGTCGCCGGTGCGTCGGGCTTCACCACCGCCGTCGCGCCGCCTTGGAGTCCGCAGTCAGAGTCATGTCGCGCAGAGGAGAGGAGAAGAGGAACTCACCGCGTCGCCATCACCCACGGAGCTGCGAGCTGTGCCCAGTTGCCGTCAGGGTCACCGCGCCATCATCCTTGCCAGCTCCAAACGAGTAGCACGATGGAGCTCCGTTTCTGCTTCCCTGGTTCGCCGTGAGTGAGTGACGTTGGAAGAGAGAGGGAGTCGCTGTGTGGCCACGAGCTGCGCCGGTCACCGCTGCGTCGCGTCAGAGAGGAAGGCTCAGACTGAGCGCCGTTGGGAGAGAGGAAGACACGCGTGGGAGGGTGAAGCCGCCGCTGTCACCGCCGTTGCCGTGAGTAGCGGGTCGTTGCCATCGCCGGAGGGCCAGAACGCGATGGAGGAGAAGCCCACCTTCGCCACTGCCTTTCATTGCCGCCAACTTCTGCCTCTACTGACCTGCTGCTCTGCGGTGCTTAGCTGGCGCTTCTAACACTGTCGCCGGAGTTCTGAGGCCACCGGAACCATCGCCGGAGCTTCTGGCTATTTCTGCCGTCGCTGGAAAAGTTTCCGGTAAGGGGTTTTATTTGAGGTTTCTGACTTTTTGGATTTCGAGAAGGTTTAACGCTGCGTGGTTTTTATAGTTGATCCACCAGAGCTTCTGGCCGTCGCCGGAGCTGTTGCCAGGCCTGTTTGAAATCGCAGCTGCTTCGTTTCACTAGTTCAGTAAGTATTTATGTTTCGGAAAGCCTCGCATTAGTATTCTGTTGTGTTCGGTTAATGAATATGAGTTTTGATAACGTGGGGTCGAGTCCTGATTATTGTATGTTGCGATTAGTATTGCTATGGTTATTGCGAACGTGACTGGGAGCTGAGGTTTTGGTTGCCGTCAGTTCGGGTTGAGGCGGAAAGGACTCTGTGAGGTGTTTGAATTATGGAATTGCATTTTGACGTAGGGGCGCTTTCCGAAAGCTATAGTTTATTATTGGAATTATTACATATGGGTACTGATGTGAGGATGTGTATTTGGTGATTGTATCAGTCCTATGTATTATTTGGTTGTTTTGTATGATTATGGGTGTTTGTTTGCTGGACTGTTGTGTGGTTTTTGTGAAACGAAATGCTTTTAAAGTTAATTCTTTTAAAGCTTTGAGATCGAGTTTAACCCGTTGGAAATTGATTTGAGTTGAATGGATTTTCTTGAGAATGTGTAAAATAGAATACACTCTTGAATTCAGCCTGGCTGGCTTTAAATGATCTGGTTTTTGATAAATGATTGTTGCTGAACTGTTTCTTTAAAACTTTAGAAATGAGTTAATTCGGCTGATAATGATTTGATGTTGAAACGATTTTCTTGAAATATGGAATTGAGATGACTGTTGGATTTGGCTTGCCTTGAACTGATTTTGGATTTTGGGCTGTTGAAAAGGATTGTGAAACGGTTTAGTTGGGACCCGAATTGGGTGGCAAAGTCCAAGTTTTAGGGGAGATGCTGTCGAAATTTCTATAAAATCCGAGTCTTTATTGAAATGTTGTTTGGAGAAATGATGAGTTAAAGACTTCTACTATTTTATTTGAATTATCAAGAAAAGGATGATTCATGCTTTTGAAATAAATTTTTAAAGAGAAAATTGTGATTTAGTCTTGCTTCTTAAGAAAGGCATTGTATCTCTTTCAGGAGAAAGTTATTTGGATGAAACTTATGTTTTAAAGCTGTTTTAAATGTGACAAGGGCAATGCCTTTGAATTTGACTTGAGGGTTTCAATTAGAGGAGTTTCAATGATTTTGAAAGAACCTGAATGTCTATTAATGTTTTGAGAAAGGTTTTGAGTACTCTTTGAATTCTGAATTCTTGCAAGACTAAAACAATTTTGAACAGTTGAAACGTTCTAGAATTTATCATGGGGGTTGAAGTTGGTTTTGCCTAAGTAAAGGAAACAGCTTTGAAAGAAGTAACTGATTACGTGACTCGGTTTGGCTTAGATCCTATTTTATTACTCAAATCGAAAAGCCAAGGTTTTAATGATTTTAAATGAATTTGGTGAAATGAGTTATGCTATTCTCCCCTAAAGACTTAAGACTCTGCCGAGGACTCTTTGTTATAAAATCCCGTTGTTGGATGGATGATTTTGAATGTTTCAAAATGAATCTTTAACCTTCCATGGTTATGGAAGTTTTGGAAAGAGGATGCCGAGAGTGGCATTGTTTTAAAAGGGGAATTTACCTTGAGTAAAAGTGGCTTATGAGCCTGAGATGATTTGAGAAATGAGATCTTTAAAGCCAAGGCTGAAAAGAGTTGAAACTTGATTTCAAAGTGAAATGAATTGAGAAAAAGTGATTTATGGCTTGCCGATTTTATGAATTTGATGATGTTGATTGGTGGAAGTGCTGTTTTGTTATGGGCCGGAATGGTTGTGTATGATTATGAATATTGGCTGGTTCTGGATTGAACCGTGAGCCGGAATGGCTGTGTATGCTATGAATATTGGCTGGTTCTGGACTAAACCGTGAGCCGGATGGCTGAGATGGATGTTGATCCATGGCTGAGAATGAATGCATGTATATGCTGAATTATTGATAATTGTGATTTGCACTTCCACTATCAGAGGCACTAGATCCCTGGGAGAAAGCAGTGGCTAGCCACCACGTGCTCCAGGTGGAGGCTCGAGACTCTGCTGACCCTATGTCGTAAGTGTGGCCGGGCACTGTGAAAGTCTCGGATGAGCTCACCCCCGTAAATATTCACCAGTGAGGGTGATGGATATGGATCATGATTATGATCAAGTTTATGATGAGTATAACTCGACTTGGGGATGCACGACAGAGGGACAGTCCAATGGTTAGCTACCAGGACTTGTCGGGTTGGCTCTATAACCGACAGATGATATCATCAGCCACTAGGGACAGGCATGCATCATATGCATCTATGTGACATTGTATGGGTGTGCATATTGTACTTGGTTTGCCTATGTGATTAACTGCTATTTGTCCTACTTGCTGTAACTGTTTGTTTGTACTTGAACTTCCAATCCGTGTTTGCAACTGGGACTCTGTTGGATTGTGGTGATTGGTTGATGGTTGGATTGTTTGGGCCTAGGGCCGTGGTTGAAATGAAATGGACTGATGGTTGGTTTTGGTTTTGTGTTTCTAGTTTGGAAAAATATGAAAGGCTATTTGGTTCAGCTTAGATAAACCTTTTTGAAAGGCTTTTGGGTTTTTGAGAATTGAACGGTTCCTCTTTCAGAAAAGATTTCCGACCTTATTTTTATTGTAAACTGTTGTTTTTGAAAAGAGGCACAAGACGGTTATTAATCACTGGTACGGTTTATCTTCACGTATCCTATTACGGTAATTCCCAAAAACCCTCTACTGAGAACCCTTTCGAGGATGATGTTCTCACCCCCCTACATTTTTCCCCTTTCAGGATATGGCGCAGAAGTCACGAAGGGTTTATTTAGTTGTTGAAATGCTCTGTATTGCTTTAGATTATTGTTTATTGTACCCTCGCCTTTATCTTGATATATTCTGTAAGAGGGATAGGAATTGTATTGGATAATGCTTGTGATACTATTTATATATATTTAAGTATATATATGGATGTACTCTTTATGAGTTGTTGTAAGTTGTATGGTATTTATGGATGTACATTATCGAACGAAAGTATTTTTGGGAGCGGTATTGCGGTTTAAAATTTTAAACAGGCTCATATTTTAGTATTAAATAGTACAAGTGTCGTCGTAATGTCCGAGCTATCAGAGTGGCGCAGCCGGAAGCGTGAGCTTTGGTAGTTAGGGTGTTAAAACCTGAATCCAGCAGACAAGGAAATATTTGAAAGCGTCAAAAATATTTCCTTGGCGACTTTGACAAGGAATGTGCTGGATATGAGTGTAGAAGGGGAGGAGAACCGGAAAAAATTCAAGAGGACTTTTGTTGTCTTCATACAAAAGTCCTTCTTACTCCCCACAACGGTAAGTGTGGTCTCCCCAATCCATAAGCCACCAATCTTTCATGTGGACAACATTCAGAAATGGGATTGGGCAAAGCATGTGCTCAACTTCTTGATGAAAGGAGTTGAAAACAAGAGAAAGGGGAAGAAAGAGTCTGTTGATGGTTGTGTTTTTGTATTAATGTTGATATATTTCCACGAAACTAAGTTCTCCCGCCCGTTTGCACCTGATGCTCCCCCTGCACCGTGGGTGGCCCATTGGACAAGACAAATGATGGTTGAACGGATTTCATCTGAAGCAACAGAACCATTGGTAAATATTCTACTAAAATTTCCCCAAAAATTTGCTTTCAAATGCTTTTAAAATACTCTAGTAACTAAATAAACTTCTGTTTTAGGTTATAATTAATTTATTTGTCCTACTTGCAATTGTTAGTTTGTTCATTTGAATGTTTCTGCATTAAGAAACATTTTTATTGATGATTAAATAGTTGTCATGTACTATTCACCATATGAATATTTTTCGGTTCGGTGGGATTGTTTCATTTGGTTCACCGGATTGTAAATGTGTTTTCTTGATGATTAAATAATTGAGTCCTTGTTTTTGTTGTAGGGACTTCTCTACATAAAGGAGAAAAAGAAAGAAAAAACAAAAACAAGTAACTTGGACAAGAAAAAAAAAGAAAAGAAAATAAAAAAGAAAAATGTCGACATGGATCCTTCTTCAGAACAGGAAAGATTTTCCGAATCTGAATCCGAAAGCCAGTAAGTTTAGTTTTCATATTGATTTCATTTAACTTGTATTTGCTTAAATATGTTCTTATGCACTTGTTCTTATGTATTGCAGAGAAAAAGAAATAAAAAAAAAACGGAACAAAAAAAAGAAAACAACCACCGAAGGTGGTTAAAAAACAAACCAAAAAAACAAAGCCTGTGCCTATAGATTCAGAGAGCACAAGCGAATCTGACAGCGAGTAAGTATTGCATAATGATTTATTTTCGGTTCGGTGGGCTTCTAATTTTCGTTTTAGCACTTTTATTTATTTCGGTTCGGTGGTTTCTATCAGTTTGGTTGACTTCATTGTTAGTGTCTTGTCTCCGGTATAAATTCGATGTGTTTATCTGTTTTTCAGAGAAAATGAAATTGAGAAAACACCCGTAATAAAAAGAAAACAACCGAAAAGGGTGGCAAAAACACCAACCCAACCTAACAAGGAGTAAGTTTCTCAATTCATATTTTCTTTTATTGATACTTACGTTCTAGATTCCTTAATACTTATTTTGTGAACTTTCAGAATTGAACAAGCAGAAGACAATGCTGTTGAAAGAAGAAAACGAGCATTGGAAATGATAAGAGAAAAAAGATAAAAAAAGAAATGATGGAGCTTAGTCAGCAAACATTGCTCCAGATCAGTTTGACTCTCTAAAGGCACAAAATGAATTCTCTCAGATATAAGATTCAGTTTATTATTCCCGAATTCTTTTTCTTTCTTTGCTTACTTTTGCTACAACGTTTTCTAATTCCTCTTGATTCAATTACTAATATTTATTGATCTTCCTTAGAGTGCCGACTGTAAATCTGGATAGCGAGTAAAACTTACAGACTCAAGGAAGCTCTACACCTTCTGTAAATACCGCAAGCAATACCAAGTAAATTAGTTCACTGCATATTGTACTTTTGGTTCGGTGATTGCCAAAAGTGAATTTAATGTGAATCTAGACCTCTGTTTTTAATCTTGGTTTCTAATTTTAATTTGTTATCTTTTTTTTTAGGAAAACAACCCCGAAAAGCATTGTAAAATATTTTAGAAAAAAGAAAATCTTCCCAAGAAAGACTTTTAAAACTCCACCAGTGTAAGTTAAAAGTATTTATTTACTCTTTTAGATTTAGGTAATAATTTTTGTTTAATTAATAACAAGGAAAATGTGTTTAAATATCACTAGAGCTACACCTGATTATGAGTTACAAATTGTTGAGTTTCGACAACAAACTCCTTCTCAACCTTTGGAAGTGTGAGTTATCCAATTTGCAAATTCCTATTTTTCAAAACAAATTCTAGTTATTCAACATTAACTTTATCCTTGTTTACATTACTTAGACATCCTCTTGCATTGTCTTTTCCAAGTTCTGTTCAGGAAGAGTTGATCAGAGATGACTTCATCTATGTCCCTCCACAAAATGAAACACAACAAACTTCTAATAATGAGTAAGTTAATAAATATTTATTCACCATATGAATATTGTTCAATATTTACTGCTTATACATGGTTTAATTATGGTTCAGTTGAAACCAGAAATGAATTCAATGTGTTCTTGTCTTTGGACTTTATTTTGTTTATTACAGCTGCCCTCCAGAACCCGAAAAGCAGGTGTTACAGTGTCTCTTACAAGTTCTGTAATTGAAGAATTATTGAAAGATGACTATGTGTATGAAGTTTCTAATGAAGAGTAAGTTTCACATAAAAATTGTTTTTATTAAATTTAATGGTATAGGATAATAATTTTGGGTTGTTATTGAATTGTTTTCTATTTAATGCAACAACCCTGCCAAAGAACAACAGCAACAATCCAAAGAACCTCCGGTGGCAGAGCAATCAGAACAAGAAGCACCTGTTAATGTGTAAGCATAAAATTCTTTAATATCACTTTTGTTTAATATAATTTAGGTTCACTATATGTTTGGATTTAGGTTCACTATGAGTTTGAATTTCGGTTCACTATAATGATTAATGTCATTTCTGCTAAATATCATTGTTAAATATGATAATAGTTTGGGATAATTATTGAAATGTTTACTGTTTAATGCAGCAAACCTCTGGAATAGCAACAATAGCCGTGTGAAGAACCAACAGCACAGCAATCCGAACAAGAAGCACCTACTGATGTGTAAGTTTTATAGCTTATATAAATACCATGGTTTTGAAAATCGGACCGGACCGGCCGTTCCGACCGGTTGAACCGTGAATCGGGACTCATTATGGTTTGGTTTAATTTATAAAACCGCTAATTTAAAAATTGCCTAAAACCGTTGAACCGACTGAGAACCGGCCGGTCAGACCGAACCGAGACCCGACCGGTTTTGCTGAAATGGTGTCGTTTTGGGTTTTGGATAAAAACAAAAAAAACCCTAGCAGTAGCCTCCACCGCCGCTGCAAGGAAGGAGACACTGCCACCGTCCGTCCCGCCATCGTCGTTCTTGAGCTCTCCAACCTCTGTTCACTCAAACTCCTCTCAACTCTCACTCTCTCAAATGAAGCTATCTTCCTCAAAAAGAAACCCTAGCTTACAATAGATTCCGCCGCCGTCCGTCGCGCTCAGGAGCTTCTGTCCTTGTCTGGTCGCCGTCGTCGTGATCCAAGTCTCCAACTCCTCTCCTCATTCACCAATCACGGCTTCTTCCTCGTTTTCCGCGTCTGTCGTCTAGTCTACCTCTGCTCAGCCACGCTTCTGCCGCCGTCCGTCATCATGCTTGGCAATAATACATTCGTCACTATTGGAGAACTCTAAAGAAAGGAAAAATAAAAAACCCTAGCCCTTCATCGCCGTCGCCATTCCTGGATCCTCAGCGCCGCCGCCGTCCCAGGTCCTCAGCGCTGCCGCTTCTTCCTCTTCCCCGTGTTCGGAACCCAGTAGATCAGCACGTCGTCTTCATCTTCCCCGGCTTCTCGGCACGAAACTCAGGTTAGTGGCTTCTCGTCTTCATCTTCAGTTCTTCACTGAATGTTTAGTATTATTCTTGGTTTGAACTTTGAAGCTCTGAAGTTGTTGTTCTTCGATGTTCTTCTTCGGCCTTCTTCAATTTTTGTTCCATTTTTCTTCAATTCTTCTTCTTCGGTCTTGGTTTGAAGTTTGGTTCTGAATGGAAAGTAAATTGTAATTGCCTATTGCTGATGAATCTGTCTTGTATTTGCCGATGGTTTGAAGTTTTGTTCTGAATGTTTGAAGGTCGGTTCTGGATCTGTTGCTGTTGCTGATGGTCCTTGAAGTTTGGTTCTGAATGTTTTGTTACTCTGTTTTCTAATTACTGTGAATGTTTGAAGTTTTGTTACTCTGAAAGTTTGGTTTTGGATCTGTTACTCTGATGGTTTGAAGTTTGCTGTGAATGTTTGAAGTTTTGTTACTCTGATGGTCCTTTTAATTTTGCTCTGGTTACTGATGGCTTTGTTTAGTTTCTGATTGCTCGGTTCTTCTTCTTACTTTTAATTTCTGAATTTGTTGTTCAAATAATGTTGCTAATGTTCTTCTTCTTCTTCCTTGCTAATGCTCTGTTTAATTTAGTATCATCATTGTTGAGTCTGTTTCAGTGTTTTGAATATCTGATACTCTGATTTGTGATTTCTGAATTTGAAATTAATTAAATCATTGATTTTGTGTTGTTGAAATTGATGATTAAAATGGATTTGTTATGCTGCTGTTGCCGTTTTTTAATTTTTAAGTATGATATTTCTGAATTTTTGTTGAAATAGTTATTGATTTCAGGGTTTAGAGTAATTATTTGTTGCTGGTATTTAACTTTTGTTGCTGCTTCTTTTTTCTTTCTGGCTCTGTTAAGTTCTGTTAAGTTGCTACATTCAAACTTGTGCATTGGCATGTTCATCTTCACTTTGCAATAACAAAAAGCTTCTCATTCGATGATCCATTAACTACCTCATTTTCTCGTACCATTCCTTTTGTTATGGCTTTAGCTGAAGAAATTGGAGGGGCTGCTGGATGAGGAGACATTGATGCCTCAGAAGACACCACCACCATCAACATATCCTTGTTACTTGAAGGTTTTTTTTTAGCACAATAGTTGAAATCACAATCATAATTACATAATATGTTTAAATAATTATCCCAAAAAAAAGAAACTCACAAGAACATCTTGAGGTTTTGATGATTGATAAATCTTTATGTTGGCATTTAATATTTGATATTTCTTTATACTATTTAACTTGAGTTTGTATATTAATAGGATTATATGAATTTGATTGACGACATTTAATGTAGTTTTTTAAATTTGAAAACTATTTTAATATTTATATTATACTATAATTATATTTTAGGTTGTTTATTTATAATTTATTTATTATTTTATTTTAAAACGGTTTTTCCGGTTGAATCACTGGTTAGACCGGTTGGACCAGTAAACCAGTGAACCAGTAGCTAGAGCAGTTTGATGACCGGTCCGGTTTTCTGAACCTTGATAAATACCGATAATGTTTACTGCTTATACATGGTTTAATTATGGTTCAGTTGAAATCAGAAATTAATTCAATGTGTTGTTGTCTTTGGACTCTCTTCTGTTTCTTATAGCTGCCCTCCAGAACCCAAAAAGCAGGATGTTACGGTCTCTCTTACGAGTTCTGTTATTGAAGAGTTTTTCAAAGATGACGATGTCTATGATGTTTCTGATGAAGAACAAAAGGAACAATCCCAAGAACCTCCGGTGGAATGGCAATCAGAACAAGAAACTCTAATCTTGTCATCATTTGATAGGTACGTTACTTGCTTTTCTTCAATATCATTTCTGTTTAATATCATTTCGGTTCACTGTAGGTTTGAATTTAGGTTCACTAGTTATTTAGATTTCGGTTCACTATAATGATTAAATTTCATTTTTGTTTAATATGTTTGTTAAATATCTATCATCTTGCAGTGCTGCTCAACCTAGGGAAAGGGAAGATGAAAGGCCTTCCTTTAGCCTTGGGATAAGTCCTCCAGCATCTCAACCAAGTCAGCCCTCTCAACCGACTGTTTCACAGCTTGAAATCCTGGAAGAGGCGGTGGTAGATACTGGAGTGACAGCAGCGTTAAAATTTGCTGAAGCAACATCTTTAGAACCAACCTTACCAGCTTCTGAAGTTTACAAAACCCCGGAAAAAAGACAAAAATAACGAATGAGTTGATTGAAAAGTGTTATCATTGGATGACACATGTGAAACAGACAAAAGATGGTACCAATGAATATGAAGCAGTATTTGTCTTGAAACATGAGGCACTCTACGAGGGATTAAGAGAATATTTCATGTCTCTAATGCCCAAAGAACAAGTGCATGCCACAGTAAATCCTTTGCCAATTGCGTTAACATTAATGATTTTTTTAAACACTCTTTTATATTATATCTCATAAATTTTCATCCTGTAGGTGGTTAGTATACACAGCATGATTCTCAATGAAAGAAAAGTTAAGCGGTATCAAGAACAAATATACATTGTGCCACTGGATATTGTGGTAAGCTAAATTTCTTATTCACTCCTGATTGCTGTTCGGTTGAGTGGGAATGTTAATATTGATTCACCTGATTGTTATGTGTTTTGTTGAGTTCTTTTCCATGAATAAAACTTTTCTCATGATAATTGAATGTTTTTAAGTATTATTCAGCACATTAATTGTTTTTGGTTCGGTGCTTGAATTGTTTTCGGTACAGTACAAATGTGATTTAATTGATATTCTTTTTGCAGAATTGTATGTTGGAAACACATGGCGTGTCCTACATTGATAAAAGTACAAATAAGGCCTACCGGTTCGATATTGAACAGTATGCCCACAACCGCCAGTTTCTTGACAAAAGAAAACTTGCATCGCATCCATTTGTAAGTTGTAATTTCTAAAAATTCTTCGATAATTCTCTTGTTTGCTATTGTTTTGACTAAAATATTTTATTATTTTCCCAAACTTCAGCTATTTGTGCCAATTTGCAATGGAGGGCATTGGTGGTTATGGATTGCCGATGTCAACAAAAAGAAATTCTACGTGCTTGACCCTGTCAATAAGCTGCCAGAAGATATACCAGATTCAAGGAAGGAACTGAACAAATTTGTTGTAAGTTATTTTCTTATAAATTCTTCAAATTTTTCAGTACATGAAAATGAGTTGGTTGAGTGTTGTTGATTTATTTTTTTGAATTTTTGCATACCTTTCAGGGATTAATAATTTCTCAGATGAGGGTTTATGCTGGGGCGGAACCCTTAATGGAGGATGGCCTGGGAGTAGAAGCAGAGTGTATCCTACTAAATGGTTAACGTACAAAGTAAGAATTTTCTCTTCTGTAGTGCTATTGTTAATATGTTTTATTTTGTATACTATTAATCGTATTATACTCAATTCTTGCTTAGCTATGATTGTGGAATATACGTCATGAAATGGCTCGAAACAATTGAACCACAAAAGATCAAAAGCAAGAAGAGATATAAATATAGAGCTTGGACACAAGTTAGTACTTTCTAAATTTATAAACTTCTTTCTTTTCTGATTTCATTTGGGTTTCATTTCTTATGTAACTAATTCCTTTCAATTGAAATGTAGGGAGAGATTGATAACTTCAGGTACCAATATGGTCCGCACCTTCTGCTCCATGAAATGAACAAAATTAGAGACCAAGTGATTTTGGAATCTCAAGCAATAAGACTCCCGAAGTCATCTGCTGCCCTCTCCAGCCCTTATTGTCAATACACATTTGGGGATTTAGATAGTAAATAGCATATACTATGATTGGCTGTGTTTATAATTAACAATATTTTCTTTAACTTGTTTAAAAAGCAAAAAATGCTTACATCAAATGTATATATGTGAATATTAATGTAAATGTTAATGTTAATATTTATATTTGATTCAAGATGGATTACTCATTTAAAATGTTAATTTATATATCTGTTGGAACTGTCTGGCTGCTATTTTATTCCAGGTTCTCAGTGATTGCAATCACTATATTTATCAATACATTATGAACTCCAAAAGAACACAGTGAACCGAAATCAATACACTTGGCGAACCGAAAGTTGGAAACACACTGAACCCCTAAAACCTAAACCCTAAACCCTAAACACTAAAACCAGAACCTGATCACTGAACCCTGCACCCATAAACCCTAAAACCCTAAACCCCTAAAACCCTAAACCCTAACCCCTAAAACCGTAAACCCTGAACCCTAAACCCCTAACCCTGAACCCTGAACCCTGAACCCTGAACACGGTGAACCGAAATTGACACACTTGGCGAACCAAAAGTTAGAAACACACTGAACCCCTAAACCCTGAACCATAAATCCTAAACTCTAAACCCTGAACCCTGAACCACTAAACCTTAAACACTAAACCCAGAACCCTGAACACTAAAACCTGAACCCATAAACCCTAAACCCTAAACACCTGAACCCTGAACCCTAGACCCTAAACCCTAAACCCCTAAAACCTGAACCCTAAAATCCTAAACCCTAAAAATCCATCCAAGAAAGAGTTTTAAAACTCCACCAATGTAAGTTAAAAATAATTATATTACTCTTTTAGATTTTTTTAATAATTTTTATTTAATTAATCACACGGAAAATGTAACTAGCACTACACCTGATTCCCGGATCTCAAAACAAATTCTAATTATTCAATGTAGAAATTAATACACTAAACGAATCGAAAAACTGCATATATCAATATAGAATTTCAGAAAAAAAAGTGACTATTAATTAAAGACTAACAACATTCAGAAATTAACCCTGCTATAACCATGGTGAACCGAAATTTGCTCATGGGTGAACAAAAATTTACATTAATAAAAACTAAAACTTGTACAATCCTCTCTTGGATAATTCATATCTAGTGCATTGTAAAGAGTGGAGCATGACTGAATTGATGATCCGGAGTCTAAAAAGTTCAACTACAAAATAAATAATTAATTGTATATTAGCAAAATGAACAATTGGATTTTTAACTAATCAAAAGCAAGTCAATTTTTCCTCGCTTGGAGCTGTCTTTTTCTTTTTCTTCATGGCATTTGAGATCTTTTTTTCCAAGTTTGATCCAAGTATGTTCTTGGGCCGACCTCTTGTTTTGACACGTGGTGGGCTTTGAAGATCATTCACATTGCTTAATGTCGCTTCTTCATGGGTTAACAAACTTTTTCCTTTGCTTCTCTCTTGATATTCTTCCATCTCAGCCATGACCTTGTCAAATGCTCGGTGCAAAATTTCAGTCAACTCTTCAGACTTAGATGCAAATTCACATATATTGTGCGACCGAAACACCAATTTGTCAAATCTCTTACTTCTTGGCTCCAGTAGAGGTTCATCTTGGCTGCTCTTGATGTGTGTATGCCTCCTCTTTATGTTCTTGCTCCAACGTTCCAATATGTATTTTGGTGCCACATTATCCACTCGCTCAAAGCTTAGGACACTTAGGGAATGGCGGCACAATATGCCTCTAGACTCAAACAGCAAGCAATGGCACTTTACATCTCGTGATATTCCGTCATAGGTGATGATAAACTTGTTGAATGTGGAGTTGAAAACCTGCTCTATGGCTTCATATGTTGTGAAACCTAGAGTTGAATGAATTGATCTTGTGATACAATTCACTTTACCTCTGAATTGAGCTTGAACTTCCCTGAACTTCTCATGGGTATATACATGCTGAAACTGTGCCTTTATTGCTGATTTTGTTGTGCATGGTATCACGGTGTGAAAATCTGCAGCATCGAATTCTCTCTCCGCTTGTTCTCTGCTTGCTAGGTAATTGTCGTATTGCTTCACGAATTATCTCAAGGAGCTATTCCATGTGATGAACTTGTTAAAAAATGAATGCATGCTCTCGCTCCTTTGTGTGCTTCTCATCCCAGCCCAAAAGTGGTGATCCAAATAAACAGGAATCCATATATGCCGATCCTCGTACAGATCTGCAAACCAAACCGAACTTATAAGGTCTGGTGAACCAAAAACAGTGCCTGCTTTTGGGAAAAAAAGATATGAGCATAAAAATAATTCAAATTGAAATCTCAATTACCTGAAAGCCACTTGTTGCCTCCGAGGCCGTACTTTCTAAGGAAATCGATCCAGTTTCTGTCAAATGCTTTTTTTGTGTGCGAGTTCCAAACAACATGGCTCATCTCTTGTTCAATTTTGTTGTGTCCCTTGTAGCCATTTAATTTGCTTGGGATCTTCTTCATAATGTGCCAGATGCACCAGCGGTGAATTGTTGTTGGCATGCACAGCTCAATTGCCCTTTGAATAGATGCGCATTGATCGGTAAGAATACCTTTTGGTGCCTTCCCTCCTATGCAACGTAGCCAACACTCAAATAGCCATTTGAATGATTGGATGTCCTCATTTTTCATCAGTGCACATCCAAGAAGTGTGGACTGGCCGTGGTGATTCACGCCCACAAAAGAACCTAAAACCAAATTGTACCTGCATAAATAACAAGCACACTGTGGTGAACCGAAATATGTACAGCTACTGAACATCAAAAGTATATTTGAAAGAACCGAATACCTGCTTGTGTTATATATGGTGTCAAATGAAACCACGTCTCCGAAATAATCGAATGCAGCCCTGCTTCTTGCATCCGCCCAGAATGCATGTTTAATGCAATGATCGCCTTCAAGGTTGAGCTCAAAGAAGAAATTTCGGTTCTTTTCTTTCATTCTTACTAGGTACTTCCCAAATTATTTGGCATCATCTTCTTCTGAAATATTACGTACTTCCCTTGTGATGTAATTCCTGACGTCTTTATCTATAAAACCTAGTTCACGGTGGCTGTCAGCTGCTACCACAAATGATTAGTAAGTTTTGCTCGGTCTGATTTTGGCTTCCTCGTGGGTTTCAATGGTGCGACGCACGAACATGCTAAGCTCCCTGTGTTGTTTGAGCATCTCAGCCTGGTCTGGAAAACAAGGATGTGAGTGATTCAAAACAACTTTGGAAATTGTCCAAAGACCAACATCCTTCATTATGTGTATGTAAATTCTGGCCGGACAATTTAACCTAGCTGAAGGGTTTGTCTTCAAAGTTAGAGATATCTTTGATTTCCACCTCCCCTCTCTAGAGCATACAATTAGTTGATTCTTAATCTTGTCTCCATCCCGAGTCGTGTTCCTTATTTTGGTGGAAAAACAGCAAGTTTGGAATAATGTTTGTAGAACTTTCTAGCTTCTTCTAGGGTCTTGAAAATCATTCCCACTTTTGGGACAAATTTTTCGTCCACAACACAACTGGTCTGCAAGGTGAACCGAAATCGTAATTATGGTGAACCAAAATCTTAATTACGGTGAAACAATTATATAGTGCTTAGGGAACAAAACAAAATATATTCGTCTAATTTTTTTTAGACTCCTTTCTGCAGACCGAACCAAAAACATGCACGTTCTGAACCACCTCTTTAGTACTTACCGAACCAAAAAGTTACTCACATTTACTCAGATTTACTCACAGTTACTGACACTCAGTTACTCACAGTTACATATTATCAATTCAATTCAATTCAATTCAGATGTAGATCACCTCAGTCCATTCAATTCAGTTAAAATAAAATTAGCAATTTCATTCCATTGAATTCGATTCAAAATTCAATAATCCAAACCTCATCAAATTCAAGAAGAAGAAGAACGCGAAAAAAGGTTTACGTTGTATGAAAAAGTTTACGTTGAGAAAGGTTTACGTTGAGAAAGGTTGATCAAAAAAAATAAGGATTACGTTATATACCATATAAGAGGCGCGTGTAAAACAAACTAGTGTGTGGGGGCGTGGAGTGAAAAGTACTTGAATACCATCCATGTAATGTTTACATGGATATAGAGCTTTTCTGTTTTGAAAATTAAAAAAAAAAGAAAAAAAATAATTAAGATAACATTCTTAGCACACTTATATGTCCATTGTACGGTGAATTTTTTGTTGTTATTTTTCAGCACATCTGAAATTGTCTTAAATAAACAGTAATTTTCTATTATTAGAAAATTAAACAGGCTTAGGCATCTCTGATGAATCTTCAGTTGGCTTTATTTATTTATTTTCTCGGTTTAAATACCTAAATGTTATAGTATAGACTGTGTGCTCAATCAAAGAAGGGGAGCCTTGAGAATATCTATTCTCCTCTGAATCAGTCTCTGCAGAGCAACATTAACTCTTATAACCCAGATGTTCAAGCTGGTTCAGAGGTCGATTGGTGTTGGACTGGTGCGGCCTCAAAGGTTTATGATGCTCATAGTGGTTATTTGTAGCTCAGTAAGAAGATGTTTAGTTGGGAGGATAGGGGTAATTGGCTTTGGCTTTGGCGTCAACATGTTCCGGAAAAGCACAAATTTTTGGCCTGGCTATGTCTTCGGGAGGCTCTTCCTACTGCTGCATTTCGTTTTAGGAGGGGCATTTCGCACACGGATAGCTGTCCACGATGTTTCTCAGGTCTGGAATCGGTTTTACATTGTATTCGGGATTGTCCAAAAGCCCAACTTGTTTGGCAAGCTTTAGGGATCTCCGATCAACCAGTGGATTTGATGAGTTGGTTCTTACATAATAGCAAACAACGCCCCTTTAGATTCTTTTCTGGTCTCTGGTGGATTTGGTGTTCGAGAAATAACAAGGTCTTTCATCCACACGAGCATTGGACCACAGACAAGGTGATTGGTATGGCTTTGTCCTTAGAAAAGGAGCTCCGAAATATTTTTGAGTTGCAACGACTATCTATCCCCTCAACCATTAGTGGCTCTTGGATTCCCCCCTCAGTGGGTACCTTTAAGATTAATTGTGATGCTAGCTATCCTGGCAGTGGTGCTCGAGTTAGTTTTGCTTGTGTTAGCAGAGATTGGAAGGGAAGGTGGCAACGAGGCTGTCTGGGAACAATTGAGAGTCGTAGCATTTTGCAAGGAGAGTTGTTTGCTATTTGGAGAGGCTTTCTTTTAGCATGGGACTCGGGACAAAGAGACATTATATGTGAGACAGACTGTGTGGAGGCTTTTACTATTGTCAATAATTTACAAGATTGCTCTGGGTTTATTGATCCTTTGGTGTTAAAAATCCGAGATATCATGTCTTGGAAATGGCGTGCTGATCTTCGGTTGATCTTGAGAGATGCAAATACAGTAGCAGACATCATGGCAAAGACTGCAATGAGGACTATTTCTCCCCAAGTGGAGCTTCCATTGCCTTGGAAGGAGTTTGACAGTAGTATTCAGCGGGACTGCCTTTCTTAAGCAGTTTCTTTTTTTTTTCTTTCTTAGTTTTTGTTTATTTTCTTTTAAGTCACCAAAAAAAAGAAGGAGAGGACCTTCATTGTTTTAAATACAAGATAAGGAGCAGCATTATAAAAAGGGTAAATAGGATGGACGAAATCCAAATAAACAAATAGGTTAACTAAAATTAATAAAGACTCTTACTGAATAGAAAGAAGTCAACAAATAGATTTGTGTGGGTAAAAAAAAACCTTTTTAAATTCGGCTAAAAATCTTTGCTACCTCTTTTTAAATTCGAAACTTCAACTAAGAAACAGATTCAATTCGTTGACTTACTATAGTCGTGTAAGTGATGTTGTAAAAATACTTTAGTGATGGTAACATCATCATTCTTTTTGCTTGATTCTTTAGGTTACACTTAGTAAGAATGAAAGTTATTACTTTATAAATGAGAATTGAAACTTCATTTGTAAACATGACACTTGGTTGCCTATTTTTTTCAACCTTTTTTGTGAGATATCTGTAAAAGCTACTTGGATCATTTTTTTTCATTTCTTGAATATCTTGGTGAATAAGTGAAATGGTTTAGCTGCTGCTTCTATCTTTAAGTATATCCACCTATTGGAGGAGGGGTTGAGAGTGTTTATATGTGGTATCGGTACTTTGTTATTATTTTGTTTATTCATGTCCATCTATATTTTAGGGATAATCATCTCCTTTTCCTTTCTGTTTCACAGCTTATAACGATTATACCATGCTTCAACTTCTGGAAAATTTGAGATTCGAGATTATTGATGTTGATATTCTGGGCAAATAATAAAGTGAAAAAAAAGCAAACAAAAATTCACAAATACAGGATTTCAAGGTTATCAACCAAATATTTATCACTGATAAGTTATCAATCTTTTATATGAGTAGATTGTAAGCTGGCTCCCAAAATCTTTTTAATTAAAGATTAATCTTTAAAAATTGTGTGGGTCAAGGGAAGGAGGTCATAACAGTTCATTTGATGTCTTTTATAGTACTCCCATATCACATCAGATTGGAAGTGTCTACAACAAAAAAATTTTACAGCAAATAATATCAAAATCAGTTTCTATAATTCTTTTGTATAGTATCAAACTGAACCTCCGTTCTAATTTAGTTAGTATCTAAGATCATAATTCACATTTTATTTTATTTTTGACATTTTTATTGTTGATCCAATTTGGTATATTTAATCATATTTTACAAATGTGATATTTATTAAGCTCTGTATTAGTGCGTTTTGTCTTTGATTTTATTTTGTTTATTTCTTTTTTTTAGGGGTAACCAAGCTTCAAACATGACGCTATTCTTCTTTGGGAGCAAAATTATAATTATATGTTAAAAAAGTTATTGAACATATAAATAGCAAGTGAAAGATTTAAGTTTTTCATTCTATTGATCTGTAAAAGGACATATCTTTTGCTATGATAGATGATAAAAGTCCGAGTTTCATTTTAAATATTTTTATATTCTTATTTTTCATATTTGGATGGAAGGTAACAAAAATAATATTTATTGAATGTCTCTAAGATATTGAAATGGTGAAAATACTAATTCGTTAATTTTATAAGATTTATATATGCTTTCTTACCTTTATTTATAAATAACAATATGAATTAGCGAATTTCGGTAGTCGTTTGTTAAATATTAGGGAAAAAATTATATTATATTATAGTCTATATTAATCGCAAGGACAATTGGCCAATAGTTAGTTTTAGAAAATTTTACTATACCAATTTTTCAAGCATAGAATTTTAAATGTATAAGCTTTTTTGCAATGGTATACTAATAAGTTTAGAACTTTAGATCAAACAAACTCATTCAGTTATACGTCTTAAGCATTCGAGAAGAGGTGAAAGTTCAACATAAATGATCTTTGGCTTTTAGAAATATATATATGCAAAAAAAAGAAGGAAAAAAAAAAGAATATTGACACATCAAATAAAGAAGAAAATAAAAGAGAAATAAAAAATAAAAAAATTAAAAGGAATACAAAAAAGTAAAGAATTTGAACAAAGTATATATTTTTTTTTTGTTCACTTTTATATTATTGTCGATAAAAAAGTTATTTTTTAGCTATGCTAAAAACATTCATTGATAATAGTCCAACATAATTTAAATTCTATAAGATGGTTAGCTCATAAAAATTATATCCTTTGAGAGTTTGTGTGTGCAAATTAGTTAAAGTTGGTATTATACATGATTATGTTTGTGAAACATTAATTATAAATGATTATAAATTCTCTCGTTTATATTTTTCTGTTATTGGATAAAAATTATAAATAATTTGTTCATTAACTTTTTTACGTTTATTTGTTATTAGGAACAGAAAAGATGTAAGTTAAAAAATATTTATCAGATTAAATATCAATATAATAAAAAAGATTGAGAAAAAATGCTTTTATATACTATTCTTTCAATAAATATATATGTTAATATTTTTATATACAAACTATACATAAATATAGTAAAGTAAATTAAGTACAAGATTTGTGGGTAACAAGAACCATGCATTAGAGTTCTAATAATATAATTAAACGTTACTTATATTAGTTGGTATTCGTGTATTGTACGCTTACAATATAAAATATTTTTATTAAAATTTTAATTTTTTATACATAAAATTTTTTTCAAATTAAAAGTTACAACTATTATTATCAATAAATAAGTACCAATAAATTTTTATAATCGAATAATATTTGGCCCGAACGTAGTCCGGGTTTTGCAGTATTTTATATTATATATAAACAAATTTGCCAGAGATAAACACAATCACTTAAACATTTTTCAATTGCTTGTCAAAATAAGTGGCAGCAACGAGTTTATTATTTGTATTCCAATGAGTTGATTGAGAAAAGAATTGGACCTATCAACCTTTTGATTATATCTTGATGAGGATTAAGGCATATTAGCTGCAAAAAAAAAAGGAAAAAAAAAAGCAGAGATAACACACTTGCAGAACACCAGTATACTTCTGCATAAGCTTATTCAGCTTTTGCCTTCCTTCTTTAACTTTCCAATTGATGAATAACTCTTACTATCATCCCTTCCTTCCCAAAGTTAGACTTGTATGTATTATGCAATGTGAGCTTTCATTTTCATCCTTTGTAATGTGTCCAACCATTTGGACAACCACAATGGAAAAGAAGGCAAGGGCGGATTGAGTTGTCTTCAAGTCCTAAAGTATTTTGTCCACCCCACTGCCTCTCAATTCATCACCACTTTAATTATAATTGAGTGCTCTATGATGGTTTTATTACCTGATTTTGATAATCTTCAGATCAAAGATCAAATCAAATACTATTTAGGATTTGAACTTAATAGAATTAGTTGAGATTAAAGGAGTTATCGTTTTAACTACATACATAAATTAACATTAATTATTTTTAAATTACATATAAAAATGGATTAATAAGCAAGACCATTCTTGGATTCCAAGTGCAAACCGCATATTATACATTAAAGAGCCCTATAGTCAAATATTTTGATATTCCAAACACACCAAAAATTAAGCATACTAAAAACTCTCATACATTTGCAATTACATTGTTTGCCATTAGTTTGGAAAGTCATATTATCATATACCTCCCATGCTTTATGCAAAATTTCTTGGATAAACACAGTCAAGTTACTATGAGAAGATCCACCTGTAACACCCCAATTACCCTAAGCCTTACCTCTAGCCGTAAAGCAAAGGTTAATTAAGGGTTACGACAATTCTAAGACTTATAACTATTTATATATAGAAGGGAATAATATATTCTAGAAGCCCGATGAAGGATTAAGCTCAAAAATAGATTTACAAAAGCACGAAACGTTCACACGAAGCTAACGCACAAGACTGAGAGTATAGGTGCAAGAGAAAAGAACATATATAAATATAAGAATATAATAATCATAGAGAACTAGCCGCAGCTTGCGGAGTTTAAGCCGACTAGTTACAAATAGAAAGATACAGAATTTTAGAATTAAAACAGCTTATACAACCTATCTCTCAAATAAGCCTCTAAGGCCATAAAGATAAATATACAAAAGGTGAGAGAATACTATGACGAAAGTAAAATAGAAATAAATAAGTAACGAATCATACTCCGCTCTGTCACCATATCCGCAATCTCACCGAAGTAGATTACGACCTGCATCTAAAACAACAACAAAGTATGAATGAGAACCGGAGGTTCTCAATATGGTAACAGTGCCCAATGATGTAAGATGTAAGGCCCCGGGACGCCGAAGGCAATCCTAGAACTTCACATCACATACAGATATTCAAGCTTAGAACAAAATAAATAAATATATAAAGAACTTAAACCATAAACCGGGTTATCTAAACTTAGGGAAATTCTAACTAATACTAATCACACCACTGTATCCCATAGCCTTCGCCAACCTAACTTTCGTGCGATCCCATCGCCACCGCCTACCTAACCTCCTCAGTACTAGACAATCACAATTAATGCAAACAAGTAAAACACAGATAATATTCATATACAACAAGTAGTTCAAGAAGCAGGTAGGCATGTTATACAATTAGGCAAACTCAAGTAAACAAAGCAAGCAAGCATATAGAAGATTCACATGATGAATGTCTGCCCTATTGGCTATGATATCACATGTCGGTTATTGTGCCAAACCCGACAGAAAATCCGGTCGACAACTCCCGGATTAGTCTCTCTATTGTGCATAAGGAGGAATAATTCCTTGGGATGAGTGCCCTACCACCTTCTCCTTTCAGAGGGAAACATTCCGAGGGAGAGTGCCCTACCACCTTCCTCTGGCTGCCGCATAATTCCGTGGGTTAATGCCCTACCACCTTGCAATCAGAGAGAAATCGCATTTTTAGGAGGAATAATTCCGAGGGATAAGTGCCCTACCACCTTCTCCTTTCAGAGGGAAACATTCCGAGGGATAGTACCCTACCACCTTCCTCTGGTTGCGAGAAATATGAGTGAGAAGCCCAGCTTCAACTCTCACATCCGAACATAGGCGGGAGACTGCCACAACCCCTACAACGGAGAATAATGCATATCAAAATAACATATTCAATATCAGAGGCCACTCCTCATAGTATACTTCCACTCATACTCATTCCGTCAACCATAATCATTCATAATTTCCATTCCGAACTCATTAGTTCATCAGTTTCTCAACTCGTTGTCGGTAATCACCAAGATCACTACTCTTCCTTCTCTCTCAACCAACTCATCCTTAATACACCAGAAACCTAAACCTCTGTTTGCTAACTTTTCAAAATAATGCCAGATCAACCCTCCTAGGACATTTCCCAAGTTTTACTACCCGAAAATAAGCCAAGAATCATAAAATGGTGTCACAGAAGCTTACAAGCTTGTTGGGAAGGTAAAATGGTGGAAAACAAAATTTAAGTTTGAGAAACAGGGCGTGTGCGTGCGCACGCCCAGGAGAGTTTTAAAACGTGTGTGACGCACAGGTACCAAATTTTGCAGTTCTGTTTGCTCGCACAAGGCGTGCGAACGCCCCCAACAGACTAACCTTCCCAACGTGTGCGTGCACACAATTCTGTGCGTGCGCACAGGTTGCAAAACCTCATTGGTATGCACGCACACAAGCTGTGCTAGCGCTGCAAACAGGGAGCCTTCCCCTGCGTGTGTGTACGCACAGGTCTGTGTGTGCGCACAGGTTAAAATTTTCGCAGGGTTGTGCGTGCGCAGATACCAGAAATCACAAAATTCTGCAACTTTGTAGAATTTCAGATTTTTAACACCAACTTTGAATGATCATAACTTCCTCTACAAAAACCCAAATCTTACAAACTTTATATCAAATTGAAGGGTTTTCAGTAAGCTTTAATTCTAAACAAGTTTCAACAAATTTGGAAAACTGAGGCAAAAGTTATGATCGGACAAAGTTCATCAAAAACCCACTTTTACCAAAAGTCTCAAAACTTCAACATTACCAACATTTCCAACCAAACCAAATCAAAACCTACCCAATCATCATAAACCACTACCACACACAACATCTTACCTCTTCATATCATTCTCCTCAATTTCACACCTAAATTACTCAACCATTATACCATACCTCACTACCAATCCATAACTTTCCATTCAATCATAATTCAACACTCATAATCATTATCATCCAACAACAACCTCAACAACCAAAACAAATCCTCATCAGTTCCAGTAATCATTACCAGACAAAATCTAACATTAACCAAGTCCATCATAAAACTCATCAACACCAATTACACTCAACAATCATCATCAACTACACTAACCAACCACAAAATCATCATTAACATCCGTCTTCAAATTCAACACCCACCAACACAATTCATCAATATTCATCATCTATCAATACCAAACATTACACCCAATCTCATTTCATCTCAATCTAATTATTTCACACCATATTTATCATTACAACATCATAATTCATCAATATACTCAAAAATCATCAACCCATCATAATTCATCATAAATCATCATTTAACAACTCAAATCCTCAAATCATTATACATCATCATCATACAACAATTCCAACAACTAATTTAATTCAATTCTATCCTATGGGTCACTAGCCTAAGTGTCTAGAAACATTACATATTACATAAAGGAAACCGAAACCATACCTTGGCCGATTTCCAATATGCTCAAACACAAAACTTGATTCCAATCAAGCTTCCACCAAGCCCCAAACCATCAAAGCCAAACCAAAAGCCACCATCAACTCCAAAAACAAGCTTCATACATACAACATAACCATACATCAACAACTAAAGCTCATACTATACCAAACCACAAGGATAAAGGGGTTCCTTACCTTATCCAACGAGATTAGGGGTAAAATCCATCAATTACCCGCTACTAGAGATCACCTAAATAAGCAAAACCACAAAATCTACTCAAAACCACAACCTCAAAAACGCAGAAAACTAGGGGACAAAACTGGGACTTGAGCTTCGAATTCTTGCTAGAAAACCTTATATAGAAAGGAAGAGCTCGTCGAGAGCTTCGTGTGGCCACAAACGACTCATCAATCGGAGCTCCGGATCAAAAGTTATGGCTCCCAGAAGGTGGAGATGAATAATGTTCTCCTTCCTCCTCTCTTCTCTCAAAACCAGCGCCCCTCTCTTTGTGGGTTGCTGAAAATGAGCTTAAGGCTCATTAAAAGGTGCTCTTATATGTTGGGCTTGGGCCCAGCTTGGAGCCGGTTCAACCGCGTAGCGTTTTAGGTCCGTTTGGCCCACTTTGGGCCAAAACCTTTAAGATTAGTGTCCAGTCTTTGATTCTAAATTATTTTTATCCTTTCAAAACAATAAATCAATTTTCCAAAATCTTATTTTTCTAAAAACACAGTACTGGATAGACTTAAACCGGTTCGCTGTTTTTCCCAGAAAATACATTTTCTGACTCAAAAAAATTCATTGAAACCAAATTTCACCTTTATATTTTTAAATTAAAACTTCTAAATTTTGAATCTATTCCGGGCACTAAAATTATTATTTTATTAAAACGATTTTTTGTGAAAAACCCCGGTTCTTACACCACCTTCTTCTACAGATCTTTTAGCCATTTCCACTAACTTTCTTATCCTTTCTCATCTTTCTTTACATTCACCATTATTCTCATCCATTAACTCCTCTATTGCTATTTTAATATCTTCTTTCTTAACCAGTTCACCAACCTTCTCTTCCTTCCCCCAAGCAGTAGGACTTTTCACACCAACCATCACTCCAACTTTTAGTACTTTGACAACTAGTTTTTCATTCAGAAACTGGTCTGCGAATAACGATCATGTCAGCATCGGCATGCCGGCGCATATAGCTTCCAAAGTAGAGTTCCAGCCACAGTGTGTCAAGAACCCTCCAATTGAAAGATGTGACAGTATTAGTAGCTGAGGAGCCCAACCTCGAATTATAAGACTCTTACCTTCGATTCTTTCTTCAAAACCATCTTCCTTAATCCACTTTTCTAGCGCCTCTAATTGATTCCCTTCTCTAATTACCCAAATGAAGGGCCTTCTAGATTCTTCTAAGGCTAAACCAATCTCAATCAACTGAATTGCAGTTACATTACTTAAGCTTCCAAGGTAGACATAAATCACACTCTTTGGATTTTGAGAATCAAGCCAATTTTGATGCTTCCACTCTTCAACTGAAACACTGTTTCCTCTTTGAACCTTATCCAACTGATCCTTGTTGCTTAGTGACACTAGACCAACACACCACACTTTATCCTTTCTAACCTTCTTGTACATCCTTTCATACTCAGGCTCCAATTCTTGAAACGAATTCATGATTACTCCATAAGAATCACTTTCAGGTGCATAAATCTCTTCACCAAACCTGCTCCAATTCTCGTCCACCTGTGCCGGTACCTGCGATTTAGTGACTTCAATTTCGTCCGGTAAGACTAAGTACTCTGTTTTATCCTTAACACTATTCCTCACATTACTTGTATGCAAAGCATCATAACACATTAAACAGAAGCAACTACCAGCGAAAGAAACCCTTGGAATCTTGAATTTCTCAGCGATGTGGATCATGTATGGCAGACTCATATCGGAGACTATACAGCATGCCGGCAGCGACAACTCTTCGAAGATCTTTTCCACCGGTTCCCTTAGAAGACTTGCTGCGTTGAAAAAACTGAAAGCATTGCCAAGTGAATGAAGCATGTCAAGATTCTCACATCCTTCTGGCAAGCCGGCTTCTTGATATGGAAATTGAAGCTAGATTTGTCGAATCTGGTAACTGGACTGAATGTAGCGAGCGAAGGTTGATGTGAATCTTGCTGTGTTTTGCGGGGTTGTGACAACCGTGACAATAATATTGCTATTGTGTTGAAGTAATAACTTTGCTAAGTCCATCATCGGAATCAAGTGGCCTTGTACCATTAATGGAAACAGAACAAAATAGAGCTGTGGTGTTTGGGGAGCCATTTTTGTTTCCTTGGAGATGGATAATTTAGGTTTAGTGTACTGAATAATTTTACTTGGACTCTAGTTTTAATGTTTTATAAACTACATTTCTTTTTTGGTGACGTAAGTGTCTACATAGGCATAAAAAATATTATTTTTAATAAAATTATTTGATAAAATATAAAATAAAAAAATCCTTTATATTATTAAAAAATTAAAAAATAGTATAATCATCAATTCATATATAAATATATTATCTGCACACTAAAATA
>NC_029792.2:13271406-13323619 GCF_000816755.2 Arachis ipaensis
CGATATATATTGATATTTTAATAATTTTTAACTATTAATTTTAATTATAAAAAATATATATAGTTAAGATTAACTGTTAAAATTTATTTAACTACTGTTGATATACTTGAAAGCTTTTATGTTGTGTCTCCGGAAATCTCCTTACAATTAACATTAGTGTCTTTAGATCCGATGAAATTATGTGTGTATGTATATCTGAATGCACAAAGTGTAAGAGATTCCCATTGAATTTGATTGTCCAATTACTTATTTGAACGTTTCAATCTGTCTCCATCAGTCCATGACTCCATGTATATCCATTCCATCATTCCTATCCTGAGAAATTCATTATCGTTGTTGAATTTAACTAGTTAGTGAAATACGGCCACACATATATAAGTTGTTTGTTAAAATTTTTATCTTTTATAAGTAAATATAAAAATAGATGGATAGACAAGTTAATTCTTGGGTCTTGGATTCCATACATACAAAGAAAAAAAATTGAACATACTAAAATGAAAGGTAAAAACTCTATTATATTAGCCACGCATGGAGATTAAACTCACATCTCAAATTTTTTTTAAAAAAGAAAAAATATGATACTATATTCAAACAATTAAACTGTTGAGTTTAAAAAATAATTAATTTTTAATTATAATGATAAATATTTAGTTGAGTTTAAAAATCTATGTTGTATTTAATGTGTATGCTAAGTTTATTTGCAGGTTAAAAACAAGTCAATAAGAACTACAAATATGTATAACAATTTTTGTATTGTGAACAAGCATTGCAGATCAACTTTATTATGAACAAACAAAACAAATCAGCTTCTATACACAGACTAGCATTACATTTGGATATAGCACACATTTGAAAGAGTTTTTATCACATTAGATCAAAAGCAAAAGAAGTATCAGACCGTTCGAGGGGAAAATATCAAATCTTGGAGCGAAAGAATATTAGAGAGGGTGCTGATTTTATCGTGATCAAAGGACTATTAGTTAGTATTTGAAATAGAGATTGAAATTGAAAAATAAAGATTGAGAGATAAAAATTAAAAGATAAAAATTAAATTAAGTTTATGTATTATATTTGTTATAAAAAGTATAAAATTGAGTTATATCTTAATATCTTAAATAATACAAATTATTAAAATATCCTTAATAAAATCAAAACCCTATCCCTTTTCCTTTCTTTTTCTCTACCCGTCACCTCCTTTTCTGTTTTTCCTCTTTTTCTAGCAAACCAGCAGCTACATTTTTGTTTCTCCACGGCAACAGTAACAACGATGACAACACCTACGACCGTCGTATATCTCATTATGTTTAATTTGTTGCATTATGTTCTGTTGCATCGTGTTTGTTGTCTTCATTGCGTCGTGTTCTGCCATCGTTACAGTCGTGCCGTGCCAGTTTTGCACTGTGCCGCCTCTATTCAGATCGTGCCACCCTGTTCAGTCTGTCGTGCCAGCTCAGTTCCAATTTCGCATCGCCTCTATTATTCTCTTTTTTATTCATTTTAAAATTCTCGTGTTACGAGATTGTTGAATCTAGAAACGGATCTATGTTGGAGAGTGTGGGGGCAAGTGCCTCTATCAAAATTTGATAGAATTACATATAGTATATGGGAGAAAAATTTATTTGTTCCCACTCAATAAATAAATTTAACTCCATTATAATTTTTTTTAATCTATTTTTGTTTTCATAATGTATAGAGAAAAATTTTTTCTATTTTATAATAGAAAAATACTACTTGTTCTTTAAATTTTCATTTTTTAGTTATTGAATAATAAGATCTATTAGTAATTTAAATTTTAAAATATAGTAATATTAACTAATAACAAAAAACAGTTAAAATGAAAAGTAAGATTCAAATATACGGATATCTATTGATGTTTCTTCTTTTGAAGTTAGCTCTAGTTTTGTTAGTAATAACGACATCAATTAAAAAAATTTTAATTATGAATATTACAAAGAGTCAATTTCGTAATCTTATAAGAGATAAATTTTAAATGATTATTTAGTGATATATATAAAAAATAAAACATTTAATCGTATTAACAATGAAAGAATTATTCAATATTTTTAAAATATCAAATTTAAAAAAATAAAATTATATTTTGTCCCTACTAATAAAATTTTTTAGATCCATCACTGGTTGAATCTAATTTTGATTATTGTTGCTTTTGGTATTATTGTTGTTGTTGGTGGTGGAATTTGGTATGATGTTATGAGATTGTTGTTGTTGTTGAATCTGATTTATGAAATTAAGGGTGGCAACGGGGCGAGTAGGGGCGGATTTTTGCTCTACCCGACCCCGTCCTGTGCCCTATACTGTATAGAACCCGCTCCTTTCCTACCCGCGGGTAGTAAAAAGTTGAAACCCTAACCCGTCCCTGTGGGTATCCACCCCGCCCCTATAATTATTAAAATCCAATAAATAAAATTAAACTTCAAAATTTATATAACCATCATCACATACATAACATAAATTAAAATAAAAATTTAAATATAATGCAATATTATTAATCATTTTACTAATTATTTTATATATATTACACATTTAAATTATATTTGATACCCGCGAGTTCAGGTGTTGTTGTCATTCTTGTATATGAGATACTATTCTTATTGATGGCAGATGTGTGATGGTGGGGTGAGAGGTTGAGTGAGGTTAGAGGTGAAGGGTAAACTTGGAATATAAAATTTTGATCGAGGATATTTCAAAAATAAAATGTTATTAAAATTTCAGTCTCCATTATCAAAAATTTTAGTTTCCTGTATTTCCACCTTCTGAAGATAACTATATAGTACAAATGTTGCCTTTTGATAAAGAAAAAATTTAAATAATTAAGGACTCCAAGTTAGATCATCTTAAAATCATGTAATTTAGGTTTTTTAAATGAAAATTTTGTACACAGCATATTCTGCATTGGAGGCCTCCAAACAGTATATGCCTCTCTTATTTAATTTTGATCTTGATATTGAATTGTTTGGATTGTTTATTCCTTCTCTTTAAAGTATGTTTTTTATTTTTATTTTTTATTTTTATTTTTTGTCAGATAGATTGAATAGCTCCAATTTTAGACATTATTCCAAACTCATTCATACTATATATTCACACACTCAACACTTCAGGTTCTTATTTATTACTTGGTCTTGTCAAGTTTTAAACCCAATTGAAGCATATTAAGAGACACATGATTTATTTTTTAAACTAAAACCTCAGCTACTTTTTTTTTTTTGAAAGAAATTCTATTTATATTAAACTCTACAATTCAAAATATCAAGATAGATTCAATTACATATTTCTAAGGGTGTCTCTTCCAGCCACATTACATTTGGCATGGTAAGAGCTACTCTTGCTAAGTAATGGGCTGCTAAGTTCCCCTGTCTTCTTACATGTAAAATTTTATAATACCTGAACCTATTCAAAAAGGTTTTGCAATTGAAAATTATCACTCCAAAAGAACCTCCAAATGGGTATTCAGATTTAAGGGCCTTCACTGTTTTTATATTGTCTCCTTCCAACTCAATATCAAAAAAACAGCATTGGATTGCAAATTCCAGACCCAGATAACAAGCCATAGCCTCAGCTTCTCTAACTGAAAGAGATGAGGCAATTTCCAACGTGGCAGCTGCTGCAACTACCTCTTCACTATCTCTAATAACTACACCAACTCCCCCTCTTCCTCCATTATTAGTAGCTGCATCAACATTTAATTTAAAGGTGTTTGGTGGAGGAGCACTCCAAAAGTCATCACTTTGGCTACCCGGTGGAGGTTCCTGAGACAACACAGATCTTTCTGCCATGAAATTTGCTTCGGTGAAATTTTTTTGAGCTCTCTCCAACAATACTTCTGGTGGGGATTGATCATTCTCGAACACCAATTTATTTCTCCCATGCCAGAGGCTATGGAGGCTGCACAAGAAAAGCCCTTTTTCTTCTCCCCCAATTTCCTTCAAGGTTACGTCAATCCAGTCCAATAGAGGAGTTTGTTCCGCTGATTCTGTTCTCAAAGTGAAGGGAGAGATAAACCAAAACCTCCTTGTCCAGTTGCAATCCTTGAAAATGTGAGATTCAGTTTCTTCTTTTTCAAAACATCTAGGACAAATTGAAATGCATCTGACTCCCCTTTTCTGCAAATTTGATTATGTAGGTAGTGATCTATGCATGAGCCTCCACATGAAGTTCAAAGTTCTGGGTGGTATTCTCATCTTCCAAAGGTGCTTCCATCGCTGCTTCTCTTCGAGGGTTGATACTCTACTGTGCCCTTGTTCCTAGCTGTGCTTCCTTATCAGGTGATAAGCTTTCTTCACTTCATATTCCCCAGTTTTGTTAAATTTCCAGTAAAAATTATCTTCTTGTTCTTGGATATGTAATGGTAGTGCTAGGATTTGATCTGCTTCAAAAGGTAGAAAGTTGTTTGTGATTAATTCTTGGTTCCAAGTTCTGTTTTCCTGGTTGATAAGGTTGTCCACTGTGGCTTCCTGATCAAAACTTGCTCTGGGACTCCAAATTTTGTGCCCGTTTTGATTAGGAAGCCATGGATCTCCCCAAATTCTGGTGCTCCTCCCTGTTCCTATCCTCCAAAGTCCGCCTAATTCCAGCATCCATTTTGTACCCCAGATGCTCCTCCAAGTATAACTGAGATTGTGTCCTTTGTTTGCATGAAGAAAACTTCTTCTTGCAAAGTATTTGGCTTTTAGTATTTTTGCTGTCAGTGAATCAGGTCTCTTCATTAATCTCCACCCTTGCTTGGCTAGCATGGCTTGGTTAAATGCTTCAAAACTTCTAAAGCCCAATCCTCCTTCTTCTTTTGCATTGCTAAGCTTGTTCCAACTTACCCAATGTATTTTTCTTTCCCCTTCCTTCCTGCCCTAGTAGAAATTGCTAATCATTCTCTCCAAATGGTTGCAAAGACTCTTAGGTAATTGGAAGTATCCCATGATATAAGAAGGGATAGATTGAACAACTGACTTGATGAGAATTTCTTTTTCCACTTTTGATAGAGTTTTCTTTTTCCAACCTTTTAGCTTCTTCCAGGTTTTCTCTTGAACAAACTCAAAAATCTGCTTCTTGGATCTACCGACCATAGTTGGTATTCCCAAGTATTTTGAGTGACTTTCCACTGCCTTTACATTCAGCCAATCTTTGATAAGCATCTGTCTGGTAGGAGGTACATTTCGGCTAAAGAAAATTTCTGACTTGTCCAAGTTAATTCTCTGTCCCGAAGCTAATTGGTAGTATTTAAGAATCTCTATCAGTACTTGAATGCTCTGATATGTTGTTCTCAAAAAAGGATACTATCATCCGCAAAAAGGAGATGGGTAATTTCTGGTGCCTGTCTTGCAATCTTGATCCCCTGTATAGCTTTCCTTTCTTGTGCTTTCCTTAGAAGACCAGAGAAAACTTCAGCGCACAAGATAAAAAGATAAGGAGATAACGGGTCTCCTTGCCTGATTCCTCTTGCGGGATTAAACTCTTTTAATGGACAGCCATTTATCAAAATAGAGAAAGACACTGTGCTTATGCATACCCAAATTAGATCAATCCATCTTTGTGGGAAGCCCATAGATCTGAACACTTCAATGAGAAAGGACCACTCAATCTGGTCATAGGCCTTCTCCATATCTAACTTCACTCCCATGTAGCCCTTGTTGCCCTCCTTTTTTTTTCTTCATGAAATGAAATATCTCAAAACCTGCTAGACCATTATCTGTTATAAGTCTTCCTGGTGTAAAAGCACTTTGAAATTCTCCTATAATGTCTGGCAGGATCAGTTTTAGCCTATTTGTAATTGTCTTTGTTACAAGCTTGAAAATAACGTTGCAAAGAGATATTGGCCTGTAATTTTTTGTGTGGCTCGGGTGTTTAATCTTAGGGATGAGGCAGATAAAGGTTTTGTTCACCTCTGAGGGATCTCCTCCATTATTAAGAACGTTGAGTGTCCACTTTGTCACATCTTCTCCCACTGTATTCTACATCTTTTGGTAGAAAAGAGCTGGTAATCCATCAGGCCCTGGTGCCTTTGTTGGGTGCATTTGGCTCAAGGCTATCTTGACTTCTTCTTTGGTAAATTCGCTTTGAATTATATCTAGTCTCTCTTGTGTTATCCTTCCCCTAACAACCTCAAATGCTTCTTCAATTCTCTCTGTATTTTCAGCAGCAAGCAGCCTCTTAAAATAGGTTGTCATCACCTCTTCAATTTTTTCTTCTTCTTCGTAGATTACTCCTACATCATCTGAAATTTTCTGTACTCTATTTCTTCTCTTCCTTTGAGATGCTTTTTGATGGAAGAACCTTGTATTCCTATCTCCTGCCTTTAGCCAATTTGCCCTTGATCTTTGTGACCACCAGATTTCTTCTTGCTTTAGGAGCTCATCCAATTCTTCTTGGATTTTCTTTGATTGTATCATTGTTGCATGTGTTTGATCTCCAGCTTGCACTTTTTGTAGCTTTTTCTGCTTCTCTTTAATAGCCTTTGGGATCTGACCGAAGTTCTTCTTGCCCCACTCCTCTAAAGATTTGCTGCAGTTTCCTAGTTTTCCTTGTAGATTAGGTGTTCCGGGTATCCATGTTCTCCTTACTACCTCTTCACACTCTTCATTTTCCAGCCATACTTGCTCAAATCTAAAGATATGTGTTCTCTTTGTCTTTCGTTCTGATTCTCCCAGCATATCTACAAGTATCGGGCAGTGGTCCGATCTATATCTTTGAAGATGCTGGACCACCGCTCTTGGAAAAGCCTCCCTCCAATCTATGTTGGCAATAGCTCTATCAAGTCTCTCTTGCACATTCTGATTTCCAGTCTGGTTATTGGACCAAGTAAAATTATGTCCTACAAAGCCCAAGTCAAGAAGTTCATTTACCTCTAAGGCTTCTTTGAATCCTCTAGTTTGTGTATAGGTCACCGGTAGTCCTCCTTGTTTTTCTCTTTGTTCCAGCACTTGGTTGAAGTCTCCAAAGACCATCCATGGCATGTTGTTGGACTGGCCAAGAGAATTAAGCAATTCCCAAGATTTGTGCTTGTTGTTTGATTCTGGACATCCATAAAAGCCTGTGGCTCTCCAAGGGTTGCTGTATCCTTCTGTTTGAATTACCATATCTATATGATTTGAGGACATTGAGATTATCTCCACTGTTGTATTTTTTTCCCACATAACTGTCAACCCTCCTGATCTATTTCTTCCTTCTCCTTCACAGTCTACCCCTATAATATTATCAAGCCCCCCTTTTCTTCTTAATCTACTTACTTCATCTGCCTTCTTCCTTGTTTCCATTAGAAAAACAAGGTTGGGATCTTTTTGGCTTAAGAGCTTATTCAAAGCTCTAACTGCCCATGGGTTCCCAAGCCCACGGCAATTCCAGCTTATTAGCCTTATTGATCTCGGCAGGGCTGTTTTGCAGCCTCTGCCGTGGGGTGCTAGGTTGGTGCTTTTTTAGTTGAGTCTCCTCTTCTATAATTTCCATCGGTGCTCCTTCTCCAAGCTTCCTCTTCCCTTCTGGATTTATTTTCTCTTCCCTACTGCTATGTTCTTGCACAACCTCTTGAGCCATTCTTTTCCACTTCTTCTGCTCTCCTTTCTCTTTTTTTCTGGTTTTTTTACATCTTTACTGTTGTCTCCTTCTGGAACTTCTTTCCTTGTATCCTCCTTTTGCACTTCTGTGTTTTGTATCTTTTGGATTGCAAGTTCTATTTCTGTTTCTCTTGTCTTCCATGATTCTTTCTCTTATATTTGTTTCTGCTTTTTCTTCCTGATTTCTTTGTGGGCTTCCTCTCTGCTGGATTCGAGATCTTTCCCTTTCACCTTTTCTGCACCTCTAGAATCTGACATTGTGAGATTTGCCAGCTTGCTTAATAATTTTTCTTGATTTCTTCTGAGTTTTCCTTCATTCTATGGATTGTCCTTTTCCCTCTCTTTCTCCTTACCTGTTTCTTCTTTTTTTTTCCACCTTCATTCCAAACGTATCAGCTCTTATCCAGTCACCCAACTCTTTCGACTGCCATTTTATACCTTCTTCTGACACCTCTTTCTTCTCACAGTTTCTTTCATAATGTCCTAGCATCCCACAGAAATAGCAGAAAGTTGGGAGCTTCTCATACTTGAAATCCACCTAAGTTATGCCATCTTTTATGCTTCCAATATTGACTCCCTTTTTGATTGGTTTATTTATTTTCATTTGCACTTTTGCTTTGATGAACTGTCCCTGCCCATTTCCACTTTCAAAAACGCTACATTCTACTACTTCCCCTATAGTTGCTGTGAGTTTCTTTTCCAGCTTTACTGTTTTGCAGTGTTTTGGCAATTTTCAAATCTGCACATTTACCTCTGTCTCTGAGAAGTCCATTTCTTTTGGAATGATGTTCCTTTCCCATTTCTCCAGCAAAAGCTCCGTTTGTAAACAAATCGAGGCCAATCGCCAAGTGCAGGAAACCCAAGATCTTCAGCATTTGGGTAAATCTGAAATGGAAGCATCAACATCAACAATCAATGAAAAAGATCAAACTCAGCAAGAGACCAATGAAGAAGAAGAGGAAGCACTAGTTGTCTATGTTGAGGGAGACATTGAAGAGGGAGTCCAAAAATGCAAATATAGCATTGTGGGAAAATTAATCACTGAAAAATCTATCAACCTAAGCTGGGTACAAAATGCCATGTATAATATATGGAGAAAACCAGAAGGCTTCCAGATGAAAGAGATCCAGAGTAAACTGTACCAGTTCTTTTTTAAAAAGGAGAGAGATATGAAGAGAGCACTAAAGGAAACCCCAGCTACCTTTTTAAAGTATGTTTGATTTGATGATTTTGTTTTGTGGATAAAAAATTGTGCGCTTGTATAAACAACTCCAAATAATATTTGCTGCCATCGAAATCAAAACCTCCTCTCACACTTTGTCCAAGTCCATCATTCCTTGAATTGAGTTTTAATAATAAATTCTTTAAGAGATCAAGCCTAATGGGAACATAAACGTGAGGTGTTTGGGAAGCCATTCTATCTTGCTTCTTTGAATAGGGTTATTTGGAGTGCAGTGAGTAATTTTACTATTGACCTGAAGAACTTGAAGGACTTGAATTCAAAGCAATATCCGACACAAAGAAGTATATGATTAATGTGACATGTGGTTCGAAAAAAACATATTCAATTTTTTGACAATTTTATCTTAATAAAATGTATTCGATATAAAATTTCTGGTATTAAATAGTTAAGAATGTAAAAACATTCTTTCAATGACATGTTTCCATAAGGTACACCTAATATAACGTAATTTTTGGTAACTTTTTTCAGGGATATTTTAAAATTAATAAGCAATGATGCACAATAATATAATTACTTTTAATATATAACTAAAAATAAATTGCTAACAAAATCTCAATTTAGGATGCTAAGGTTTTCAATGTATTGGACCACAAAAGATTCTACTACGAGGACGTGAAACCCGCCAAAATGGCCAACTCCATATCTTCCCTATCTCTCTCATGTCTCATTCGGAGTTCCCGTAACAATTTCTTTCTCTATTTCTTTTCCAAAATTTTCTTCATGTTTTTATGAGTAATATAAGTTTTAACTTTTTTATTTTCTTATTAATCATTAAATGAACAACAACAACAACATATAAATAATTGAACTTAACTAATTATGTATATCTTTTCAATATTCGGTGAATCATTGTAGCAAAACATTAACCTTTGTTGTTGCTGAGTGTATTGATTATTTTTGGATATCCTTAATTATCAAATCCAGTTATGCTACATATCTAAATTTTTTAGACAACAAAATTCAATTAAATTGGTTTAATCTGAACAAAAACTAATTTTATTAATGAAAGTGTGTGTAACACGCGCCAGCTCTTAAGTAACTCAAAGATCAAATGTTTCGCATGCCGCACTCTTTTATATGAAAACGGTTTTTAAACTCATCATGACTTCAAGATGGAAACTTTAAACCACTCCTCTATCAAATCTCTCAAAACCTCTGCGAAAACTCAGAAAAACTCTTGACGCTAGGTTCAAATAAAAAACACCGTAACACTATTGAAGCATTATTGAAGGTAATCAAAACCTAAGTGGCTCATTTTTGTTCTATTTTCTCTCTCTCTTGAAATACTAAATACTCATATTTTTGTTCATTTAGTAGATTCAATTTATGTTTTCACGATAAAGTAAAAATTATACGAACAATGGTTCTCTTTATAGTATTGATTTTGTGATAATTGTGTTAAGTTAGTGTTATACAACTCATATTGATGACTTTTTTTGATTTAAAATTTATATACATGTAATTTTGTTGATGATTGAATCTTGTTTGTGTGCTTGTTTTGAATTGAGTTTGTGTGTCGTTATTATTAAGTAATTTTGGTGTAATTCTGAATGAAGTGAGGTGCACTTAGTTTCATTGACTTGGATTTGGTATATATAACTAGTTCATGCAAGATAGTTGTAGTGCTTCTCGTGCCATTTAAGCCATATATATTGATGACTTTTCTAGATTTAAAATGTACATGCATTTATTTTTTGTGAATGATTGAATCTTGTTTGTGTGCTTATTTTGAACTGAATTTGTGTCATCATTATTAAGTAATTTTGGTGCAATTCTAAATTAAGTGAGGTGCACTTGGTCTCATTGACTTGAATTTGATGTAACTAGTGCATGCAAGATAGTTGTAGTGCTTTTGGTATCATTTAAATCAACTGATGACTTTTTTGGATTTAAAATTTACATGCATGTATTTTTGTCAATGATTGAATCTTATTTGTGTGCTTGTTTTGACCTGAGTTTGTGTATTGTCATTATTAAGTAATTTTTGTGCAATTTTGAGTGAAGTGGGGTGCACTTGATTTCATTGACTTAGATTTGGTATAACTAGTTCATGCAAGACAGTTGTAGTACTTCTAGTGTCATTTAAGCCATATTGATGACTTTTCTGGATTTAAAATTTACATGCATTTATTTTTTGTGAATGATTGAATTTTGTTTGTGTGCTTATTTTGAACTGAATTTGTGTGTCATCATTATTAAGTAATTTTGGTGCAATTCTGAGTTAAGTGAGGTGCACTTGGTCTCATTGACTTGAATTTGATGTAACTAGTGCATGCAAGATAGTTGTAATGCTTTTGGTGTCATTTAAATCAACTCATGACTTTTTTGGATTTAAAATTTACATGCATGTATTTTTGTCAATGATTGAATCTTGTTTGTGTGCTTGTTTTGACCTGAGTTTGTGTGTTGTCATTATTAAGTAATTTTGGTGCAATTCTGAGTGAAGTGAGGTGCACTTGGTTTCATTGACTTGGATTTGGTATAACTAGTTCATGCAAGACAATTGTAGTACTTCTAGTGTTATTTAAGCCATATTGATGACTTTTTTGGATTTAAAATTTACATGCATTTATTTTTTGTGAATGGTTGAATCTTCTTTGTGTGCTTATTTTGAAATGAATTTGTGTGTCATCATTATTAAGTAATTTTGGTGCAATTCTGAGGAACTTTTTGTTTTTGATATTGGAGTAACAATGGTGTTTTTTTGAAATGTGGATTATTGGAGTATTATTCTCAAACGTGGAACCGTTTAAGGTGAGAAATATAAATCGGACCGTCCGATTTGTTAGAGGTATAGAAATCGGACCGTCCGATTTATTGAGGTACAAAAATCGAACCGTCCGATTTGTGAGAGATAAAAAAATCAGACTGTCCGATTTGTGTTTAAAATTTTAAAAATTTGAGGTACAGAAATATGACCCTCCGATTTGTGTACCTTCCACAATTTTTAAAAACACCAAAAATTACAATGTTAGAGTATATCACTACTTTTATCTCCATACCCAAAAAAAAAAGAGCCCAATTCTGAGTTAAGTGAGGTGCACTTGGTCTCATTGACTTGAATTTAGTGTAACTCATGCAAGATAGTTGTAGTGCTTTTGGTGTCATTTAAATCACCTGATGACTCTTTTGGATTTAAAATTTACATGCATGTATTTTTGTCGATGATTGAATTTTGTTTGTGTGCTTGTTTTGAATCGAGTTTGTGTCTTGTCATTATTAAGTAATTTTGGTGCGATTCTTAGTTTGCACTTATTCTTATTGACTTGGATTTAGTATAACTACTTCATGCAAGATAGATGTAATGCTTCTGGTGTCATGTAACCCATATTGATGAATTTTTTAGATTTAAAATTTATATGTATATATTTTTGTAGATGATTAAATCTTGTTTGTGTGCTTGTTTTGGGTTGAGTTTGCGTGTCGTCATTATTAAGTAATTTCGGTTCAATTCTAAGTTAAGTGAGATGCCATTTGTTTCATTGACTTGGATTTGGTGTAATTGTTTATGCAAGATAGTTATAATGCTTTTGGTGTCATGTAAGCCATATTAATGACTTTTTTAGATTTAAAATTTACATACATATATTTTTGTAGATGATTAAATTTTATTTGTACGTTTATTTTGAACTAAGCTTGTATGTTGTCAATATTTGCATGTTGTCACTTCAAAAAACACGTACATACGAATCCGTATCATCCTGCTAAGAGAATAAACAAAAATAGAAATAGACAAATAGAATTTAGAGAAAGTATAAGAAAATAATATTTTTTAACAAAGTAAATAATAAATTAAAAAAAAGTTAATTTTTTATTTTAAAATTTAAATTTAAATTTAATAAATTTATTTATATTTAATAGATGTGAGATGTAGTCCATTGTTTACCTTATTCATAATCTCGTTATCTACCTAGCAGCTTCTTTGAATAGGGTTATTTGGATTTAGTGCAGTGAGTAATTTTACTATTGACCTGAAGAACTTGAAGGACTTGAATATAAAGCAACATCCGACACAAAGAAGTATGATTAATGTGACATGTGGTTCGAAAAAAACATAGTCAATTTTTTGACAATTTTATCTTGATAAAATGTATTCGATATAAAATTTTTGGTATTAAATAGTTAAGAACGTAAGAACATTCGTTCAATCACATGTTTCCATAAGGTACACCTAATATAACGTAATTTTTGGTGACTTTTTTCAGGGATTTTTTAAAATTAATAAGTAATGATGCACAATAATATAATTACTTTTAATATATAAGTAAAAATAAATTGCTAACAAAATCTCAATTTAGGATGCTAAGGTTTTCGATGTATTGGACCACAAAAGATTCCACTACGAGGACGTGAAACGCGCCAAAATGGTCAACTGCCATATCTTTCCTCTCTCTCTCTCTCATGTCTCTTTCGGAGTTTCCGTAACGATTTCTTTCTCTATTTCTTTTCCAAAATTTTTATCATGTTTTTATGAGTAATATAAGAGTTTTAACTTTTTTTTTATTTTCTTATTAATCATTAAATGAACAACAACAACATATAAATAATTGAACTTAACTAATTATGTATATCTTTTCAATATTCGGTGAATCATTGTAGCAAAACATTAACCTTTGTTGTTGCTGAGTGTATTGATTATTTTTGAATATCGTTAATTATTAAATTCAGTTATGTTACGCATCCAAATCTTTTAGATAAGGAAAAGTATGTGGAACCAAAAGGGGATCAGCCAAAAAATAAACAAAACCATATTTTGCTTAATTAATTTAATTTTATTTAATTTTCAATTTTTGTTATTAATTGCCGTATTCAACCAAATCACTCCTTGACTTTCAAAAAACCATAAACCTATCCTAGGATCACGGAACACCTCATCAAAGCGGTTTCAAAATTCAGCTTCCTTTGGTCAAACCCCAATCATCTTTCTTTTCCATTTGGTGGTGCAATTCATCGTTTCTCACTGACGGCGCCGAATAGAACTTCCCATCGCGGCGGCTACGGTGCCAACCTCATCAAGTCAAACTTCCATGGCCTTTTCACCCACTGAAGAAGGATCAATTAATACATTCACCAATCCAACACTAGGCGATAAACAATTTAATGTGGATGAATTAGACATTCAAGAACAAGTAGGGTGCAAGGTATGTTTCATAAGCTTCTCATTGTTTGTTTTAAATTTTGTAACAACGTGGTATTTGAAGCACCCTTATTCATGCGTTTTTGAATTTTTTTTTACTTCAAAAACTAAATCGGTTTGGAGAATTCTGGCACATTTATATATTGAGCTGAGCAAAAAATAACTGCTAAACACTTACCCATCATGTGTGAATCATTAGAATTACCATCATTAAAGTATGCTTGACTCCCATATGTTGTGATGCAATTTTCTTTGATGGTTTTTATATGACTCAGTAAATATATAGTAAGGAATGTTCATAACATGACAAATGCCTTTTTCTGGTTTCTTTAATTGTAGTTCGACGAAATTACCGATGTCGTTGTGACTAGAAAGGATGAGCTGGACGATGGAGGCCAGGTTTGAATGTGCTACCTAGATGTTTCTAGTTCATGCTAATAAGATGTTTCTTAAGCGACATTGGACTTTTCACTATGTTAATTTTGTATTATTGATTAAGAAAGATCATGTCCAGTTTCTTAATGGTATGTATGCCTTGGCAAGGTTTTTATGAGATGAGAATATGCTTTGATTTCACACTTCACTTACTTCGTAAGGGTAGGATATTCCAACTCGGCACATGCCTTCAATTCTAGTATAACTCTATTAGTGCTTTATGATTCCTCAAATATTATTAGACCATATAATGATAGAGGATGAAAAAAGTAGATTGATGATTGTACACTTCCATAATGTATAAGATATGACTTATAGATTTATTATGATAGTATTTTACTGAAATTATTCCCATGTTATTATATAAAGGTGTTTTGTGATTTCTAAACCTATCAACTCATTTTGGTTTTTTTTTTTTAATTCAAAAAGCTCATTTATTTGCTATATTATTATAGTATCCTAAGATTTTCTATTAAACACTTACTGTGTTAGAGTTAGTTTAATTCGTATATAATTGTCTGTATTGACGTTACAGTTGCCGGATCATAGTGGCGTAGGTGAAGAGGAAATTCCAGTCGTGGGAATGAGTTTTGGTTCATTGCCTCTCGCACAGAAATTTTATGCAAACTATGCAAAGAAAGTTGGGTTTGTTACTAAAATCAGGAACACGAATTTTGACAAGACGCGGAAGGAATCAAAGATACCGGTTAATCAATCTATTTACTGCACGCGTGAAGGCTATCGAGAGTCTAGGGTGAACGCAGCAACTCGAGCAAATAGAATTACAGCCACGAGATGCAAAGCAAGGATGTATGTCGTGCTGGACAATGAGAATGAATGTTGGGTTGTGTCTAGATTAGAACTGAGGCATTCTCACCCTTGTTCGACTGAGAAATCTGTCCACTATCATGAGTATCGGGAGCTTACCATGCATGCTAAGTGCGTCATTACGGATAACGACGAGGCTGGAATAAGACCCAACAAGACGTATCTAGCACTGGCAAACGAGGTTGGTGGGTCCGCAAACCTGGGTTTTTCAGAAAAGGATGTCAGAAATTACATCACACGCAATCTTCGATGCTCCGATGACAACGAGGACTTCCAGGGGATGATGAATTATTTTGTTCGAATGAAGGAGATCAATCCCAACTTCTTCTATGCAATAGATGTTGACGATGCTAATAAGTTTAGGAGCGCACTTTGGGTAGATGCAAGGTGCAGGGCTTCGTATGAATATTACGGAGATGTGGTGTCGTTTGACACCACATACAGAAGAAACAGGTCTGTATATGTATTTGTAAATATCAAGAGCAGTTATTTCTGGATTTTCTAGTGTTGCCTCACAGTTGTCGTTGCTCTTTTCACAGGCATGGTTTGCCGTTTGCATCCTTTGTAGGTGTAAACCACCATGGGAAGTCTACTTTTCTTGGCTGTGCTTTACTTGGGAGCGAGGAGATCCCTAGTTTTGAGTGGGTGTTCACGCATTGGGTGAGATGCGTCGGATCTGCACCAAGGGGGATTATCACTGACCAGTGCAAGGCGATGACTGGAGCTATTAGGAATGTCCTACCTGACACTGTCCACCGATGGTGCATCTGGCACATAATGAAAAAATCACAATTCAAGCTTGGTGGATATGCTAGGTACGGAGAACTGCATGCAGTGATGAATCACATTGTGTGGAATTCTCCTTCGACTGAATCATTCGAGTCTGATTGGGCTGGTTTCATCAAACAATTCAAGTTAGGCCAAAACAGATGGTTAGCAGGTAGGTGATTTGTGGTTTCTAGTTGCTTGAAATAGATTGTTAAAATAAATCCCTTCTGTTGGTTTCTAGTTGTCTATTTATTCACATCATGTGATTTGTGCCATCTTTTTTCCGTTCATATTGTTCTTATAATAAATGTAGCTGATTTTTCCATCTCTGGCGACAGTGGATGTTCCTTTCAGTATATAAAGAGATGTTTTTTCTATCAGTGTGTCTGGATGTTCCTAACCATTTGTTTCGTTTGGGCAGACCTTTACGCGAATCGACGGAAGTGGGTTCCAATATTTTTCAAGAGTGAATTTTGGGCAGGCATGAGGAGTACACAGCGTAGTGAAAGTATGCACGCATTTTATTGATTATCGTGCCAGCATGCGTTCCAATACTGCTGCTGCATCTCAGAATACCGTGCCCACACAGAGCACGGGCGGTGCGGTTGTACATGACATTCAGGGACCCTCAAGAGTCAAGACCAAAGGACGACCTAAGGGTAAGAGACTTGGAGCAGAGTTGGACAAGTCAATTAAGAAATCAATGCAAAAAAGGAATAGGAAATCACACCCGGTATGTGTTATCTGCGGCTTATATTTTAAATTTTTATATATCAACGGTGTTCTTGATTAATGTATGTTGTTCTGTTTGCGTTGTGCATCTTGTAGGATGAGGTTCACCTTCCGTCAGATAATGATCATCATGGATCCCTTAATAAAAGATGTAAGGATTCTACTATGTGGAACTCATCGGAAGGTGGCGGATTCATGCACCTGTTGAATTCCTTTAGGCATATATAGATAGGTTTCTTGGTTTGAGTTAGGTGTCATTCTTTACATACAACTCTAATAAACTATTCCCTTTTCTGTTTTGTCACCAATGGTTATCATGTTTTATTGTAATCTTTTCAATGAAACAAAAGAGAAGACAGTAAAAATCACGATTGATAAATGGTTTAAATCTACCATGAAAACGGACCAAGAGAATTTAAATCCAAAAAAAAATTAACAAAACGCATTGATATCGCAGTGCGGTGCACGCAGTCGCTAATGTGTAACGCACGAAACAAAGAAATCATGTACAAAACCATCCAATTTACAATGAGAAGAAACATCCGAATCCCTACCAAAGACAACATCCACTTAAAATCCTACCTACTGTAGCTTGATCACGACCAAAGTCCGTGCAATGCGCTAATTACCAGCAACTTCGCAATTCCACCAATAGAAAACAATGACAAAAAAAATAAAGAACACCTCCAATTAGTTAACACCACTCGAGTTAATGAACAGAAGAGTCACTTAAGCATAGATATGACCAAAATGGTTATAAACACTGATCAGAGTTCACTCAATATTATCAATGTGCAATGACTTGTTTAATAAACTAGTGAAATCACTAACTTGTAAAAACATTGCTTGAGAATCCTGAAATAACTGATATACGAAACCTGCTGACGATTATCTAACAAAACATGAGCTACTCACTCATCAACGAAATACTTACAACTTCAAATGCCTCAAACATGACAAAATATAAAACAAATCTAGAACCATCCAATTTACAATGAGAAGAAACATCTGAATCCCTACCAAAGACACCATCCACTTAATATCACACCTACTGTGGCCTGGTCACGACTGAAGTCCGTGCAATGCGTTAATTTCCAGCAACTTCAGAATTCTAGCATTAAATAAAAAATAATTAAAAAAATAAAGAACACCTCCATTTAGTTAACACCACGAGAGTAAATGGACAGCATTGCCACTTAAGCATAGACATGACCAAAAGGGTTATATACACTGATCAGAGTTCACTCAATATTATCAATGTGCAATGACTTGCTTAATGAAATAGTGACATGACTAACTTGGAAAAAACAAATATTGTGAGCCCTAAAATAACTGATATATGAAACCTGCAAACGAGTATCTAACAAAATATGAGCCACTCACTCATCAACGAAATACTAACAAGTTCAAAAGCCTTAAACATGACAAAACAGAAAACAAATCCAGAACCATCCAATTTACAATGAGAAGAAACATCCGAGTCCCTACTATAGACACCATCCACTCAGAGGTTTACGATTCATTGTCACCCTCAACTTGAGAAAATCACCAATATGAAATGATAAACCTGCAGCGAAACAGTAATTATCAGGCTCACAATAAACTAGATTCAGACGGAAAATGCCATATTAAGAAGCATAACTCTACCACAAGCAAAGCATAGATGTAATACCGCAGGTGCCTATATTGAAGTTTTCCTACCTAGTAAAAAATTCTACTTCCGTTGTCTTCCCCCCTTTCTCGGCTTTCTTGTGGGTAACCCCGCACGCTTCAGCATGCTCTTCGTGCTCGGTGCTGTGAAAGGTGATCTCACAGCCTTAGACTTTTTCCTAGGCTGGTTTCGGCGCACATGATTGCTTTCCAATGCCTGCAGCGCCTTGCCAATTTCTGAATTATGAGGACCCAGCACTATGTCCAGAATGATCTCCTTCCTAAACTCATGTACAATGTCCTGCATGGCATTTTCGTGTTGGAGGGTAATTTCAAACACGAGAAAGTAATTGACTACAAATGGTTTCAACCTAATTATTATGACATATTTAAATTCACCTGGTCCCAATGCTGCAATGGCTTATCCAAACACCAAAACTGCATGAATTTGATGACGAATACACCACAATCACAGCTACATGCACAAACACAGAATATTATTTCCAACCATGACATCATTATCAAGTGAAGTGCTATTAAGAATATTGTTATTAGAGAATATTTAACTGACCCGTTATCTTGTTGTGGGACGCTAGCATAGAAACGCGGTAGGCCGTTCTCCGTGTGCTCATATGCGGGCATAGAAACTTTTGCCATGTCTTCAATGAGTCTCCCCTGGAGATCAGCCACACGTTAAAAATCATACAGTTTCAATTACCAAGTCTAACGCCAAACTAATTTGTTGATGTATACATACCGCATAAGCATGTAATTTTACTCTTTCATTGTTAGGCACTCCTGTATTCATACTATCCAGCACCCACAGCCGTTTATGAGCAATCTCAAAGGCATACAGCCACCAATGACGATCGATACAGACTGGTGCAAACCACTACGATGGAAACAGAAATATATATTTTCATGATCAAGTTAGTTACCAAATAGATATAGATGCGAAATTTCTAAAACATTTAACGTGTTGCAATACATCTATTGTAAAGAAATCCAATGACACATCAATTAAGCACATGCAAATTCAAGTGACTGAGACACGAAAACCAAAAACTGTATTCATAACCATCTATTTGACAATTAAGGGGAACACACTATTACCTATCACAAGGAACATCCAAGTAGTAAACACCAGATTGTAAGTAATTAAACAAAAGCATCAACCTTCAAGCGTTAAATAATACAAGAAGTATACAGTTTTTTTCATGTAGCGAAGTAACTTACCCATTTTCGCATGGAAGCTGCTATCTTGTCAAAAAACATCGAATCATCACCAAAGTGAGGACCCAGCCCCACATAACTAACGGTGGGATCCTCCCTGAAGGAAGCCAAGTTCCTCTTCTGCAACACGGTTTCCTGTTAAAAAAGCACTATTTAGGTCCATATCTCAAATCATTGCTGATTAGAATTCACAAATTTGTTCATACCAAAATTCCGGGAGGTATACAGTAAAAGTCTTCCTTATACCGCAGTGATTCGGAATCATTAAATGTTGAACACATCCACTGGACGATCTGCATAAAAAAAAGTTTAAATTGCGTTAGCGTCATATGTTTTATCCACTTTCTATATTAAGAAACATATTCGTTATGTCAATGAGTTAGTATATTATACTTACGTTGCTGGTGACCCAGTGCCGGGGCAGCAGTGAGCATAGGTCCTCTCGGAGCAAAGATAGATGCTGCCTTCCTTCATAGGATGCCAACACCTCGCTTTGCTCCAAGGATCCATTGGCCGCCCATCGTCGGACTTGCTCCTCATCATCCTCGTCAATCTTTCGCCCTTTTAGAAGTGGATGCACCTTTATAGGAGTACATTGGGTATACTGTTGTTCCGTCCCAGCATTGCCCAGTGAGATTTGCTTTCCTGGTGGGCTAGGAGTCATGCAAGATGGATTGGCTGGCATCACGGCCTGTAGTGGACTCGTATTCTGCAGTTGCTCAAAGTATTGCCATATTCGTTCACTCTCGGGGTCTCGGTTCGACAGGAAATTGGGATTACTGCAAACAACTCAATTGATGTTAGAGAAATGGCAGCTGTATACAGATAGATTCCTTAACTCACTAACAAGCAAAATAGACGAGAAAATGAGTTAGTTTTAGTTAGGAGACTTGCCCGTCAAACTCCCATTCTTCATGCTTCACTAGCGCAACGGAGAGTGTTCCTGCATCGGGAAGGACAGAGACTGGTGTTTCATGGGTTCCCTTGTCCTGATTGAGGTTGCCTTCTGTTGGTTCGTCACTTGTTTTTTTTTTGTCAACTCCCTGTTTATAGAGTCGGCACATCCGCTTGGCAAGAGGCTCATTCTCCTCATCATCATCAGTGCCACTTGGGAGATCCTTTTCCTCAGATTTTTTTGGGGGGCACCTCCGTGGTCGGTCCTTTTTAGCCTCCCCCATTTTTGGCGCATCTCCCCTGTTAGGCTGTTTTATTTACAACAAATAAGTTGTGTAAAGAAACATCCAAGTACATTTAATTGACACTAGTACACGTAATCAAAGCTAGTCAATGAATTAAGCAGTAGATAACAGTAATCGTATACTCACCCTCGTGCTAGTTTCTGATAGTTTGGCGCGCCTTGAACTTCTCGCTGTTGGAGGTGGCGATGATGCACTTCCCCTTGGTGGTCTTTCATTTGAAACCTGCTTACTCTCTCCACCGACTGACCTCTGCTGTTTTAGGCAAGATAATGAACCAAATTAACAACGACAAACTAAGTTAGTTAACATGCTCAAGCAGTAAAACGTGCTTACCCTTGGCAGCACCGATTGCTTTTGCTGACGCTTCTGTGGTTCCTTTTTCCCAGGTCTCCTCCTGGCAGCTTGTGGTGACCGGCCCTTTATGTCGTCACCTACCCCATGTCTAGTCAAAAGGCGGCCCTGAATTAAGCAACGAAGAAAATCAATGATTTTTGAGAAACCCCAAGACTTCTTTTCAAGACTCTCCGATATAAATTAACGGCGCATTCTTTTCATAAATTAACCGATTATGAGATAGAAACGAGTACCTCGGATATAATATACTGTGCCTTCTTTTCAAGTCTCTCCGAGGTCCACGCTTCGAGCCATGGCTCATGCTCAAGACAATTGTCAAGCACACCGTATTGCATACGCTGAAAATAGAGTATCTACACAGAGGATGGGCCAAATTTAAGTTATGCAAGAAACACTCAAATGAAATCATACACGGAACCATCTAAAATCAGTGAACAAAGATTCAAGTAATTCAGCAACATATCAATATATCACATAGAAATAACAGTACCAGAGCCTGAATTTTCTAAGCTAATCTATAGGAAATTTATTTCATACAATTTCTGATACTCATAAAAAAGAAAGGCAAACAGAATTTATTATTGGTCACTGTGCCCTACCAGCACGACGAACATGCAGCCTTCACACGTTTTGTTCCCTTTCAGCTTATACTTCTCGACTGCCGTGTCGAACCACTTCAGAATCTCCAGCGGCCAATTGAATCTCCGTGGATCAGAAACATCTAACACGGGGTAGATGTGCCACGGAGAAAGTACTTGTTGGGTGGTGGGGCACAGGAACATCTTCATCACCACCAGTATGAAATATCTCCTGAACTCCATCCTCTCTGACTCAGTCGTCATTGGACAACTGTAGACTAAATCTCGGAGCTCGGTTGTGCTGCGTCTATGGAACCTATTTTTGATGGCGACGTGGGACGAATTACTCTCATCCAGTGCTGGAAATGGATCCCCTACAACATGTTCATGTGTTATTCCATGTTAATATGTATGCATAAGCAGAGATATTTACACCAGCACACCTATGCAAGACTAGGTAAACAAGATAGCAGAAACTACCTCGGGACAGAATGCCGAAAACCTTCCCGATTAACTCAGCATTCAGGCGGATGTTGCCAATGTCGAGTATGAAAGTTCTCGGCTTAACTTGGTAAGACTCAGCTAGGTGAACCATGATTGCTTGCTTTACCGACCAATTTGGTACAAGCCTCAGGAATCCGAAACCAATAAGATCAATCTCAGCTAGCTTCTCAACGGAATTGTTTTTTGAGAGCGTGCTCATCATGTCATATATGTAGCTAGGCGAGCAACGGGACTCTAACAATTTCTGCTAATTGTTACAATAGATTTTAGTCAAAGATAAGATAATGCCCAATTGGTAAAAAGTGAAGGATAAAAATCATTTTACCTTTTTTCCCATCTCTCTTGGATTTTTACTTCAAATTAACCCTGTTGAGGTACACAAGAAATAGCTCCTCAAAACTGCATATATGAATACAGCAAAAATTTCAGCAGCCAATTTACATTCATTTCATATAATAAATGATTTTCCTTTTCATAAACAAACAGAGATGGAGATAAAGGAATTCATCTTCTATCTCATTCACAATTGAAAACATGATGTAACATAACATCGCCATCTTATGACAAATAAGAAGAAAACATCATAAAAAAAACCATACTTTCAAGCAATTGTGAAAAATTTAAAACATAGAAAAAACACCCTATTCATAATATAAATATATTTTAATTTAATAAATATCTCTAATGTAAAATCATAATTAAGTTCATTTTTTTTATGTGTCAACAGCCAACCCCAGATTTAATTTATAAGTAAATTTATCCCCATAAATTATTTACATTGACTTTAATTAATCTGGACGAGTGTCATTATGAAGGCATGTGTTAATAGGAACTACAAATGCAAACATCACTTATAAGCTTGAGCAGTCATGGATCTCCTATAGGACACGTTCCCTATTGTGTACTTTCTGGACACGTAAGACATCAAATAAAGTATTTGATAAAATTAAAACCACTTATTAATAAAAAAAACCTGGGGTACATAATAATCTCACAAGTTGATAATATAAAACTCCTAAAACTATTATAACCCAGAAATAAAGAACAAAAAGGATTGCTTTTTTTTTTTCATTATATTCGATTTGAGGTAACCACTAACCAAAAAATGCACCACAACTAAATGCTTTGAAATACCTGACAAAGTCCAACCCTATTTCCTCACATCTGCCCCAAATGTAAAACATACTACATTTAAAAAAGAAAAAAAAATAGGAGTAAACCACAACATTCAAGTTAGAGACCAACATTGCCACCCCTCACACTCCCCAGACCAAAATCAAAATGATATCCTGTCTGTTCTTTTAGTAATCTGCTTATCACAATAGATAGCTCAACCCCCACCAATTAAGTTCCTTCAGCCTCTGGGAAGCAAACTATTCTTTTCAAAAAAAAATAAAGGGAAGTTCTTGTTCTGATTGAACAACAACAGCACCTTAGAGCCTTTGCACTTGTTAGTACCTTCAATTTTCAATTTTCTTACAGAAACGTCCCATAATTTATGCAATTTCAAATATCATCTCATATGAACACCATTATTAGTTTCTAAACCATATAACAGAACAGAAACATCTAGCCTCTAATAACCACGATTACAACATCCATCCGAGCTAAAATCATCATATAAACTCTAGCAATAAGCAACATCCAAGCAAAACATCAACAACATCACATATCTAATTTCTAAACCATATAACAGAACAGAAACATCTAGCCTCTAATAACCACGATTACAACATCCATCCGAGCTAAAATCATCATATAAACTCTAGCAATAAGCAACATCCAAGCAAAACATCAACAACATCACATATCTAATTAGAATCCACCCAAATTCAATTAGCAATCAATACACATACTTACTTGTTTATTGATTTTGCAAAACTCCAAAATCATGCAACACATGCAGCTGCAATATTTTGCTCAGGACCAGTGATGCCCCAAAATCTGTTAAGTGATCTGTTCAAATATGGAAAAGAACATCCATGGATTAAGACCTCACAGAGACTACTACAACAAAACACTGTCTAATTCCCTTTTCAGGACATGCATATGAAACCAAAAGAAACATATACCATGCTTACCAATCAGTGAGCCGAACCGGGAATTTCAAGGCTGGAGAAGTCTAGGTTAATATCAACGGACGCCCCAGGTGCACCAGAAAGTTTAAGCGGCGCCGGAAAAACCCACATGCAACGGCATGTGCGGGGTTGCTCTTCTTGCGATAATGGAGCCGCGATGGTCAGAGACGCTCGGCACGGCGTCAAAGTTGCCGGTGACGGGAGGAAGGTTGCGCGCAAGTATCTTCGGTGGAGTCTCGATGGGCAGAGCCGCTGTGTGCGGCGTCGCAGTGTCCGCAGAAGAGATGGAGGAGGGTCGCGCGAGAGTTTCGGTAGCGTGGCGGGGTTATGGAAGCTTTTTGAATTCTCTGTGGTAAAACGGTGAAAAGGAGGTAGGGTTTTTGCTTGGGGTGAATATGGTTTACCCTCACATTTTTTTGGATGTTGCTGAATGTGGTTTGGGCTTTTGTGACCCAGCCCATGCACATTTGGCTGGTTTTTGGCTGATGTGGTTTTGGTTCCCTAGCTTTACTCTTTAGATAATAAAATTTAATAAAGTTAGTTCAGTCCTAACAAAAACTAGCTTCACTAATGAGAGCATGTGTAATACGCGCCAACAATTAAGTAACTAAAGATCAAACATTTTACATACCGCACTCTCTTATATAGAAAATGGTTTCTAAACTTATCATGAATTTAACGTGGAAACTTTAAACTGCTCCTCTATCAAATCTCTCAAAATTTCTGTGAAAACTCAGAGAAATTCTCGACGCTAGGTTCAAATAAAAAACACCGTAACACTATTGAAGCATTATTGAAGATAATCAAAACCTAAGTGGCCCATTTTTGTTCTATTTTTTCTCTCTTTTAAAATACTAAAAACTCATATTTTTGTATATTTAGTAGATTCATTTGTATTTTCACGATAAAGTAGAAATTACGAACAGTGGTTCTCTTTATATCGTTGATTTTGTTATAATTGTGCTAGGCTAGTGTTATATAATGATGACTTTTTTTTATTTAAAATTTACATGCATGTATTTTTGTCGATATTGAATCTTGTTTATGTGCTTGTTTTGAACTAAGTTTATGTGTCGTCATTATTAAGTAATTTTGATGCAATTCTGAGTGAAGTGAGGTGCACTTAATTTCATTGACTTGGATTTGATATAACTAGTTCATGTACGATATCGTGTTTCTGGCGTCATTTAAGCCATATTGATGACTTTTCTGGATTTAAAATTTATGTGCATTTGTTTTTTGTGAATGATTGAATCTTATTTGTGAGCTTGTTTTGAACTGAATTTGAGCGTCATCATTATTAAGTAATTTTGGTGTAATTCTGAGTTAAGTGAGGTGCACTTGGACTCATTGACTTGAATTTGGTGTAACTAGTTCATGCAAGATAGTTGTAGTGCTTTTGGTGTCATTTAAATCAACTGATGATTTTTTTGGATTTAAAATTTACATGCATGTATTTTTGTGTATGATTGAATCTTGTTTGTGTGCTTGTTTTGAATTGAGTTTTTGTGTCGTCATTATTATGTAATTTTAGTGCAATTCTAGGCTAAATGAGGTTCACTTTGTCTCATTGACTTGGATTTGGTATAATTAGTTCATGCAAGATAGTTATAGTGTTTCTGGTGTCATTTAAGACATATTGATATCTTTTTGGATTTAAAACTTACATGCATGTGTTTTTTGTGAATGATTGAATTTTCTTTGTGTGCCTGTTTTGAACTGAGTTTGTGTGTCGTTATTATTAAGTAATTTCAGTGCAATTTTGAGTTAAGTGAGGTGCACTTGGTTTCATTGACTAGGATTTTGTGTAACTAGTTCATGCAAGATAGTTATAGTGCTTCTGGTGTAATTTAAAACTATATTGATGATTTTTCTAGATTTAAAATTTACATGCATGTGTTTTTGTCGATGATTGAATTTTGTTTGTGTATTTGTTTTGAATTGAATTTGTGTGTCGTCATTATTAAGTAATTTTGGTGCAATTTTGAGTTAAGTGAGGTGCACTTTGTCTCATTGACTTGGATTTAGTATAACTAGTTCATGCAAGATAGTTGTAATGCTTCTGGTGTCATGTAAACCATATTGATGAATTTTCTGGATTTAAAATTTATATGTATATTGATAAACCCCAATTTTTGGGTTTATCTTGTGTTGAATTTAGTGGATTTTATCAACTTATCTCACATTTATTCAATGAAATAACATGGTTTTGTGAATTTCTCCTAAATTGTGCTTAAAATTAAAAACATGCTTTTTAGGTTCTTAAATTGCTAAATTTAATTTCTTTTAATTCCATTCGATGCCTTGATGTGTTTGTTAAGTGATTTCAGGTTTAGAATGCAAAGATTGGGTTGAAGAAATGAGGAAAAAGCATGCAAAACTGGAGAATTCATGAAGAAATGAGATTTTGGTGATCTGCCCAGTTCCGCGAACGCGTGACCCACACGTACGTGTGACCAGAGTTTTCGTCAAGCGACTTGTACGCGTGACACTTGTCACATGACCAACTTAAAGAAACACGCTGGGGGCGATTTTTGAGCTTATTGAGGCCCAAATCCAACTCAATTCTGAAGTATTTGAAGCCAAATTCAAGAAGAAACAAGTGGGGGAGCAATTAGAGTAGTATAGAAACATGTCTTAGGATAGTTTTCTAGAGAGAGAAGCTCTCTCTTCTCTCTAGAATTAGGGTTCTTAGTTTAAGTTTCTCTTTAATTTCACTTTTTAATTTTTGTTTTAGTGTAATTTCATTTACATTTTCATGTTCTATTGTCTTTAGTCTCTTAGTTTCCTTTGTTAATTTCTCACTTGTGCCACTTTTTATGTTCATGAACTCTTGTTACTTTTAATTTCATTTAATGCAATTTGATATTTTATGTTTTTTTATGTTTGTTTGAGTTATTGTTGTTATTTTCTTGCATTTGGTAGTAGTAGATTTTATTATTATTGCAATTTAATATGCTTTTCTTTTATTGCACACCAAGTGTTTGATAAAATGCTTGATTTAGTTTTAGAGTAGATTTTTTAACATTCTTGGCTTGGAAAGAGAAATTAGGCAATCTTGAATCATTAATAACCAACCTAGATTGGTGATCTAGAGTTGTTAGTTAATCTTGTTTCCATTGATGCTACTTATGGATTGGGATTAACTAGGTATATTTAACTTTCTTCCGATGCAAAGATAACGTAATAGGCTTAACTCTTGTTAATTGTTGTGTTATGATTAATGACTAGGATATAAATCCTTGATTCTCAATCCTTGCCATGAATGTCTCTTTAGTAGTTGTTATCTTTAGTTATTTAATTTACTTTGTTGTCATTTAAATTTCTTGTCATTTAATTTCTTGCATCTTTATCATCAACCCACTTGGTCTCATAACCAATAATTGAGCATTCGATTGCAATTCCTAGGGAGAATGACTCGAGAGTAATACTCTCGGTTATTTTTATTGGGTTGAACTTGTGACAACCAAACTAAACTTTGATGGAGAATCCATTATTGGTCTAGACTATGCTTGCAACGAAGTGATTCAATTATTTTGAGAAATTCTAGATCGGCATAAATTCTCTCATCGCATATGTTTTTGTGGATGATTAAATCTTGTTTGCGTGCTTGTTTTGGATTCAGTTTGCGTGTCGTCAATATTAAGTAATTTCAGTGAAATTCTGAGTTAAATGATATACTCTTTGTCTCATTGACTTGGATTTGGTGTAATTTGTTCATGCAAGATAGTTATAGTGCTTCTGGTGTCATGTAAGACATATTGATGACTTTTCTAGATTTAAAATTTACATGCATATATTTTTGTGGATGATTGAATCTTGTTTGTGTGTTTGTTTTAAACTGAGCTTCCGTGTTGTTATTATTAAGTAATTTCGGTGCAATTCTAAGTTAAGTGGGATGCACTTGGTTTCATTAACTTAGATTTGGTGAAATTAGTTCATGCAAGATAGTTATAGTACTTCTGGTGTTATTTAAGCCATATTAATGACCTTTTCAAGATTTAAAATTTACATGTATATATTTTTGTGGATGATTGAATCTTGTTTATGTGCTTGTTTTGAACTGAGTTTGTATGTCATCATTATTAAGTTATTTCAGTGCAATTCTGAGTTAAATGATGTGCACTTTGTCTCATTGGCTTGGATTTGGTGTAATTTGTTCGTGCAAGATAGTTATAGTGCATCTAGTGTTATTTAAGCCATATTGATGACTTTTTTTTTATTTAAAATTTACAGGCATGTGTTTTTGTGGATGATTGAATTTTGTTTTTGTGTTTGTTTTGAACTGAATTTGTGTGTCATTATTATTAAATAATTTTGATGCAATTCTGAGTTAAGTGTTGTGCTGTTACTAATTAGCCAATTTTTTTTATTTCTTACAACCAAAATTACAATTAAAATGGTAAGGGTTTTTTCATAAAAGTCTTGCCACGGAAGAAGATTACTTAGTCAAAAGTTTTCTTACCATTTTATTGGATAATAGCAAAAATTATCTAACTCAGATAAGAGAGGTCCATCTAGTTAAAAGCCTCCTCAAAGCTTTGCAAACCTGAAGTTTGAAACAGCAAAGGTTTTTCATAAAAAACTTTGTAAACTAAAAGCCTTCCAACAAAAGTTTCATCAAGCAAGAAACAACATCACATGCACAATAAAACGACAACTTTGTTAAAGGTCTTATTCAAAAAGGACCAGAAAACGATAAGTTGTTAAAGATCTTATTAAAAAGGATCAAGTGTCAGGAACCATCAACACAAATATACAAAGTAAATAAAATAAAGTGTTCACAAAATGACCCACAAGCTGGGCTTAACAACAACATCACTTGGGACCAAGAAGAGGGTTAGGATCATCAACAGGAGAGGAGGCCGGTTCGGCTGCAAAAGTTGGAGGGTCAGAGGAATCTCCTCGGCATCAGTAGTCGGAGCCACTCTAGGCTGAGAAGAAGAACCCGGCTGAGACCCCTCGGTTGGACCGACCTCCCAAGGAGGAGACTCAATTATGCGCTGCCCCGCCGTCTTCAACTCGGAGTCATAAAAAATCATGGAAAGACTCATTAAAAATAGAAAAAACTTCCGACCTTAAATAGCCTGGAAGGAAACCCACTGCTGTTTATTTTTAGCACTAAAAGACTTTGTCAACTGGAAAAGATAGAAGAAACTATGAAGGCAAAAATTCGAAAAGAAGAAAGAGAAAAAAGCAAAAGGTATTTATAACATACTAGGGGCATAACTGTAAAATGATGCATCATTAAAAGAACGCGCCGTTACCAATGTAACTGCCCCCCACGTGTAGATGCAAAAGCTAAATGGACGCGACAGTTGATAAGACGCGACGATTGAGAATTCAAAATCACGTCGGTTTTCTGACTTGAAAAGAAATATCGACTTAAGTATCCCCGAGTTCAATTAATACTTGAATCCAACTCATAGCAAAGAGATCGGACTCGAGTAGGGGCACTGTTCATACCCTGGCCCAAAACATAAGCTAGGCCCAATCGAGTTAAAAGGCCCCATCTAGAAAGATTGGCCCCCGCCACTCGGCCGACCTTTTCAAAGAGGTCAGGATCAACACGCAAAGGCAATTAACACTTATCCAAGTAAGTAACTGCCTCCTATATCTCTCACCCACTTCTAGAAGAGAGATCCCAACAACCCTAAGATAAAGGGACGTTATCCACCATCAGAAGTGAAACTACTTCAGCGGTGGTTATTGGTTCCTTCCCTATAAATACACTGACACCCTCGGGTAAATTCAAGGTCCAATACTCTAAACTTGCTTAACCCCTTGCTAACTTAGACATCGGAGTGTTTTCGTAGGTACCATCTCCCATTCTTTGAAACACACAACTCTGACGGCGGCTCCCAGTCAAGAACAAGTCGGACACCACTTTCCTCTAACGTTTGGGCCTTCCATTCAAGCCCAATCATCCGGTTCTAGGTAAACCCCCGAAACAACGTTTTTTGAGAATGTCCTTGTAATATTAAAATATATTTTATCACATAAAATATTAAGATAATTAAAAATATTATTTATATACTAAAATTAATTATCATATATTTTTATATAAAGACATACATAATTTAATTTATTTTTAATGTGTATTTAATATTTTAATAACCAATTAACGATACTAATTCCAGGCCTATTAGCCCTTTTTCATTTTTTCTTTAAGCTTCAGGCCAGGCAAACCTATCAGCTCCCACCATCCGCTCGAAGCCTTTTAAGTAAAAGAATGGATTTCTGAAGTGCTTATGCCCCTTTAGATTAGAGATAGGGGCGCTCATGCCAAGAGAGGCTACCAATAGCCACTATCCCATAAAATATTAAAACTGAAAAAAAAAACCCAATTGTGAAACAAAACCCTAACAATAACATGCCTTTCCAGTTTAATTCTATAACTCTTCTCAGTTTTCTCTTTTCCGTGTTCTGCTTTCGCTTTAGCTTTCGATTTCACCATTGCTATGTTCGCCTGCTGTTCTCGCTTTAAGGTGCTAATTTTGAGTTTTCTTCATTTTTTATTTTTTATTTATTTGTTTGTGGCAACTACTTAGCTTTTAATTTCTATTGAGATCAATGAATTTTAGTTGTATGGTATTAAATATCCGAATTCGTCTTTTTCATTATTAAAGTAGCTAGACGGTTTCAGGCAATACTGATAATCATAGAGTGGAGAATTGTGTTTCGTGAAGTATCATCAGTTTTTATGTTCAGAGTACATGTTGTGTGCAACGAGATATGCAATCCCTAAACTCCATCGCTTTCTTCTGCCATCATCGAACTTACTTGCTTTTATGCCATATACCAATCGTACAAGGCTATGTCTTCTTCATTCACAGCCGCTTCCATCACGAGATGCTTACAAATTTGATAATGTTGAAGATGTTGTAGCTTTATTTAATTGCATGGTTGATATGCATCCACAGCCATTGATTGTGGAATTAACCAAAATCTTGGGAACGGTTGTAAAGATGAAGTATTATGCCACGGCTATTTATCTTTATACCCAGATGGAGTCAAAGGGCATCCTACCATTTTCTGTTACTTTGAACGTCTTGATCAATTGTTATGGCCATGCAGGTCAGATGGGTTTTGCACTCTCGGTAATGAGCAAGTTTGTTAAGTGGGGTTTTAAGCCAAGTGTTGTAACTTTTACTACAATAATGAAGGGGTTGTGTCTTAATGGTAAGATTTTGGATGCACTCGACATTTATGATAAAATAGTTGCAAAAGGATTTTGGTTTGATGAAGTTATCTACGGAACCTTAATCAATGGGCTGTGTAAGTCTGGAAAAACAAGAGTTGCTCTCCAAAGGCTTTGGAAAATGGAGGGTTAGTTTGTTAGGCCGAATCTTGTAATATACAATATTGTTGTTGATGGTTTGTGCAAAGATGGACTTTTGGATGATGCACTGGATTTGTATTTTAATATGCTTGATCGAGGAATTTCTCCTGATGTTGTCACTTACACTTCATTAATATATGGTTTTTGTCATGTGGGACAATGGAAAGAAGCTAGATTATTGCTGAATGAGATTGTTGTTAAAGACATCGGCCTAGATGTGTATACCTTTAACATAATAATTGATGCATTATGCAAAGAAAAGATGCTATTGCAAGCCCACATTTTGTGCGATGTGATGATTCTAAGGGGTTAGCAACCAAATATTATGACTTACACAATTTTGATGAATGAATATTGTTTGAACAATGAAGTTGATGAGGCAAAAAACTTATTTTATATGGTGATTGAAAGGGGTGTTGTGCCTGATGTTTGGAGTTATAACATCTTGATTAAAGGTTATTGCAAGATTAACAAAGTGGATGAGGCCAAGAATTTGATGAAAGATATGTTTCGTAAGAACATAGTTCCAAACATTGTAACTTACAATTCTCTAGTTGATGGCTTGTGCAAAGCTGGTAGAATCTCGTCTGTACGGGAGATTGTTAATAAAATGCATTATTGCGGTCAACCATTTTCTGATGTAAACACTTATAATATCTTGATGATGCAATTCCATTATTTAAAAGTCTCATCTTTGAAAGAAGTTTGTTCCAAATGTTTAGAGTTACAATATCTTGATTAGTGGTTGTTGCAAGAATAAAAGATTAGATGAAGCCATGAATATTTTCCGAGGTATGTGTAAGAATTTGGATCCAAATATTGAAACTTACAATATATTGTTAGACGCGTTATGCGACAGGCATCAACTTGGCAATGCAATTATACTATTAAACCAAATTGTTGATGATTATATTTGTCCTAATTTGTACACATACAAAATACTTATACATGGTTTATAGAACTCTGCAAGAGTAAAAGAATGCACAGAAGATTTTTCAATCATTTTTTCATCAGAGGAAATCATGCAGATGTCAAAAACATAATCGATCATCTTTTTAAAGGTGGATTATCAGAATAAGGAAGCTCTTGATTTTACAATGGGAAGACAAATAAAACCTCTCTAATACTGTCACTTCTAGAGAAAAGAAAAAAGATGAGGCACAAACTTTTCTGGAAATGATCATTAGATGCATGGCAAGCAATAAGGTCAGTTGTTTTAATTTCCAAGTTGATTTCTGAAGTGACCTACATAGTTCGAAAATGCTTTTTCTTTGGGCCTTAGGTATTGGACTAGCTGTTTCAATTGAGTAGTTAGTTCTAATTAGTTGGAAAATGTTTTCGATTTCCATGTTGATTTCTGAAGTTACCTACATAGGCAGTTTAATTACATTATTTCCAACATACAAAAAAGCATTCTTACTGTTAAAAGATAAACTTGCAGATACCTAGGGATTGGAAAAGTGTCATATAGTTCTTTCGACCACCAGCATTTTTGTTGAGGCAACAGTGATGAAGACTTTACTTGGTGAGTCCACAATTGAGTATTAGTTCCTTTTTCTTCACTAAACTTGTTCCATTTCTCGTTGTTTGGTGATAATGCCAGTGGCTTGGTTACTTCAATTTTGTCTGATGTACCAGGCACAACAAAGTACTCTGATTCATCCTTTATGCTTTCCCTTACATCATTGGTGTCAAACTGAGTACACAAGAGACAGAAACAACTTACTCTGGCAAAAGAAATCCCATGAATGCTAAATTTGTTGGCAATGTGGATTGTAAATGGTAAACACGTATCAGAAACTATGCAGCTCAGCAGCGACACCAACTCTTCGAAAAAGCTTATCCACCGATTCTCACAAAAATGCTTGTTGCATTCAACAAATTAGCGGCATTGCCAAGTGAAGGTAACATATCAAAATTCTCACACCCTTCTAGCAAACCAGCCTCTTGATGTGGAAATTGATGATGAATTAATTGAATCTGATAACTGGAATCATTGTAAGGAGCAAAGGTTTGGGGTTTATGTGATTCTTGCTGCATTTTGTGGGGTTGTGATTACCATGGAAACAACACTCGGCTGAAGCAGTATTTTTTGCAATGTCCATCACTGGGATCATGTGTCCCGGTGTCACTAAAAGAAACACAACGAAATGGAGCTGTGGTGTATGGAATCCATTTTTGTTTTGGTGGATATCGTAACTCGATTTAGTCCATTGAATTTGGGTGGGTTTAATTTGTTTACTTGTGTGACATTTATAACTAACATTCCTTTCCTGGTATGTGTGTCTGCTTTGTTGTTCACAGCACTTTATTTATATTATATATATAAACAAATTTTTCAGAGATAAACACAATCTCTTAAACATTTTTCAATTGCTTGTCGAAATAAATGGCAGCAGCGAGTTTATTATTTGTATTTCAATGAGCTGATTGGGGAAAGAATTGGAACTATCAACCTTTTGATTATATCTTGATGAGGATTAAGGCATATTAGCTGCAAAAAAAAAAAAAGGAAAAAAAGCAGAGATAACACACTTGCAGAACATCAGTATACTTTTGCATAAGCTTATTAAGCTTTTGCCGTCCCTTCTTCAACTTTCCAATTGATGAATAACTCTTATTATCATCCCTTCCTTCCCAAAGTTAGGCTTGTATGTATTATGTAATGTGAGCTTTCATTTTCATCCTTTGTAATGTGTCCAACCGTTTGGATTAAGACAACCACATTGGAAAAAAAAGATGAGGGCAGATTGAGTTGTCTTCACGTCCTAAAGTAAGATCTGCCCCACCGCCTCTCGATTCATCACCACTTCAATTATAGTTGAGTGCTCTATAATGGTTTTATTACCTGATTTTGATAATCTTCAGATCAAAGATCAAATTGAATACTATTTAGGATTTGAACTTAATATAACTAGTTGAGATTAAAGGATTTATCGTTTTAACTACATACATAAATTATTTTACACATTAATTATTTTTAAATTACATATAAAAATGGATTAATAAGCAAGACCATTCTTGGATTCCAAGTGCAAACCGCATATTATACATTGAAGAGCCCTATAGTAAAATATTTTGATAATCCAAACACACAAAGCAAAAATTAAGCATACTAAAAACTCCCACACATTTGCAATTAGTTTGGAAAATCATATTATCATATACCTCCCATGCTTTTATGCAAATTTTCTTAGATAAACACAGTCAAGTTACTATGAGAAGATCCACCTTCTTCTACAGATCTTTTAGAAATTTCTGCTAACTTTCTTATCCTTTCTCTTCTTTCTTCACATTCACCATTATTCTCATTCATTAACTCCTCTATTGCTATTTTAATATCTTCTTTCTTAACCAATTCAACAACATCCTCTTCCTTCCCCCAAGCAGTAGGACTTTTCACACCAACCATCACTCCAACTTTTAGTACTTTGACAACTAGTTTTTCATTCAGAAACTGGTCTGCAAATAACGGCCACGTCAGCATCGGCATGCCAGCGCATATAGCTTCCAAAGTAGAGTTCCACCCACAGTGTGTCAAGAACCCTCCAATTGAAGGATGTGACAGTATTATTTGCTGAGGAGCCCAACCTCGAATTATAAGACTCTTACCTTTGATTCTTTCTTCAAAACCATCTTCCTTAATCCACTTTTCTAGCGCCTCTAATTGATTCCCTTCTCTAATTACCCAAATGAAGGGTCTTCTAGATTCTTCTAAGGCTAAACCAATCTCAATCAACTGAATTGCAGTTACATTACTTAAGCTTCCAAGGCAGACATAAATCACACTCTTTGGCTTTTGAGAATCAAGCCAATTTTGATGCTTCCACTCTTCAACTGAAACACTGTTTCCTCTTTGAACCTTCTCCAACTGATCCTTGTTGCTTAGTGACACCAGACCAACACACCACACTTTATCCTTTCTAACCTTCTTGTACATCCTTTCATACTCAGGCTCCAATTCTTGAAATAAATTCATGATTACTCCATAAGAATCACTTTCAGGTGCATAAATCTCTTCACCAAACCTGCTCCAATTCTCGTCCACCTGTGCCGGTACCTGTGATTTAGTGACTTCAATTTCGTCCGGTAAACCCGGTAAGACGAAGTACTTTATTTCATCCTTAACACTATTCCTCACATTACTTGTATGTAAAGCATCATAACACATTAAACAGAAGCAACTAACTCCAGCGAAAGAAACCCTTGGAATCTTGAATTTCTCAGCGACGTGGATCGTGTACGGCAGACTCATATCGGAGACTATGCAGCATGCCGGCAGCGACAACTCTTCGAAGATCTTTTCCACCGGTTCCCTTAGAAGACTTGCTGCGTTGAAAAAACTGAAAGCATTGCCAAGTGAATGAAGCATGTCAAGATTCTCACATCCTTCTGGCAAGCCGGCTTCTTGATATGGATATTGAAGCTAGATTTGTCGAATCTGGTAATCGGAAGGAATGTAGCGAGCGAAGGTTGATGTGAATCTTGCTGCGTTTTGCGGGGTTGTGACAACCGTGACAATAATATTGTTATTGTGTTGAAGTAATAACTTTGCTAAGTCCATCATCGGAATCAAGTGGCCTTGTGCCATTAATGGAAACAGAACAAAATGGAGCTGTGGTGTTTGGGGAGCCATTTTTGTTTCCTTGGAGATGGATAATTTAGGTTTAGTGTACTGAATAATTTTACTTGGACTCTAGTTTTAATGTTTTATAAACTACATTTCTTTTTTGGTGACGTAAGTGTCTACATAGGCATAAAAAATATTATTTTTAATAAAATTATTTGATAAATATAAAATAAAAATATCCTTTATATTATTAAAAAATATTAAAAATTACTAATTATAAAAATTTTTTATATAAATATATATAATTTAATTTATTTTTAATATATTCTATTTTAGTGATTTATTTTAATGTATGTCCCTAGTTGATTCATATATTATTGTGTGTTGTGTCTCCGAAAATCTCTTAACAATCAACATCATGTGTCTTTGGATCCGATGAAATTATGTATGTATATCTGAATGCACAAAGTGCAAGAGATTTCCCATTGGATTTGACAACCTATCCAATTACTTATTTGAACGTTTCAATCTGTCTCCATGAGTCCATGTACATCCATCCTTCCTATCTTGAGAAATTCATTATCGTTGTTGAATTTAACTAGTTGGTGGAATACGACCACACATATATAAGTTGTTTGTTAAAATTTTTATTTTTATAAGTAAATATAAAAATAGATGAATGGACAAGTTAATTCTTGGTTCTTGGATTCCAAACATACCAAGAAAAAAAATTAAACATACTCAAATGAAAGGTAAAAGCTCTATTACATTACCCACGCATAGAGATTAAACTCACATCTCAATTTTTTTTTTTAAAAAAAAAAAGAAAAAATATGATACTATAATCAAACAATCAATCTGTTGAATTTAGAAAATAATTAATTTTTAATTATGATGATAAATATTTAGTTGAGTTTAAAAAACTATGTTGTATTTAATGTGTATGCTAAGTTTGCGGGTTAAAAACAACTCAATAAGAACTACAATTATGTAAATTAATTTAACTAATTTGGATTGGTTGAGCTCTACGACCTCGCAAGGCACTACTGTAGAGCTCTTTGGGCCTGCCGCTTTCTCAATCGAAAATGAAAACTGTCAAGATTAGCCTACTGAAGAATTCTTTCTATCACCTTACGTAATTTCTTGATAGATTTTCTGCCATCACCTACGCAATTTCAAAGTTGCATTTTTCATGAGAAAAGACACAGAATAAAGGCAATAAAGGCTGCAGATGGAGGGAGGGAAGGATTCATAGATGGCATCGAATCAGCCAGAGCCAGCTGTTTTAGAGTTGTTTTCTTATGCTGAACATTCCAGGATGAATATTTTTAGTTATGTTTGTGGATGTGGTGTTTGGTTGATGTATATGAATTTAAGCATTACCACACGCTTCTTTTAGAGAAATAGAGTCTCTTAAGCTATTCAAATCCCTACCTATGGTGGAGGAGACCTCAAGTAACGTAACCGGGCGGTCAGCTCACTCATTCGCTTAAGCAAATGTCAGAAGTTTAATTTGAATCCCACATTGTGCATGTAGGCATGGCAATTTTCCCCGGCGGGGCGGGTATCCGTAGGGATTTACCCACCGGGGAACGGATTTGGGGAGGGATTTTACCCCGCGGGGACGGGGGGCGGGGACCCGTTAAATAAACGGGGCGGGGGCAGGGATTGAAGTCCCCGCCCCGTGGGTACCCATGTAATACCCATATGTACAAAATGACAAAAATACCCTTATATATATATATATATATTAGTTTCACATGAATGTGTGAAAGTGAAACCTTAAATCCTAATTTCATTCACTCAGTGCCGTCACTTTCTCTAAGCCTCTCTTCTCAAATTCGCAAATCTTCTCCAGTCTCCACCTCTCCTCTCACCGTGGTTTGCCACCTTCGTCCCCCTCACTGCCGTGTTCCCCTTTCTCACCGCTTCTCTCCTCTCACTCTCAAAATCACCGCAGAACCATCGTCTTGCATATGAGAAATCTGGCCGAGGAGAAAATCACTGTTGCGCCCATCGCGTGCCTAACCCAGCCCGAGAAGAATCGTCAAAGGCAGAAGCGTTGGCACGTTGTCGTCTTCGTCGAGTGAGAAGCAGAATCGTCGCCGTTCAGATAGATCGTTGGAGGCAAAATCGTGTTTGTTGCAGTTCAGTCTTCGTCGCCGCTGTTGGTCGCCATGGCCGCCATTCCTTCCACAAACTCAGCCTCTTTGATTTCTGTAATTTTTATTTACCTTAAACATTTATTAATTACTATGGCATTGTTGAGATTTTCTGTGATTTTTTAAGTTAGCCTCTGTGATTTTGCATTAGTTGCTGCCTCTGTGTTAATGATGGAATTTTTTGCCTGTCATTATGCCTCATATGAGTTTATTTAATTGAATCTATAGTATTTGTTAGTCAATCAATTTTGCAGTGGCTAAAAGAAATTTGGTTAATTTGATTGAGGATATGCGATAATAGATAACTGAAGGTTTGAATTTTTCATTGATGATTGTCTTTTTTCTTCAAGTTTTTCCTAAGTTTTTTCTATTTTTTCTTTATTTTTTTAATTTCTTTTAAATATCCGCGGATATCCGTGGGGACCTAAGTCCCCGGCGGATACGGGGTCCCTGTTATTTTTATAAAAATCCGCGGATATCCGTGGAGACCCAGGTCCCCGGCGGATATGGAGTCCCCGTTACCCGTCATAGGGACGGGGCGGGGACGGGGACATATATTGGGGGCGGGGGCATGTCCCCGCCCCCATGGCCCATGGGGACCATCCCTATGTGCATGCAACAGGCGCAAAAAACAAAAAAAAATACAAATTAAATCTCTGTATTATATTTAGTATAAAATATACAAAACTGAGTTATGTCTTAATATTTTAAATAATACAAATTACTAAAATGTCCTTAATAAAATCAAAACCTACCCCTTTTTCTTTCCTTTTCCCTACCCGCCATCTCCCTTCCTGTTTCTCCTCTCTCTCTGGCAAACCAGTAGCGACGTTTCCGTTTTCCACGACAACAGTAGCAGCGATGACAATACTTATGACCGTCGTATCTGTCATTATGTTTATTGTATCGTGTTCATTGTCTATATTGCGTCATGTTCTGCCGTCGTTACAGTTGCGCCGTGCCAGTTTTATGCCGTGCCGCCTCTATTTAGATCGTGCTGCCGTGTTTGGTCTGTCGTGCCACTTCAGTTCTAGTTTTGCATTGCCTCTATTATTCTTTTTTCTATTCCTTTTGAAATCCTATTGTATTATGAGATTGTTGAATTTGATTTTAATTGTTGTTGTTTTTGGTATTATTATTGTTGTTGGTGGTGGAATTTGGTATGATGTTTTGAGATTATTGTTGTTGTTGTTGAATCTGATTTATGAGACACTGTTCTTATTGTGGCAAAGGTATGGTGGTGGGGTGAGAGGTGGAGTGGGATTAGAGGTGAAGGGTAGACTTGGAATATAAAATTTTGAATGAGGATATTTCAAAAATAAAATGTTATTAAAGTTTTAGTCTCAATTCCCAAAAATTTTAATTTCCTGAGTCTCCACTTTCTAGAAGTATTGAAGGGACTGAAATTTTGAGGACAGAGACTAAAATTTTAGTTCTCTCTGGCTACCAAACACAATATTAAGTTTCGGTTTTTCAATCTCAGTCTTAGTATCCCTTACCAAACGGTACCTTATGGCTACACATTTTTTAATTTTGAATTAAAAATTTTTTATTTATAAATTTGATCCACCGATTTGTCTTATTGAAAAAATAAAAAAATTAGCTACTCACAAATCAGATCTCAAATTTGAATTCATCACTCCAGAAATTTAATCCTCAATTTTTAATTTAAATTTTGTCTAATTCAGTAATTTCAAATATAAACCTCATATTTAATTTTTATAATTAAAAAAAATCACCTCCATATTGAATTAAATTAAAACACCCAACTTTTTCATGATTAAGGACATCACATGATCACAACAACAATTTTCATTAAAAAATGAGCCTAGAAAAAAATAATCATACACATGCAAACAGATATTGTGCCATTAGCTTTTGACAAATTGATTATGCAAAAATCAAAATATCTTGGATAAACATAGTCAAGTTGCACTACAACAAACAAGATTTTTCGCAATGGTCAAAAACCGTTGCCGTAGATTGAAAAATCGTTCCCAAAACTTTAGGCAATGCTTTTGCAACGGTTTTTTACCTGTGGTATATGCGGCCGTTACCAATGCTCAAAGGCAACGGTTTTTTACCTAAGGCAACGGTAACAGAAAAACCGTTGCCACAGTTAGTGGCATAGACAACGGTTTTGACAAAAAATTTTAAACAACGATTTTGATCCGTTATTCGATAAGCAACGGTTTAGAACCGTTCCTATTAATGATCCAACGGTTTAATACCGTAACTGAATAGGCAACGGTTTACCGTTGGTGCCAGGTTTCGGCAACGATTTTAAAACCATTGCCAGTTTATAGTCATCTAGGACAACGGTTTTAAAGCGTTACCATTGATGTCGTTTTTTGGCAACGGTTTTAATACCATTGCCATTTTATAGTCATCTAAGACAACGGTTTTAAAGCGTTACCATTGGAGTCGTGTTTTGGCAACGGTTTTATTATGTAGTCATCTTTGACAACGGTTTTAACACCATTGTCTTTTGTAACTATTGACAACGATTTTTTTGTAATATATCATTTTTTATTTACAATAGTTTTCTCGTGAATAAAATTAATTTCAGTTTTTTTAATTATTTAGTGTCAATAAATAATCTAAACTATTTGAATCAAGTCACTAAAGAAAAATAATTCAACATTTCCCATCAAATTTAACTTATAAAAATTGTTGTAAGATCCACAATATCATCTAAGTTTGCAAAAAATATAATAACAAAAGGGAGTTGAAATAACTAAGTAGCAAATAGTCATCATGTCCACAAGTTCATGACTTTTATCCTGTAACATTTGTTTTTAAAAATTTGACCTTAATCAAGTTCGATTTCTCCTTCAACATAGTTTTCCTGTAAACAAAAAAAATCAAATATAAAACTACACATCTTTAATACTAATAATGTTAAATAAAAATGTTTGAGAGAGAGAGGACAAACATATATATCATAACATTCTTCTATTTAGATACACAAAACAATTGAATCAACATCATCATAATCAACCATTATTTAAGATATGATAACATATAGAAACTTTAACAACAAATAATACCTCTTCATGCGCATTATTGTTCGGATTGCCTAAAGTGCTTCCTAATTGAGCAGCTAACATGTCAAGGTCCACTCCTGAGCTTTTTTGTTGCAGCATCATCTTAACAAGCGATTTTATTTCATCTACTTCTTTTTGCATCACATCAACCTTGTTCTCTAATGTTGCTTTCTCAGTTGCATATTGCTGCTTAAGGGTGGCAATTTCTTCAATTTTCTTCAACAAAGTTGGTGTGGTAACTCTTCTGTGACATCGCACTCTCCCTGCCTTCTAATTTCGGCAGCATTCTGGCAGTAAATAGGACATTTCTGAATTTAAACAAACAGCAAAATTAACCCATATGAACTCACTAGAATCAAATCAGCACTAATCATGATCAATTTATATGAATTAAACGGCAGCAAGCAAAAATGGCAATCAGCAGCAATATAAAAATTAGCATAATAAGGCCATCATCATCATTGCTCAATCAAAACAAGGCATGAAATCAGCTATTAACAAGGATAAAATAACACTATACAATTTGAAACAAAACTGCAACAACCATCATTTGTCAATTAAAAAGCTCAGAAAACCATTCAAACCAGGCATCAGCAACAACCAAAAAGTTCAACCTAAATCCACTACAAATCAGATATAACTTCTTAACCACCTATAATCCACTAAGCATGCATAACTAAACTGAATAATTTAACAAAAACTGAACAAACTAATTAAACTAAGAAAATGTAAACAGGAAAAAAAATTGAGAACCTGCAGAAGCAGAAACAGAAAATGGCAAGGGGAGGGAGAATGAAGGCAGAGCAGTGTCGACCCAAAGGTGGCTACTGGTGGCGCACGGTGGAGGATGAGCGCAGAAACAGGGGAACGGTGGTGTTTTTTTTTTTCTGGTTGCGAAGACAGGGGAGGGCAAAAATGGAAGAAGAAGTCAAGAGGAGAAAGGGAAAGAAGGAGATATTTTCTTCACTGTTGTCTCTATACAAAGATACTAATTATATACCATCCCTCTTATTGATTTAATTTATAAGATATTTAATTGAAAAAAAAAGAACAAATTAAAGTAACATTTTGAGTTGAATTTGGTCACGAAACAAAACTAAAGTAACAAATTACCAAATTCGATTGACAAATTGGAATTCAATTAACACACAAATTTTTAGAAATTTCGAGAGCACTCTGGCAGTAAATAGGACGTTTCTGAATTTAAACAAACAGCAAAATCAACCCATATGAACTCACTAAAATCAAATCAGCACTAATCAGGATCAATTTATATGAATTAAATGGCAGCAAGCGAAAATGGCAATCAGCAGCAATATAAAAATTAGCATAATAAGGCCATCATCATCATTGCTCAATTAAAACAAGGCATGAAATCAGCCATTAACAAGGATAAAACAACACGCACTATACAATTTGAAACCATTCATTCCAGGCATCAGTAGCAACCAAAAAGTTCAACCAAAATCCACTACAAATCAGATATGACTTCCTAACCACCTATAATCCACTAAGCATGCATAACTAAATTGACTAATTTAACAAAAATTGAACAAACTAATTAAACTAAGAAAATGTAAACAGGAAAAAAAATTTGAGAACCTGCAAAAATCTATTAACATAATAGTAAAAAATCAGATCACATATTAAAAGAACCAAGAATCTATAAGAAATGCACCTGTTCATAAACAATTACACCAAAAATAAAAGTCAAAAAAATTATTCTATGTTGAAAAGAGAAATCTCTTTAAGATCAGAATCATCATCATATTCAGCTTGTTGTAGAACAAGTGAAGGTTTCTCAATGATATATAACTAAAAAATCAAACAATAGAATTATCAAGTTTAGCAACATAGAAATCCAGAACACAATGCACTAACAAAACGTGTTCATCTTCAAATAGACAGCATCATCATATGTTTCTTCTACTACACTCTATCCCCAAGAAAAAATCTAAAACAATTAGTACAATGATGAGTTTTGCTAACTAGAACTCAAATTAATGAACAATGCACAAACAGTTTTTGAACAATACAAATTTGAACAATGCACAAATAGCCAAATACAAATTTCCCTTTCTATCTTATTAGCCAAATAAAGCCTCAAAACAGTTTTTGAACAATGCACAAACATCACCACTTTCCTTTCTTCTTCTTAAATCCAACAAAAATACCCAACAGCCAAAGCCCTAACTAAGCAACAGAAAATAAGAGAAGAACACTTACCATAGATGACAACCCACAAACGGCCGATGCAGTGAAGCAGCAGCAGCAAAGAGACAACCCACAGATGACAACCCTTTTTTTGATTTTAAAGAGACAAACTACAACAGCAACAAAGAATAAAAATAGTAATTTTAGTCAATATTCTTAAAATACTTATCAAAAATCAAAAGCAATATTAAAAAGAACACAAAATGAGAACAACATTTTGAGATAACAAATTACCAAATCAAAATTAGAATAGCACTGTACCAAAAAGTATTTCAATTGAAACTCTTCTTAAATGCCTTTTATAATTGAGGTCCAAAAAATTATTTTGTTAATATAATTTGGCCCACTTTTAAACTAAAGGACTTATAATAAAGTATATTTAAGTCTGTCAATTGAAGGTCTTTTATATAAAGTTTAGTTCTGATGAAGTTGTAGAACAGAACCCATGACCAAAATAAAAAAGAAAGGAGTTTTGTAACTTTTCGTACAAGAGTGGCAACTGGCATGCATGGTAGTGCACTTATAGGTAGGAAGTAGCAACTAGCAAGCAATGATCAGGGTAGTTCAAAGAAGAAAATGATAAATTTTATTCTCATTAAACTAATTCAAATGAAAAAAAATTATCTATTCCATCAAATATTTAAAATAATAAATATTTCTCCTGATTAATTGAGGCATGTAGGAAGAAGAGTAGAATTTATGCTGATCTCTAAGTCAAATAGTTGGAATAAGCATGAAATTCCTCTGTTATCCCAGATGAAACCAACCAATATGAAAAGCAGTCCACAACTCACTGAAATAATAACATTATACAACAAGGCTAAAATAAACAAAGCAGATAAATAAAATAAAAAATAAACAATTGAGAAACAGCGATATAGAAATTACTCTATAATCCTCAATAAAGAGTTATTGGGAATCCACCATAGAACACCTCACAGAAAGCAGAGAAACAGAACCATAATGCCACCGAACACACTACTCGCAGATAATAAAAGTTTTGCTACCTTAAATAACAGACTAACCTAAGCCCCAGGTTCATTTCACAAGTACGCAGTCCAAATTCAAACTAGAACAGAAACTCAGTCAACATTCAACCCTCATCTTGCTCATGTTCACAAACATCACCACTTTTCACAGCCAACAAAAATACCCAACAACCAATCAAGCCCTAACTAAGCAACAGAAAATCAGAGAAGAAGACCACTTACCACAGATGACAACCCACAAACGGCCAATGCAGCGAAGCAGCAGCAGCAAAGCACAATCCACAATCAGCCAAGACAGTGAAGCAGAAGCAGCAAGGTAGAAGCAGCGAAGCAGAAGCAGAACAGGGGAGAAGCAAGGACACCGTGGAGAAGCAGTGAAGCCTCGGAGAGGGGAGAAGCAGCGACGCCGCGGAGAGGAGAGACTCAGCAACGCCGGGAAGAAGGAGGCAGCGACGATTCGGGAAGAACGCAGCGACGATGATGGTGCGACGATGGTGAGTTGCGATTTGAGGCTTCCTGGTGACTTGCGATGATGGTGCGATTTATGGCTTCATGGAGAGCTGCGGTGCGATGACGTCTCTGATTCTGATGGCGTGGGTTAGGGTTCGGTACGGTGGAGGGAGGAAGAGCATTCTTCGCTCTTTGGTTTCGAAGAGAAGATGAGGGCTTTCTTAGTTTCGTTTTGCTGTATTCTGTTTTTTCCTTGCAGATGTGGGCACATGTGCACATGTTCTAACTGTGCTAATGATTTGCACCGAAGTGGAAGGAAGTGTCCAATGTGTCAAGCACCAGTTGTTGAAGTAATTCGTGCTTATTCCATACTATAGTTTAGACATTAAAAAGGGGTTACATATAGCCAAAATTACAGAATCTTCACAAGTTTTTATTTTCTGGAGATTTCCAGGTACCTTAAGTTTAAGTTGATGTCCTTCTCCGTCCTTTTGCTTCTTGATGTGATTACCTGTATTTATGTCAACTTGTTAAGTGCAACAATGGAACAGTTGATGGCAATTTTTTGAGGGCCATGTTTCTGAAATAAATAAAGGAAATATCGGTTTTGATTTTGAGTGATTGGATTTCCTTCACTTGTTTTCAAATTTTATAGTACTTATGATGTAAAGTTGCATTTTTCATTGGTAGTGTGTATAACGTGGAGGTTTCTTGATGAGCAGAGTTACTAATTTCATTTTCTTTGGGTTGAGGAGTCACTTCTTGAACTGGAATAATCCTCACATTTTCTTCTCCCACAACCTCGTTACCTCTCTGAATATCTTTGTTGTTCCTTCTTGTTCTTTTGCTGCTGCTGCCCACAATCGAAACTTGAACACTTTCTTGCACAACTTTCCTGGTGGATTTGATCACCACCTTCTGACCACGCTTTGGACCCATTCTTCCCTTCCCTTTCAAGCTTCTTTGCAGATGTTGATAGACAAACTATGAAGGTTAATGGAGTATGTATTTTTTCACTTTCTGTTTTATCTTATATAACCAGCCAAACTCATTTGTTCTTTTTTCAGAAATGATTGAAAATTTGGTATCTTATTGTGATGGGGAATCTTAGTTCTTAATCTTAACCATGTTATGTTTTTGGCTCCTTTTGAAAGATACTACAAAATAAAACAATTTTTGGCCATAGTTCTTGGTTGGCCATGAATTGATCTTAATCTTCTGTTGGCATATAAATTAAGTATTCAGCACCAGGAGCTCCGCAACTTGCAAGGAAGGTAAGAGATCTACTTCAAAAATCCGGCTTCAGCGCGGTGGAAGAAGACAGAAGGAGGGGGCTAGATCATGGTGCTTGGGTTCCATTGATGTTGATGTACCATTGTTTTATGTAATTTAATTTATACAGTTCTTACCTAGTGAGATAAGATTTCGGTGTTTTTAAGGTTATCTCATGCAAGTTTGATAAAGAAATCTTCTTATTTGTTTTCTTCTCCTTGTTATGTACTGTTGTTGATATTTTGACATGTATTTTCCTTTACTCATTAGAAGAAGCTAAATATAAGTTTTTCATTGTTGCACAAATAATAATTCCAATACATAAGGCTACCATAATGTTCAAAACCGAAGTCTCCTGGGTCATGTGACTGGTTTCATCGTTATTTACAGAAATATATAGGTTATGAATAATTTATATTAACCGATAAAGTAAAGGAAATTAGTAATATAGAATTGTAATATATAGAAGGATAAATTAATGTAAAAATAAATGAAACATAGCTTAGTACTTTGTCTTTCAAAGAAACTATTAAAAATATCTAAAAAGATAATTCCTTATTCCCAAATGTCTTCATGCTCTTTGTGTTGTAGGCATTGATTGGACTGAATACAAGAGGCAATTGAAGAAGGCAGAGCAATGGAATGTGGAAGTCTACTAATTTATATGATCACTTTCTGTAGATATAAAGCCATGTTAGTTTTTCTATGATCATCATGATTTTCTCCTCCTTCATGAAACCACTTCATCATTTTGAGGGTCATATGATGAAGGTCATACAAATAATATAGATGAAGGCAACATTGTTTTATTTACCAGTTTTCTACCATATCTTTTGTGAGGATTTCTTTAATACCATATAGTTTCCTTAATGATTAAAATCATAGTTTCGACACAGTATAGTTATAAAGCAATAATTTGTTTTCAGTAAGCTATTTTGTATCACTTTTGAGACATTTAAATTTAAATTGAAACTAAATTTGATTTCACAAACATTAGAAACATTCAGTAGTGTTGGTGCTTGAAGGTGGTCAATATAAGGGTTAACTTGGCCATCAATAAATGAGTTTATGATGGCTGAAGATCATGCCAAACCCCTTTAAGCTAGCCAAGCAAAGTTTCTTAATTGAATATCTTATTCTTGTTTAAATGGACTATGATTTAAATTGTTTCAATGGAACCAAATTTAGGTGCTCAACTGCTCATGGAAAATATATGCATATATAATCAATGAGAAAAATGCTATTTCAGATAGAATTTTTAGTTATTAACAGAGCTAATCTTAACAAATTATTTTGTTATTTGTAAATTATCAGTCTATAATTAGGAGTTTTAATTTATCTTTTTATTAAATATCAAGAAAAAAATGATCTTTATAGTGATTTTTAATTCAAACAAGTACAAATATCAAATTTCCAATTGACTTGTATATAAGAAAAAAAAAATCTTTATTCAAATATATGGGTTTAACATTGTCTTGTGATATGAATTAGCAATCTGGTATCTCCAAGAAAAAATCTGGCCAACAGATTATTATTTTTACCAAAACAAACGAAGGAATCAAGATCTGGAATATCTCTTGGAATTATAAAATCAACGAGGCATTCTGTTATTTGCTTGTTCTTAGTACTGTAATGATGCCTTGATCTCATTATCCAATTATCTTTATTTGATTATTGTCTTAGTGATAAGTTGTAATGAGTTTATGGCTTCTCCTTCTTTTTTGATAACCTAATTATAAAATTAAGAGTAGTGTAAGAATTCTATTAAAAAAATGATATAAAATCCTAATTAAAAGTACTCAAAATTTTTTCATAATTAACAAAAAAAACAAGAGAGCTTTTCCCCCCTTATTTTATTTAAGAGTAGTGTAAGAATTCTATTAAAAAAATTTATAAAATCCTAATTAAAAGTACTCAAAATTTTTTCATACTTAACAGAAAAAAAGAGCTTTTTCCCTCCTTATTTTGCAAATTATATATAACAAACTAATAAAATCTTACACTTGAAAATTAAATTTTACAAATATTATATTATATTTACACCAAAATAAATTATTATAAAACCAAAAAAGTTCGAGCATTGAGTCATTCCCACATGACCTGGATCTGTAATGATTTCTAGCTGCGGTTCTTTTGGCAATTATGTATTTATTATGCCTTCTGTTCTAAGTAATTCAGAAAACTGAATAGCTTTTAAGTGCGGCAAATAGACGTATTTTTACGTTAAAATACAATTCATGTTCAAAACAAGTTAAAAAATAATCAATTAGACAAGCAAAGTTAACGATCATGAACAAATGAAGAATTTCTACTCATTAATCCTTTCATAGAGTTCATTAGAACAGTAGTGATAAACCAAAATTGTTGAGGAGTTCTAATCCTTTTTCCCCTTTGAGGGAAGGAAAACTGAACTAAAATGAACTGTTTTTACGACACAAAAAGAAGGAAAACAATACAGAACGGTCACATGATAAAAAGGAAAATCCTCCATCTTTGAGCTCCAGAACTCAAACTCTGAAGCCTTTGCTATTCCTTCTTCCTCTAGCACGCTCAAATTTCCATCCTTTTGAACGAACGTAGGGCTTGGTGTGACTATGGGGCACACCAGGTGCTGGTCCAAAGTGCTTGACAGCCTCTCGGGCATTCTTAGGGCCTCTAAGAAGAACCTGAAACAATATGTTATCTCATTCATACCCTGTTTTTTATAATGTCATTATCCAATATCCATATATTTCATTAATGGAATCCGTTTGTCCACAAAACAAAGGCAAAAAACAAAATTGGTAGATCATTGAATTCTCACAAGACATGAAATGATTTAGTGTTTTACAGATGATGGCATTTGGCATTATTTCAATTCATTGAAAAAACTGAAATAGAAATGCTTAATATTCTTAGTAAATAAAATGCATTGATAAAGAAAATGCAGCTGATAAACTTTAATGCTTAGAGGCATAGTCACAATCAATTTCTTAGCCAAAGTTCATGTTAATTCATCTTAATTGGGTTCATCAATAATTTGAACCGCCAAAAAGAAACTATATGAATATATGGACTTATATATATATGAACAGAACTAGAAAACTAAAACTTTATAGGTGTGAACGGTGCTAATGAAGTGGTTGGTGGGGCCATTTGCTTTGGATTTTTGGGTGCACTTGAGACAAGCAATCTCAATTCTCAAACTTTCGGTGTGTTGTGTGCAATGATCTTTAACTGTTAATTCCTTCTCCCAACTGTTATATATAGCACACCATCTCTGGCTTCTTTTACTCTACTCTACTCTACTCTCTACTCTCCACTCTCTTCCTTATTTCTATCAATTTCTTTTCTGTTTCCAACTCAATTTCACATTCTCCATACAAAGTAACTACATTACTATTTATTGATTCTCAACTATCCTTAAGCTTAATCTTTCATATCCTTGGTTCTCTTATCACTTTTCATCATTTAATCTCAGCCCCAAGTGTTTGATTAGCATTCAATCATCACAATATAAAATCACATATTCAGAAGATCAATTAAACATTTGCCACAACATAATCAAGCACAAATCAAACTAATATATCAAACTCAACCAATACAGCTTCATAATTTCAGTTTATATATCATATGATTGAGCTTCTAACTATCCTAATCCTTATTCTTAGTAGCTGATTTCTCTTAGTATAATTCTCTTGGTCTTAAATCACAAAGAACCTGGAAATTAATCAACTAATTAACCTGGAAATTGGAGAACATACAGAAGCAGGGGGCGGCGGCGGCAGAAGCAGGTTGCGGTGGCGGAACTAGATTGCGGAAATTTGCAGCAGAGGAAGAGGATGAGAATGGCAGGGATTGAAGTTGGATAAAAACCCTAGCTACTTCTCTTCTCTGAATGCCCCTGTATTTGAAATCAAAGAGAAAAGGGAGGGCAGAGTTAGGGTTTTCCAAGAACTCTAAGGGACGGGGAGAGTGAGGGCAGAGTTAGGAAAGGAAAAAAAGGCTTCAATCTGGTTGATGTTCATCTCTCTCAGTTTCTCGTACCCAACAAAAGAGAAAGGAAGAAATTTACAGTAGAATACACAAAAAAGCTAAAAATAAAATAAATTTGCAGAAGCATAAAAAATTTGCTAATATTAATGAACAATCTTCCATCATTTTCCAATGACCTACAAAAAAGAACAACCAAAGTATTCATCTATTCCAAAGTACCATTCCCTCATCCACCGAGTTAAAGCCCAAGGCAAAAGAAAAGAGTGGAAAAGCGAATAGGTAAAAGAAATAAAGAGAGGGAGAATCCAAGAGAATCTAACCAGCTGACTTCTGAAACGTTACAATCTTTTCAACATAGCAATAAAATCACAACGACAATAAAATCACAACGATAATAGCAACTTACCCACCAAGATTTAATTGGTGAAGGCTGCAAAAGTAAGGAGACAGGGAAACACCAAGATTTTATCAAGTGTTGATGCAGCGTCTTGCGCGGCGGCGGCGGCGGCGTCTTCTTGCGCGGCGGCGGGCGCAGGTTGCGACAGCGAGGGGAAGAGGAAGATATTGAGATTTGGAGTAGGGGAAGAGGGAGAGAGAGACGGGGATTGAAAATCCTAGTAGAAATTGATAAAGAGAGGAAAACTTTAGTAGACCTTTTTTCTCTAAATGCCTTTGAATCTGAAAATGAAAGAGAAAGGGGACAAAGTTAAAAACCAATAATTTGAGAAGTCAAAGTCTAATTAGTAAATTTTTCAAAAATAAAAAAACAAGGTACATTTTGTAATTATTTTTATGATAGTTAATTATAATCCTACAAAAATGTGGGAGTAACAAATCTATGGCCGATTTTTATAATTTATTCCAATTTATTAACAAATAGAATATAAAAATACACAATTTTGTATTTCTATTTTTCTATATTATTCTCAGTGTTTTATCTTGTCTTGTTCTTAAAAACAAATGCACTTAATCTATCAATGATTTTTAAGTATTTGGAAAGTTAAAAATTAGTTACTATTGGGATTTTTTATTTTAATAAATAAATTAAATTATAATAATTACTGAAATAAATATTTTAAAAAATAATTACCGAAATAAATACTCCTCTCTTGAGATAATTTTGCGTGTATCTCGTTAACGAAATAAGAGAGGTGGACGTGACACGTGTATATCTAGTTTACGGTATAAATGAGATAAGTTATGTCATACGTGTATTTGTAAAAAAAAAATATTTTTTCTGAAAATAATAAAAAATATTAATAATATCAATAATCCAAACTTTTAGCATGCAGTTAGTACATAAAAAATTGGTAAAAGAGATTAAAATGGATATATTTGATCAATTAGTATTCAAAAAGAGTACATAAAAAATTTTAGATTAAATTATAATCCAATTGGATCGATTTAAATTTGAAAAGGTTATCTCCCACTCTCCCACTATCCCCATAAAAAATAGAAGATAATTGAAACGGTTATTTCCACGTTATCTCCCACCATCAACCTCTCCTAACAATGGGCAAACGGTTATTTCACATCCTCCTATTCTTTTTTTTATTTTATTTATTGTGCATCAACTTCACGCTTCCAATCTTTCCATTTTTAGGAGTAGACACAATTACCATATTTATTGCTCATGGAACTTGAACACGTACTAATTTTTTATTTTTCAAATTTAAATCAATCCAATTGGATCATAATTTAATCTAAAATTTTTTATGTACTCTTTTTGAGTACTAATTGATTAAACATATCTATTTTAATCTTCTACCAAACTTTTTATGTACTAATTGCATGCTAAAAATTTAGATTATTGATATTATTAATATTTATTATTATTTTCAAAATTTTTTTTTACAAATACACGTATCTCGTTTACAGTATACAAAATTATCTT
>NC_029792.2:13324049-13355927 GCF_000816755.2 Arachis ipaensis
TACTACTTTGTTGTAGTAATTGTTCATTTCTGTGCGGCTGTTGGCATATAACCTATATAGATAATGTGTCTTCCTCACAAATTATTTGTCCGTTTCAATTTGTTTCTCTGTCCGTGACCTTAACCACTTGGTGAAATGCCGCCAAACATAAAGTCATACAGATGTTATCTTCATCCTAGAATATATTAACTTAGCTAAATGTTTTTTATTACTGATTGTTCATTTGAATTGTTTGAATTATTTTTATATAAAATGACTATATAGTATAAATGTTTCATTTTCATAAAGAAGAATTTTGAATAATTAAGAATTCTAAGTTAGATAATCTTAACATAATGTAATTTAGGTTTTTTTAATTAAAATTTTGTACTTTATCTGAGATCATATTAATGGTTTTGATATTGCCATGTAGTTGCATTACTTAATCTGAGATCATATTAATGGTTTTCATTATGAGTTATGCTATATATACACTAAAATCAGTCACCAAAATCAGTCATCAGTATATGAATATAAATACATATTGAAAATAAATTAAACTATACATGTATTTATACACAAAAATATTTATGGCTGATTTTGGTGTACAAATAGCATTTTTGTTTGATTATATAGGTTTTTCTAACTCTCCTCTTTTGGCTTGGTTTTTCGAGAATTTATCTACTAAATCTCCCTACCAATAAAGACAATCTTGGCCCCTTTTTTATTTGTTACTACGATGAAGTCTTTACGGTATGACAAAATAAATTTGTTTTTTATGTTGATGATATTATTAAGGACGAGAATGCTGCTCCTCTTGCTGTCTATCTAGCAAAGAACTTTTAGCATGCTCAGGCTGAAGTGAGTCGAGTTAGGAAGGTAATTGGCAATTATGTTGAGAGTAAGGGTGTCCATGGATCAAATCGTATCCGCAGATCCGCGGTAAATATCCGCATCTGATCCAAAAATTGCGGATACGATCCGATCCGCAAATTGATCGGATCCAATCCGCACCCTTTGCGGATCGGATCGCGGATATCTGCTCTACATCCGCGGATCCGCACTATAATAATTAAAAAATAAATAAATATATATATGTTTGGTAATATATTTACTTGTTTGTATGTTTTAATTAGTAATTATTATTCATATATTGTATTATTTTATTTTTTTTATTTAGAGAGAGTTTGATTAAGAATATTTTAGGAATAAATAAGTTTAAAAGTACGAAAGAAATATTTTTATCGAATTTTTTTACATAGAAATATGATTAAAAAGAGAAGGTTTAATAATGCGGATATATCTGATATCCGATCCGCAAATGTGTGGATCGGATTGGATCGGATCCGGCACTAAAAAGTGCGGATATTATATCCGATCCGATCCGATGAAAATTGTGCGGATCGGATCAAATTTTCGGCCATATCCAATCCGATCCGATCTGCAGACACCCCTAGTTGAGAGGCAAAATGCCACCCCTAGAATCTCTTTTTGTTAAACTAAACACAGACGGTTGGATTCTGCATAATAAAAAAAGTAGCTTGTAGAGGGATTATTAGATACATGAATAGAATGTTTCTAGCTGGTTTTAGTACAAACTTAACTTTTATTTCAGCAATTTCGGCAGAGCTCTGAGAAATTTTAATAGATGTGGATCTTACTGTAAACCTGAAGTATAATTGTGGTTGTGGAGGTGAACTCAGTTGCTGCAGTAAGACTTGTTCTTCATGATGATATTGATTTGCATTCTTTTCGAGCTCTTATTTTGGCAATTCTTGAGCTCTTGTTCGTTGAGTGGGTGTTCTGGGAAGCAATTAGAGTTGTGAATTAGATGGCAAGATATGATGCCAAGAGTAACTCTGATCATGTTATTTGGTCTGAGTTTTGTGTTGATCTTCAGCAAATCATCCACTTGAATATAGGATAGTGTTTGCTTTGAGTGAAATTGAGTTAAGATTATATGAGAGGTCTCATTTATAACAAAACATCAAATACTAGAGAGAGGTGAGAAAAACGAAAGCATCTTTCCACTTACACAAATGAAAGCATGCAAGCAATGAAGCAATTTATCTTCTCCCTTAACCATGCTCGACCTCAAGTCAATGGAAGGCACTGTTTCAGATGCAATTGGGCAACTGAATTTGTCATTCTACCTGCCCAAACACCAACTTCAAACAATCTACGGTGAAGGCCTCCAAACGGTAAATCCCTCTTTTCTTTGATTTTGATCTTGATCTTGAATTGCTTGGATTATTTTATTCGTTCTCTTTAAAGTATGTTTGCTTTGATGATTTTGTTCTGTGGATTAGAAACTGTTGTAAACAGATTCATTTCTAGATTTCCAAATTTCCCAAATAATATTTGCTGCCACTAAAATCTGCCCAAGTCCCTCATCTGTTGAATTAAGTTTTAATAACCAATTGTTTAGAGATCAAACATTCTGCTCACTAGGAGATATGTACATTGACATCTTAATAGACAGTGTTGAATAATCATACATATGCAAACAGATATTGTGCCATTAGTTTTTGTCAACTAGATTATCATATACCCCCCAAGCTTTTAAGCAAAATATCTTGGATAAACATAGTCAAGTTACTATGAGAAGATCCACCTTGGGTATTTGTCAACTAGATTATCATATACCCCCCCAAGCTTTTAAGCAAAATATCTTGGATAAACATAGTCAAGTTACTATGAGAAGATCCACCTTCTGCTACAGATATTTTAGCCATTTTCGCTAACTTTCTTACCCTTTCTCTTCTCTCTTCACATTCACCATTATTCTCATCCATTAACTTTTCTATTCCTTTTTTAATACCATCATTCCTAATCAATACACCAATCTCCTCTTCCTTCCCCCATGTTGGGCCAACCGTGGGGAACTCTCGACAACCGGAGAGATTTCGGGGAGGAATCAAGTGAGAGAACATAAGATGAGAAGACACCACATCCAACTCAAAACCTTAAGGTGTCAAGTTAATGGGTCTCTCATCTTATAAACTCCTCACTCTTCCTTTCTTTCTTTGATGTGGGACTAACTTCAACACTCCTCACACTTGCAACACTAACAATCTCCCCCTCAAGTGTGAGCCTCCACATCAAGTATCAACTCCCCTCTAGCTCCTCCACCACCACGAGTATTCGTCCATCACACCGCCGCAAAACACCGCGGGACACGCCGTCCGGACCACCTTTGTCGAGAAGACTTTCGATGCTTCACCTTGAATACTCCTTAAAACTAGACCGATTAAACCATCGGCTCTGATACCACTTTGTTGGGCCAACCATGGGGAACTCTCGACAACCGGAGAAATTTCAGGGAGGAATCAAGTGAGAGAACATAAGATGAGAAGACACCACATCTAACTCAAAACCTTAAGGTATCAAGTTAATGGGTCTCTCATCTTATAAACTCCTCACTCTTCCTTGCTTTCTTTGATGTGGGACTAACTTCAACACTCCTCACACTTGCAACACTAACACCCCACTCCATAGGACTTTTTGCACCAACCATCACTCCAACTTTTAGTACTTTGACAACTAGTTTTTCATTCACAAACTGGTCGCCAAATAAGGGCCATGTCAGCTTCTAAGTTAGAGTTCCAGCCACAGTGTGTCAAGAACCCTCCAATTGAAGGATGTGATAGTATTAGCAACTGAGGAGCCCAACCTCGAATTATAAGGCTCTCATCTTTGATTCTTTCTTCAAATCCATCTTCCTTAATCCACTTTTCTAGCGCTTCTAATTGACTTCCTTTTCTTATGACCTAAATGAAAGGTCTTTTTTATTCTTCTAAGGCTAAATCAATCTCAATCAACTGAGTTGCTGTTAGATTACATAAACTTCCAAGAAATACATAAATTACACTCTTAGGCTTTTGAGAATCAAGCCATTTTTGGTGTATCCACTCTTCAGTTGAAACCTTGTTGCCTCTTTGAGCCTTGTCCAAGTAATCCTTGTTGCTTAATGACACCGGACTGATGCACCACACTTTATCCTTTCTATGCTTCTTGTATATGCTTGCATACTCAGGCTCCTACTTTTGGAAGGAATTCATGATTATTCCATAAGTGTCTACTTCGGCTGCGTATATCTCTTGATAAAACTTGTTCCAGTTCTCATCCGCTAGACTTAGTACCTGCGCTTTGGTGACTTCAATCTTGTCTGGTAGATTTGGTATAATGAAGTACTCTAATTCATCCTTTATGCTCTCCCTCACATTACTGATGCGCATAGCATCCTGACAGACTAGATAGAAGCAACTCACTCCGACAAAAGAAATCCTTGGAACATTGAATTTATTAGCAATGTGGATTGTGTACGGGAGACACATATCGGAGACTATGCAGCTTGGTAGGGGCGACAACTCTTCAAAGAGTTTTTCCACAGGTTCCCTTAGAACACTTGGTGCAGTGAATAAACTCAAGGCATTGCCAAGTGAATCAAGCATGTCAAGATTCTCACACCCTTCTGGCAAACCTGCCTCTTTATATGAAAACTGAAGCTGAATTAGTCGAATTTGGTAACTGGAATCGATTAAACGAGCAAAGGTTGATGTGAATCTTGCTGCGTTTTGCAGGGTTGTGACTACTGTGACGATAACATTATTGCGCTAAAGCAATAACTTTGCTAAGTCCATTATGGGAATCATGTGGCCTTGTGCCATGAATGGGAAGATAACGAAGTGGAGCTAAGGTGTTTGGGAAGCCATTATTGTTTCTCTGGATATGATTTAGTGCACTGAATAATTTCACTTGGACTTGTTATTTATAAACTGCATTCCTTTCTTGGTGATGTCAGTGTCTACATCAGCCAGTTATATATCATTGTATAAATTTTTATTCTATTTTATTTTATTTATTTTTCTGTGTGTCTCGCATCACTAATTTACCACTGATTTTTAAGTGTTTTGGCACTTCTGTACGTCTGTTAGCACACAACCTATATACATCATGTGTCTTCCTCAGAAATTATTTCTACATTTCAATTTGTTTCTATGTATATTCATTTTTCTGTTCTTCTCTTAACCACTTGGTGAAATGTCGCCAAGCATAAAGTCATACAGATTTTCCTCATCTTAGAATATATTAACTTGGTGAAATGTTTTTTGTTACTGAATGTCCATTTGAATTGCTTGAAACATTTTTATATAAAATGACTATGTAGTACAAATGTTGCATTTTGATAAAGAAGAAATGTGAATAATTAAATTAAAGGACTTCAAGTTAGATAATCTTAACATCATGTAATTTGGGTTTTTTTAATCAAAATTTTGTACTTATTATGGGATCATATTATTGGTTTTGATACTACCATGTAGTTGCATTACCTTTTTTTTAAATAAATACACATTGTTAAGTTAAATTAGAGTAAATGTTTCGTGGTCTTATTTGTTGGAGATTGAGTGCTCTATGGTGATTTTCGTGACCTGATTTTGATTATTCCATTGTTTCTACTAAGAAAAGAAAAATATTAGCTTTTTTTTTTCAAAAGACAGAATTTCATTCATTAGGAATAGAAAAATATTAGCTTTTTTAACTATTGGGCTATTACAATTAAAATTAAGGTTCTTCAAAATAAACTCAAAAGAATAATAAAGACTTAATTTAGAAAAGGAATTACTGCAGCCAAGGCCTTGGATCAATGGCAGCATCACCTACCTCACTGGGAGCTGCATCCAAGTTTGAATCCTCCATGAGGAATATAGAACTTATCTTAGTAGTAGTAGTGTGTGTGAGTGGGGTGTGTGTTGTGTAATGTATAAGACCAAAAAAAAGAAAAGAAAAGGAATTGAAGTTGGGCATCAAAAAAAGCAATGATTTATGGAATCTTCTTCTCTGTTGCAGCGCTGGCACATAGGATGGGTAGAATTTATACGATGGTGGAGGGCTTGCATTACCGGAATTGAGCTATGAAGGGATCTCCATAAAAAGAAATGAATTTTAGGGGGAAGACCCACCTTCCATAGGTCACACCATAATTCCTTATTCCTCATTATTTCAGAGCATAGGTCTATGGGTAAATGGTGAAAAAGGTAAGCTATTTGGTATCCTGAAGACACATCATATTTCCTATTCTTATTAAAAGACCACATGATCTCATCTTCTCCATCACCAATATTGGTTGCAAAAATTCTTTGGCTCATCGATTCTGAGAAATTATGTTCAATTAGATTTTGGTTCCATATTTTGCCAGGTAGCATCAAATCACAAACCCGAAATAGAGGCTGAGTTGGTACAAAATTAGCATCAGAAGAGAAAACATAATATGGATATGGAGGAGAAACCCAAGGATCTCCAAAAATTTTGATGTTATCACCGATTTCAACTTTTCAGCGGAGACCCTTCTCTATTTCTTTTCGACCCTCAAGAATACTCTACCACCCCCAAGAAGGTAAAATTCCGATCTTAGTTTGCATTACATTACTGTATCTAAAATATTTTCCTCTTGAGTATTTTGGATAGTAAAGATTGAGGTTGTTTGACTATTCTCCAGCATTGTTTTGCCAATAGAGCTAGGTTCTGAACTCTTAAATCTTTAAACCCCAAACCACCTTCTTTCTTAGCTCTCGTCATAGTATCCCAGCTGACCTAAGCTATTTTTCATTCTGAACCCCTCTGACCCCACCAAAACTGAGCTAAAATACTGTGAATCACTTTAATAAGAGTATCTGGGAGCTTGACGCAACATAAAGTATAAATAAGCACTGCTTCTCCCACTGCCTTGATAAGTACATGCCTTCTAGCTGATGACAAAAGACGTCTTTTCCACCCTTGCACTTTCTTCCTAACTTTCTCTTTAATCAGCCCAAAAGTAGCCTTTTTAGAGCGTTGGACAACAGAAGGTAGTCCTAGATACTTTTCTTGAGCTCCTATGTGCCTAATATGCAGCTGGTTAGTAAGAGAGATTCGGATATCCGCAGGAGTATTATTACTGAAAAAAAAAGCTGATTTATCTAAATTAACTTTTTGACTGCTAAACTCCTCATAAGTCTCTAAAAGTTCCAAAATATGATCACAAGATTGAGGGTTAGCCTTGCAAAAAAGAATAGAGTCATCAGCGAATAAAAGATGATTAATAGTAGGGCTACTTCGACTGATCTGAATACCTTGAATGAGACTGTTTTGCTCTGTCTTGTGTAGCAAAAAGGATAATCATTCTGCACAAAATAGGAATAGATATGGAGATAGAGAGTCACCTTGTCGGATGCCTCTATTTGGCTTAAAAAAGCCAAAGGGTTGACCTTCCACAACAACAGAGTAAGAAACTGTAGTCACCACCTCGCGAACCCAGTCAATCCAACTAGAATGAAAGCCCAACTTATCCATCATAAACCACAAGAAATGCCATTCAACTCTATCATATGCCTTACTCATATCTAATTTAATAGCCATCTCAGTCTCCAAGCCTTTCTTCTTGTTTTTTAAGTAATGCATGCATTCATGGGCTATTAGGATATTATCAGAAATTAACCTTCCTCTTAAAAAAGCACTCTAATTAGGGCTGATTAATTTGTTCATAATACCTTGTAGCCGATGAACTAAGACTTTAGAAATAATCTTGTAAACAACTGAAGAAAGGCTGATAGGTCTCACCTGAGTCATATTACTAGCATTTGGAACTTTTGGAATCAAGCAAATATGGGTGTGGTTGAAACTCTTGAGAATTCTTCCACTTATAAAAAAAAACTCCTAACTGCCTGAGTGACATCTTCTCCCACAATATTCTAGTAGAATTGAAAATTTTTATCCGTAAATCCGTCTTCTCCTGGTGCACTTTGTGGGTGAACGCTAAAGGTTGCCCTCTTAATTTCCTCCCTCGACACTGACCTTAATAAGCTTCTATTCATAGAGTTCCTCACTTTAGGCACAAAATCTTCAAACATCTGATTCGGATCAGTAGTGTCCGAAGCAGAATCTTCTTGAAATACTCTTCAGCCACTGAAGCAATCCCTTCATGAGTTGTAGTTACTCCACCATCAGTCCTCTCTAGTCTCCATATTTTATTATTCTGGTTTTTAGATTGGACACTTCGATGAAAGAACTTAGTATTTCTGTCACCTGCTTGTAGCCACTTAATACAAGATTTTTCTCTCCAATAATTTTCTTCTTTATCGTAAGCCGACTCGACTTTCCTCTCTAGCTCATCAATCACTTCCCCGCCATTGACTTCTGCTTCCCGCAGCACTTCAATTTCTCTCAAAAGATCTTCAATTTCTTTTCTTGAGTTTGACTTGCATTGTTGCTGCCACTGCACTAGTTTATGCCTACAAATTTTTAGGTTTTGTGCCAAAATAAACATAGCCAAACCCTCCACTTTCGTCTTCCAAGCCTTTGTACTAATGTCTTTAACATCCACTTGACTACACCATCTCTCTTGAAATTTAAACCTCCTTTTAGACTTCTCCATAACTGGATTAGTATCTAAAAAGAGGGGGCATGATCAGAGTCATTCTCAGAGAGTCTATGAATTGTTGCCGAAGGATAAGAATTAAGCCACTCTTCTTTCGCCAGCCCCCTGTTAATACGTTCTTTGATAAGCTCTTGACCCCTTCTTCTATTTGTCCAGGTAAATGGTCTCCCAAATCAACGAGTGCATTTCCATCAATAAATTCAGTAAACGCGGCAATAAAGGAAGCAGATTTGTCACTTCCTCTCTCCTTTTCTTGTTGATTTACAATGGCGTTAAAATCACCTATCACCACTACCTCCTCTTGCATCTGATTGATTATAGAAAAAAGCTCATTGAATTGTACCAGCCTAGTTTGTTCTAAGCTACTTAAGTGCACACCAAGATTAGTTTTGTCCTTTTAAATTTTAATCTTTTATTCATTTTTCTTCCTAAGATTTGAACTAAATATCTTTGATTATGAGACTAAAAAGTTTACTATCTTAACTAATCCTGCATTAATTATCATTACAATATGTTATTTTTAAATTATAACATAAACATGAAAACATATTTATAAACAAGTGAATTCTTAGATTCCAATCATTTACATACACACAAAAAAACCCTAAAAACCCTCTTACATTAGCCACAGATAAAGATTAAACTCACCCCTTATTTGAAGCTTCCAAGGTTGAAACCGGTTCAACCAAGTCACCATCTTCTTCTCCAACACATAGCCGGTTCGGGCAGAGAAGAGAGAGGGAAACCAAAGCCAAAAATCAACATGCATGTACCTCTCTCAACCCTTCTCATCAAACTTCTTCAATCTGAGCCTTCCATCTTGACTTTGGCCCCAAGAATGAATTTCAACCGTTGATGATTCTCTAATCCTTGACAGCTCCAACCTTTCCAAATTTGCTTCTTCCTCTTCGTAGCTCCAATAGCTACCTTCTCTCTTGGATGAACAAAAATGGAACAAAGCTTTAGCCACAGAGATCTTTCTCTCTGACCGAGACCGATCCTTTACATTTTTGGCATGGAGATCTTGGAGCTTCTTCTTGAAATCTTGCCTTCAATGGCAAAGATCTCAACTATGCCATGCTTTGGATCTCCTTTTTTCTTTACTGGCTTTCTTCATCCTAGCCTTTTGCTTCTTCATAGCTTCACTGTGTTCTCTACTTTTTTCTTCTGATAACTTCTTCTTACTTCCATCTTCTTTTCTGATGGATGTGACAAACAAAACAACAAAGAGAGTGAAGAGAGAGAAGAAACGAAGCATTTATGTGAAATTAAATGAAATTGGAATGTGGACTTCGGTTACCAAGGGAAGCAATTAATCAAATTGAATCTTTTGTTTCAGTACCCAATGCAAGCCATTGATCCAATTGAAGTTTGAATTCCATTCCATAATGGGGAGTAGGTAACCGAACCACTTCTCTTTCCGTTCCTTCTCCTTTCAATTTCGGACCAAGAGATTGTTGGTCCGTCAACAATTTGTTTTGGGCTGCACATTGGTTTCCTGGCCCAATTAACATATGATTATGTATTAAAATAATTCAGCCACTTTGCTTGGAATTTTTTTTGCACAAAGGCTAAATATTTTCTTATCACTTTGGGCTTTAATTTCCTTTTAGCCCAACTGAAAAGTTTGTTTTATTTTTCCTGCACACTCACAAACCCATTAAACAAACAATTGGAATCAAAAATCAAATTAACAATTTTTGTAATTAATATTTTGAACAATGTTTGATCATCACAATAATTTCAAGTTTTCCAAACTCATCAATCTCCCCCTTGATGACAAACATTATTAAAAAAATAAATTGAAAAAGGATTAGGATTTAGAAAACTTCCTTTGATGATTTGACCAAATCCTCCCCCTTTCAATTGATCAATTTGCTCTCCCTTAATGTGTGCATGTATCTAATGAAAGCACTACCTGTAAATATGCTCAAGCAGTTCCATAGAAAATTCATATATTCAAAGCATGGAACTTTTTAAACAAAAGACATGTTAAAAAGCTTGATTTTTGAGCAAATGGATAAAAAAAATCAAGACTCAATTTTGTTATCCTTCAGACAACATGCTGCTCACAAAAAATTTTCTTGTGAAACATAGTATGACAGAGTACATTCAGAGTACATGTCCAACAAATGATCAAGACTTATCATACTACATATAGCAATATATTCAAAGCAGATAATCCCTGCCAACAAAAAATATTTCTTGCCAATCAAAGCAATAAATAAAAAAACATATAGCCAGCAACATAATGTTCAGCCACTATAACAGAGCATAAAAAAAATTGGCATGAAACAAGAATCAAAAGGCTAAAAAAAATAAAGCACAAGAATTGGATTGGTAGTCCCAATTCTATTTTCCACAATACAATTCCACCCCTTTTTAATTCCTCCCCCTTTTGTCATCAAGGAGGGGACCTGCAAAACAGATAAAAACAGCAGTGTCATGCAAAATATTTGATATTAAAACCCAAACAGAGTATTTAAAGTTACTGAGTACAGTCATCCCAACATCAAATAGTTCAAGAGAAACTAAATCCAAAAAGACAATAAAAGAAAAATTGTTCAAGATCATAGGCAGCAGAGAGCAAATCATTCAGGCTTCAGAAAGATTTATATCAGAGTCAAGGTGATTGTCTTCTCCATCAGAATGAGCCAAGTCCTTCTCCAAGCTCTTAATCAACAGATTAACCCTTTCATGGCATTTGGTCCAGGCCTTCTCATTTTCATAGGCTTATTTCCGAGCCTCTTTGTAGGTCCTGACCATCATACTAGACATGTTGGAGAACTCATTTAGAACATCTTTGATAGATTTAGAAAGCTTAGAAGATTCAGGAGGATGGCTGTCACTTTTGCTATCAGAGAGCATTGATGCCATTGAACTTTTGCCTTTTTTACCTTGCATAGAATCAGGAACACCGCCTCCTTTAATGGTGGAAACCCTGTTCTCAACTGGTTCATTGCTCAAATCCACATTAAAGTACTCAAAGATGCAAGTCAGAAATATTCCATATGGCAGATTTGCTTTCTTATCACTGCGGATATAGTCCCACATGTGTCTTACCATAAGATATGCAAATGAAATGGATGCAGAAGTGAGAATAGCGAATAAGACAAGGGTATCACAAATGGTTACTCGCTGAAAAGAACCACTTTGAGGCATAAGAATATGATTGATGATACAATGAAGTAAGGTTCGCACAGGTTCGAGAGCCTTGTGGATCAGAGTTGTTCTGTCAAGAGTAGAGAAGTTTTCACAGACCCGAGTTAGGGATACTTGAAGGGAAACCCCAACATGGGAGTCCCATTTTCCAGACATGTAAGCCCTGGCTCCTTCATCTTGGTACCCCAGGGCAGCACTTATAGTATCACGATTCAAGGTGAGATGAACCTTTTTGACATATGAATGCAATGCACCATCATGATACATCATATTAGCATAAAACTCACGAACCAAATTCAAGTAAACAGGTTTTCAAATTTTGAAAAGAGGAGCCCATTTGAGATCATCAAAAAAAGTAGTAAAATCAATTCCTTTTTCACAAAGATTTTCCAGATTACTATATAGGAAGCACAAAGATGACGATTTACCAGAACCTGTGAGTGGAACTCAAAAGCAGCGCAAGACATGAAACGGGCAGGATCAAAATGGGAGTGACTTTTACCATACTTGTTTTTTAAGTCCAATGAGTCCAAGTTAGAGGGTTCTCTGGTGTTGTGAAGGACTGGCTTCTTTGTCCTTTAAGACTGGCTAGAGGGATGAGGTGTGGAACATTGTGGTGGTGAAGGTTGTGGAGATGGAAGTGGTGATTCTTCTTCTTCCTCTTCAGGGACTTGCTCCTGTCCCTTGGTATTCTTCTTGGATGAACCAGCTTCCTGCCTTGATGTCACTCTTGCATGGATAGTCTTACGGGCCATGGATGCTGTTGAGTGAGAGGAGGGTGAAGACGATGAGTTGGGGTGAATATGAATGTGAGTGTGGGATTGAGGAGTTGTGGAAGATGGAGGATTTTTAACAATCGGGATTCGGATGCTTCTTCGTGTGGCTAACTTCTTTCTCATGATGAAAGAGGTGAAATGGAGAGTGAGAAGATGAAGAGAGGTCGAAGAGAGTGGAAGGCGATGAGAAGTTAGACCACATTAAATGCTTAGTGGAGAGAATAATATTTAAAGTAATGAGCATTTAATGGAAATAGTTTTTAATAAGGAAAATTGAAATTCAAAAAATAATTGAAACATCCTTTCCTTGAAATGTGGGAGAGAATAAGGAAAAAAGATTTGATTTGACAAGAATTCTCCCTTTTAAAGATATGATGTGATAACCTTCTTAAAAAAAAGTATTTTTTTTAAAATATAATTTATTAAAAGAACATGATGCCAAAAAATTAATTAATGAGCCAGTATCATGGAATGGGCTTAAAGGAGGTTGGTTGGGCTTGAGTTCAAGGCACCAAAGTTCAGTCTCCCCCTGTTTAATAGCTTGTTCATCATATGCCCAGATTTTTCTCCTTGCTGCCTACGAGACAAAAACAAACAGAGGCATGAAAATCACATTTTTTCAACAAAACTCAAATCCATCATCCCCAAACTGTTCCTTAATGAACAAAATCTATCTTCACACAGTGGTTTGGTGAAAATGTCAGTAAGTTGCTCTTCAGATTTTACAAATTGGATATCAATAGTTTCCTTTTGCACATGTTCCCTAATAAAGTGATATCTCACTTTAATGTGCTTAGTTCTAGAGTGCAGAACAGGATTTTTTGAAATGTTTATTGCACTCATGTTATCACAAAACAGGGGTATACTATTGATTTTCAATTTGTAATCTTCTAATTGAATTTTTAACCAAATTAATTGTGAGCAACAAGCAGCGGTGGATATATATTCATCTTCAGATGTGGATAGTGCAACAGTGGCTTGCTTCTTGCTTGACCACATGTTGGGTGAGCTTCTAAGAAAGCAACACATTCCGGAAGTGCTTCTTCTATCAACTCGGTCACCCGCATAATCTGCATCCCGAAAACCTACTGCAGAAAATTCATTAGATTTTGGATACCACAAGCCAAGATCACATGTGCCCTTAATGTATCTAATGATTCTTTTAACGACCGAAAGATGGGATTCTTTAGGGTGAGATTGAAACCTTGAGCATACACCCACACTTTGAACAATATCCGGCCTAGAGGATGTAAGATACATGAGGGATCCTATCATTCCTCTATACTTTGTTTCATCCACATCTTTCCCATTTTCATCCTTATCAAGTTTAGTGTTTGGATGCATAGGAGTTCCCATTGGTTTAGAATTTTCAAGACCAAATTTCTTGATTAACTCTTTGGCATATTTACCTTGGTGAATAAAAATACCACTAGGAGTTTGTTTGATTTGAAGACCAAGAAAGAAGGTTAATTCTCCCATTAAACTCATTTCAAACTCACTAGTTATAAGTTTTCCAAACTCTTCACACAAGGCTTCATTAGCCGAACCAAACACAATGTCATCCACATAAACTTGAACAATTAAGATATCATCATTAGATTCTTTTATAAACAAAGTAGTATCGGTAATACCCCTTTGAAAATTATTTTCCAACAAGAAGGCACTAAGCCTTTCATACCAAGCTCTTGGAGCTTGCCTAAGGCCATAAAGGGCCTTAGAGAGTTTAAAAACATGATTTGGAAACTCTTTGCTTTCAAAACCGGGGGGTTGAGCCACAAATACTTCCCTATCTATAAAACTATTAAGAAAAGTACATTTGACATCCATTTGAAATATTTTAAAACCCTTATGGGCAGCATAGGCAAGAAGCAACCTAATTGCTTCCATTCTTGCTACCGAAGCAAATGACTCATCAAAATCAATTCCTTTCTCTTGATCATAACCTTGGGTCACTAATCTAGCCTTGTTACGAACAACACTACCATCCTCACCTAATTTATTTTTGAAAATCCATTTTGTATCGATTACCTTTTTACCATATGGATTTGGTACAAGTGTCCAAACTTCATTCTTTTCAAATTGTGCTAGCTATTCTTCCATGACTTTAACCCATGAGGGGTCTTCAAGAGTTTGCCTCACATTGAGAGGCTCCAATTGGAACAAGAAGGCAACATTGCTTGGTTCCACTTGCTTCTTTCTTGAGGATCTAGTGGTTATGCCTTGGAAAGGATCACCAATGATGAATTCATGAGGGTAACCCTTCAAAAACTTCCATTCTCGTGGCCTTTGAGGAAAGGTTCTGCCTTGACGAGTTTCAGTAGACAACTCTGTTCTGAATTCTCTAGCTTGTTCAGGAGACAAAACAGAAATGTCTCCTTCATTCTGACGAGACGTTTCTGGGAAGACAAATTTAACGGTTAGGACAGACTTGGGATTTTCTTGACTGGCTTCTTGGTTCACATCAGTTTCATAACCTGCATCATCATCTAACACAACACTTGGAATAGAGTTAGAGTCACAAAAAGACACATGTATGGATTCCTCTATTGTTCTATGTTCTTTAAGATAAACCCTAAAAGCTTTGCTAATGGTGGAGTATCCAACAAACATTCCTTCATAAGATTTTGGATCAAACTTTCCAAGATTTTCTTTATTATTAAGCACAAAACATTTGCATCCAAAAATGTGAAAGTACTTAAGATTAGGTGGGGTTCCTTTCCAAAGCTCATATGGAGTTTTCTTTAAACCTTTTCTAATGATGGTTCTATTAAGAATATAGCAAGCTGTGTTTACAACTTCAGCCCATAAAAATTTTGGTACATCATTTTCACAAAGCATTGCCCTAGTCATTTCTTGAAGGCTTCTATTCCTTCTTTCAACTACCCCATTTTGTTGAGGAGTTTTAGGACATGAAAAGTTATGAGTAATAACAAATTCATCACAAAATTTTTCAAAATCTTGATTTTCAAACTCCTTTCCATGATCACTTCTCAAGTGAGCAATTTTCAAATCTTTTTCATTTTGAATTTTTTTACAAAGAGTGGAAAAAGCATGAAACGCATCATTCTTATGAGCTAAGGAAAGAACCCAGTCGAATCTTGCTGCGTTTTGCAGGGTTGTGACTACCGTGATGATAACATTATTGCGCTAAAGCAATAACTTTGCTAAGTCCATTATGGGAATCATGTGGCCTTGTGCCATGAATGGGAAGATAACGAAGTGGAGCTGAGGTGTTTGGGAAGCCATTATTATTTCTCTGGATATGATTTAGTGTACGGAATCATTTCACTTGGACTTGTTATTTATAAACTGCATTCCTTTCTTGGTAATGTCAGTGTCTACATCAGCCAGTTATATATCGTTGTATAAATTTTTATTCTATTTTATTTTATTTATTTTTCTGTGTGTCTCACATCACTAATCTACCACTGATTTTTAAGTATTTTGGCGCTTCAGTACGTCTGTTAGCACACAACCTATATACATCATGTGTCTTCCTCAGAAATTATTTCTACGTTTCAATTTGTTTCTATGTATATTCATTTCTCTGTTAGTCTCTTAACCACTTGGTGAAATGTCGCCAAGCATAAAGTCATACAGATTTTCCTCATCTTAGAATATATTAACTTGGTGAAATGTTTTTTGTTACTGAATGTCCATTTGAATTGCTTGAAACATTTTTATATAAAATGACTATGTAGTACAAATGTTGCATTTTGATAAAGAAGAAATGTGAATAATTAAATTAAAGGACTTCAAGTTAGATAATCTTAACATCATGTAATTTGGGTTTTTTTAATCAAAATTTTGTACTTATTCTGGGATCATATTATTGGTTTTGATACTACCATGTAGTTGCATTACCTTTTTTTTTAATAAATACACATTGTTAAGTTAAATTAGAGTAAATGTTTAATGGTCTTATTTGTTGGGGATTGAGTGCTCTATGGTGATTTTCGTGACCTGATTTTGATTATTCCATTGTTTCTACTAAGAAAAGAAAAATATTAGCTTTTTTTTTTCAAAAGACAGAATTTCATTCATTAGGAATAGAATTACAAAAAAGCCCAACTATTGGGCTATTACATTTAAAATTGGAGTTCTTCCAAATAAACTCAAAAGAGTAACAAAGACTTAATTTAGAAAAGGAATTATTGCAGCTAAGGCCTTGGATCAATGGCAGCATCACCTACCTCACTGGGAGCTGCATCTAAGTTCGAATCTTCCATGAGGAATATAGAACTTATTTTAGTAGTAGTAGTGTGTGTGAGAGGGGTGTGTGTTGTGTAATGTATAAGACCAAAAAAAGAAAGAAAAGGAATTGAAGTTGGGCATAAAAAAAAGCAATGATTTATGGAATCTTCTTTTCTGTTGCAGCGCTGGCACATAGGATGGGTAGAATTTATACGATGGTGGAGGGCTTGCATTACCGAAATTGAGCTATGAAGGGATCTCCATAAAAAGAAATGAATTTTAGGGGGAAGACCCATCTTCCATAGGTCACACCATAATTCCTTATTCCTCATTATTTCAAGGCATAGGTTTATGGGTAAATGCTGAAAAAGGTAAGCTATTTGGTATCCTGAAGACACATCATATTTCCCATTCTTATTAAAAGACCACATGATCTCATCTTCTCCATCACCAATATTGGTTGCAAAAATTCTTCAGCTCATCGCTTCTGAGAAATTATGTTCAATTAGATTTTGGTTCCATATTTTGCCAGGTAGCATCAAATCACAAACCCGAAATAGAGGCTGAGTTGGTAAAAATTAGCATCAGAAGGGAAAACATAGTATGGATATGGAGGAGAAACGCAAGGATCTCCAAAAATTTTGATGTTATCACCGATTCCAACTTTTCAGCGGAGACCCTTCTCTATTACTTTTCGACCCTCAAGAATACTCTGCCACCCCCAAGAAGGTAAAATTCCGATCTTAGTTTGCATTACAGTACTGTATCTAAAATATTTTCCTCTGAGTATTTTGGATAGTAAAGATTGAGGTTGTTTGACTATTCTCCAGCATTGTTTTGCCAATAGAGCTAGGTTCTGAACTCTTAAATCTTTAAACCCCAAACCACCTTCTTTCTTAGCTCTCGTCATAGTATCCCAGCTGACCCAAGCTATTTTTCATTCTGAACCCCTCTGACCGCACCAAAACTAAGCTAAAATACTGTGAATCGCTTTAATAAGAGTATTTGGGAGCTTGACGCAACATAAAGAATAAATAAGCACTGCTTCTCCCACTGCCTTGATAAGTACATGCCTTCCAGCTGATGACAAAAGGCGTCTTTTCCACCCTTGCACTTTCTTCCTAACTTTCTCTTTAATCAGCCCAAAAGTAGCCTTTTTAGAGCGTTGGACAACAGAAGGTACTCCTAGATACTTTTCTTGAGCTCCTATGTGCCTAATGTGTAGCTGGTTAGCAAGAGAGATTCGGATATCCGTAGAAGTATTATTACTAAAAAAATAGCTGATTTATCTAAATTAACTTTTTGACCGCTAAACTCATCATAAGTCTCTAGAAGTTCTAAAATATGATCACAAGATTGGGGGTTAGCCTTGCAAAAAAGAATAGAGTCATCAGCGAATAAAAGATGATTAATAGTAGGGCTACTTCGATTGATCTAAATACCTTGAATGAGACTGTTTTGCTCTGTCTTGTGTAGCAAAAAGGATAATCATTCTGCACAAAATAAGAATAGATATGGAGATAGAGAGTCACCTTGTTGGATGCCTCTATTTGGCTTAAAAAAGCCAAAGGGTTGACCTTCCACAACAACAGAGTAAGAAACTGTAGTCACCACCTCGCGAACCCAGTCAATCCAACTAGAATGAAAGCCCAACTTATCCATCATAAACCACAAGAAATGCCATTCAACTCTATCATATGCCTTACTCATATCCAATTTAATAGCCATCTCAATCTCCAAGCCTTTCTTCTTGTTTTTTAAGTAATGCATGCATTGATGGGCTATTAGGATATTATTAGAAATTAACCTTCCTCTTAAAAAAGCACTCTAATTAGGGATGATTAATTTGTTCATAATACCTTGTAGCCGATGAACTAAGACTTTAGAAATAATCTTGTAAACAACTAAAGAAAGGCTGATAGGTCTCACCTGAGTCATATTACTGGCATTTGGGACTTTTGGAATCAAGTAAATATGGGTGTGGTTGAAACTCTTGAGAATTCTTCCACTTATAAAAAAAACTCCTAACTGCCTGAGTGACATCTTCTCCCACAATATTCGAATAGAATTGAAATTTTTTTTCTGTAAGTCCGTCTTCTCCTGGTGCACTTTGTGGGTGAACGCTAAAGGTTTCCCTTATAATTTCCTCCCTCGACACTTGCCTTAATAATCTTCTATTCAGAGAGTTCGTCACTTTAGGCACAAAATCTTCAAACACCTGATTCGGATCAGTAGTGTTCGAAGCAAAATCTTCTTGAAATACTCTTTAGCCACTGAAGCAATCCCTTCAAGAGTTGTAGTTACTCCACCATTAGTCCTTTCTAGTCTCCATATTTTATTATTCCGGTTTTTAGATTGGACACTTCGATGAAAGAACTTAGTATTTCTGTCACCTGCTTGTAGCCACTTAATACAAGATTTTTCTCTCTAATAACTTTCTTCTTTATCGTAAGCCGACTCGACTTTCCTCTCTAGCTCATCAATCACTTCCCCGCCATTGACTCCTGCCTCCCGCAGCACTTCAATTTCTCTTAAAAGATCTTCAATTTCTTTTCTTGAGTTTGACTTGCATTGTTACTGCCACTGCACTAGTTTATGCCTACAAATTTTTAGTTTTTGTGCCAAAATAAACATAGCCAAACCCTCCACTTTCGTCCTCCAAGCCTTTGTACTAATGTCTTTAACATCCACTTGACTACTGGTGCACAAAATTGTGATCATCAATGGCGCCATCAACATGGTACGCACAATTGTAATCTCAACTCTTTATCACAATTTCGCACAATTAACCAGCAAGTGCACTGGGTCGTCCAAGTAATAAACCTTACGCGAGTAAGGGTCGATCCCACGGAGATTGTTGGTATGAAGCAAGCTATGGTCATCTTGTAGATCTCAGTCAAGAAGATTCAAATGGTTATGGAGAATTAATATGAATAAAACATAAAATAAATATAGAGATACTTATGTAATTCATTGGTGAGAATTTCAGATAAGCGTATGGAGGTGCTTTGTCCCTTCTGTCTCTCTGCTTTCCTACTGTCTTCATCCAATCCTTCTTACTCCTTTCCATGGCAAGCTGTATGTTGGGTTTCACCGTTGTCAATGGCTACCTTCCATCCTCTCAGTGAAAATTTTCAACGCGCTCTATCACAGAACGGCTAATCAGCTGTCGGTTCTCGATCATGTCGGAATAAGATCCATTGATCCTTTTGCGTCTGTCACACGCCCCACACTCACGAGTTTGAAACTCGTCACAGTCATTCAATCCCTGAATCCTACTCGGAATACCACAGACAAGGTTTAGACTTTCCGGATTCTCAAGAATGGCCGCCAATGGATTCTAGCTTATACCACGAAGATTCTGATTAAGGAATCCAAAAGATACACACTCAATCGAATGTAGAACGGAGGTGGTTGTCAGGCACATGTTCATAGGTGAGAATGATGATGAGTGTCACGGATCATCACATTCATCAAGTTGAAGAACAAGTGATATCTTAGAACAAGAATAAGCTGAATTGAATAGAAGAACAATAGTAATTGCATTGATACTCGAGGTACAGCAGAGCTCCACACTTAATCTATGGTGTGTAGAAACTCCACCGTTGAAAATACACAAGAACAGGGTTTAGGCATGGCCGAGAGGCCAGCCCCTAAAACGTGATCTAAGATAGCATAAGACTACTCAAAGATTCAAGATCCCAAGATGAAAATACAATAGCAAAAGGTCCTATTTATAGAGAACTAGTAGCCTAGGGTTTACAGAAATGAGTAAATGACGTAAAAATCTACTTCCGGGCCCACTTGGTGTGTTCTTGGGCTGAGCATTGAAGCATTTTTGTGTAGAGACTTTTCTTGGAGTTAAATGTCAGCTTTTGTGCCAGTTTGGGCGTTTAACTCCAGCTTTTGTGCCAGTTCCGGCGTTAAACGCCAGAATTCTTGAGCTGACTTGGAACGCCTGTTTGGGTCATCAAATCTCAAGCAAAGTATGGACTATTATATATTGCTAGAAATCCCAGGATGTCTACTTTCCAACGAAATTGAGAGCGTGTCAATTGGGCTTCTATAGCTCCAAAAAATCCACTTCAAGTGCAGGGAGGTCAGAATCCAACAGCATCTGCAGTCCTTTTTCAGCCTCTGAATCAGATTTTTGCTCAGGTCCCTCAATTTCAGCCAGAAAATACCTAAAATCACAGAAAAACACACAAACTCATAGTAAATTCCAGAAAAGTGAATTTTAAATAAAAACTAATAAAAATATAATAAAAATTAACTAAAACATACCAAAAACATACTAAAAACAATGCCAAAAAGCGTATAAATTATCCGCTCATCACAACACCAAACTTAAATTGTTGCTTGTCCCCAAGCAACTGAAAATCAAATAGGATAAAAAGAATAGAATATACAATGAATTCCAAAAACATCTATGAAGATCAGTATTAATTAGATGAGCGGGGCTTTTAGCTTTTTGCCTCTGAACAGTTTTGGCATCTCACTTTATCCTTTGAAGTTCAGAATGATTGGCTTCTATAGGAACTCAGAATCCATATAGTGTTATTGATTCTCCTAGTATAGTATGTTAATTCTTGAACACAGTTACTTTATGAGTCTTGGCCGTGGCCCAAAGCACTCTGTTTTCCAGTATTACCACCGGATACATACATGCCACAGACACATAACTGGGTGAACCTTTTCAGATTGTGACTCAGCTTTACTAGAGTCCTCAATTAGAGGTGTCCAGGGTTCTTAAGCACACTCTTTTTGCTTTGGATCACGACTTTAACCGCTCAGTCTCAAGTTTTCACTTGACACCTTCACGCCACAAGCACATGGTTAGGGACAGCTTGGTTTAGCCGCTTAGGCCAGGATTTTCTTCCTGTGGGCCCTCCTATCCACTGATGCTCAAAGCCTTGGATCCTTTTTATTACCCTTGCCTTTTGGTTTAAAGGGCTATTGGCTTTTTCTGCTTCTCTTTTTTTTTTTTTGAATTCACTGCTTTTTCTTGCTTCAAGAATCATTTTTATGATTTTTCAGATCCTCAGTAGCATTTCTCCTTTTCCATCATTCTTTCAAGAGCCAACAATTTTAACATTTATGAACAAAAAATTCAAAATACATATGCACTGTTCAAGCATACATTCAGAAAACAAAAGTATTGCCACCACATCAAAATAATTAATCTGTTATAAAATTCGAAATTCATGCACTTCTTTTTCTTTTTCAATTGAGAACATTTTTCATTTAAGAAAGGTGATGGATTCACAGGACATTCATAACTTTAAGGCATAGACACTAAGACACTAATGATCATGTAATAAGACACAAACATAGATAAACATAAGCATAAAAATTCGAAAAACAGAAAAATAAAGAACAAGGAGATTAAAGAACGGGTCCACCTTAGTGATGGCGGCTTGTTCTTCCTCTTGAAGATCTTATGGAGTGCTTGAGCTCCTCAATGTCTCTTCTTTGCCTTTGTTGCTCCTCTCTCATGACTCTTTGGTCTTCTCTAATTTCATGGAGGAGGATGAAATGTTCTTGGTGCTCCACCCTTAGTTGTCCCATGTTGGAACTTAATTTTCCTAGGGAGGTGTTAATTTGCTCCCAATAATTTTGTGGAGGAAAATGCATCCCTTGAGGCATCTCAGGGATTTCATGATGAGGAATTTCCTCATGCTCATGTCCATGAGTGGGATCTCTCATTTGCATTGAGCTCCTTCCACACAGATATCCATGAGGACTTGGTCCAACCTTTGATCAAAGTTGACCCTTTTTGAGTTTGAAAGGGACCTCGGGGATCACCTTCTTCTTGGCCACAACTTCATAGAAGTGGTCTTGATGCACCCTTGAGATGAATCTCTCCATCTCCCATGACTCGGAGGTGGAAGCTTTTGCCTTCCCTTTCTTCTTTCTAGAGGTTTCTCCGACCTTAGGTGCCATAAATGGTTATGAAAAGACAAAAAGGAACGCTTTTACCACACCAAACTTAGAAGGTTTGCTCGTCCTCAAGCAAAAGAAGAAAGAAGAGAGTAGAAGAAGAAGAAAATGGAGATGGAGGAGTGGGAGTGATTCGGCCAAGGGGGAGAAGTAGTGTTTAGATTGTGTGAAAATGAAGGAGTGAAGATGGGTTTATATAGGAGGGGAGAGGGGGGTATGGTTCGGCCATTATGGGTGGGTTTGGGAGGGAAAGTGGTTTGAATTTGGATGGTGAGGTAGGTTGGGTTTTATGAAGGATGGATGTGAGTGGTGAAGAGAATGGTGGAATTTGATAGGTGAGGGGTTTTTGGGGAAGAGGTATTGAGGGTGATTGGTGAATAGGTGAAGAAGAGAGAGAGAGGTGGGGTAGGTGGGGATCCTGTGGGGTCCACAGATCCTGAGGTGTCAAGGATATCTCATCCCTGCACCAAGTGGCATGCAAAAACGCCCTTTTCTGCCAATCCTGGTGTTAAACGCCAGGCTGCTACCCATTTCTGGCGTTTAACGCCAGCTTCTTGCCCATTCCTGGCGTTAAACGCCAGTCTGGTGCCCATTTCTGGCGTTAAACGCCCAGAATGGTGCCAGACTGGGCGTTAAACGCCCATTCTGCTGCCCTAACTGGCGTTTAAACGCCAGCAAGATTTTCCTCTAGGGTGTGCTGTTTTTCTTTCTGTTTTTCATTCTATTTTTGCTTTTTCAGTTGTTTTTGTGACTTTACATGATCATCAACCTACAAAAAACATAAAATAATAATGGAAAATAGATAAATAAAACATTGGGTTGCCTCCCAACAAGCGCTTCTTTAATGTCAATAGCTTGACAGTGGGCTCTCATGGAGCCTCACAGATACTTAGAGCAATGTTGGAACCTCCCAACACCAAACTTAGAGTTTGACTGTGGGGGCTCTGTTTGACTCTGTTTTGAGAGAAGCTCTTCATGCTTCCTCTCCATGGTTACAGGGAGATATCCTTGAGCCTTAAACACAAGGGAGTCCTCATTCACTTGAAGGACCAATTCTCCTCTGTCAACATCAATCACAGCTTTTGCTGTGGCAAGGAAGGGTCTGCCAAGGATGATAGATTCATCCATACACTTCCCAGTCTCTAGGACTATGAAATCAGCAGGGATGTAGTGGTCTTCAACCTTTACCAAGACATCCTCTACAAGTCCATAAGCCTGTTTTCTTGAATTGTCTGCCATCTCCAGTGAGATTCTTGCATCTTGTACCTCAAAGATTCCTAGCTTCTCCATTAAAGAGAGAAGCATGAGGTTTATACTTGATCCTAGGTCACACAGAGCCTTTGAAAAAGGTCATGGTGCCTATGGCACAAGGTATTGAGAACTTCCCAGGATCCTGTCTCTTTTGAGGTAATCTCTGCTTAGTCAAGTCATCCAGTTCTTTGGTGAGCAAAGGGGGTTCATCCTCCCAAGTCTCATTACCAAATAACTTGGCATTTAGCTTCATGATTGCTCCAAGGTACTTAGCAACTTGCTCTTCAGTGACATCTTCATCCTCTTCAGAGGAGGAATACTCATCAGAGCTCATGAATGGCAGAAGTAAATCCAATGGAATCTCTATGGTCTCATTATGAGCCTCAGATTCCCATGGTTCCTCATTAGGGAACTCATTGGAGGCCAGTGGACGTCCATTGAGGTCTTCCTCGGTGGCGATCACTGCCTCTTCCTCCTCTCCAAATTCGGCCATGTTGATGGCCTTTCACTCTCCTTTTGGATTCTCTTCTGTATTGCTTGGAAGAGTACTAGGAGGGAGTTCAGTGATTTTCTTGCTCAGCTGACCCACTTGTGCCTCCAAATTTCTAATGGAGGACCTTGTTTCAGTCATGAAACTTTGAGTGATTTTAATTAGATCAGAGACTATGGTTGCTAAGTCAGAGTGGCTCTGCTTAGAATTCTCTATCTACTGCTGAGAAGATGATGGAAAAGGCTTGCCATTGCTAAACCTGTTTCTTCCACCATTATTGTTGTTGAAGCCTTGTTGAGGCCTCTGTTGGTCCTTCCATGAGAGATTTGAATGATTTCTCCATGAAGGATTATAGGTGTTTCCATAGGGTTCTCCCATGTAATTCACCTCTTCCATTGATGGGTTCTCAGGATCATAAGCTTCTTCTTCAGATGAAGCGTCCTTAGTACTGCCTGGTGCAGCTTGCATTCCAGACAGACTTTGAGAAATCATATTGACTTGCTGAGTCAATATTTTGTTCTGAGCCAGTATGGCATTCAGAGTATCAATCTCAAGAACTCCTTTCTTCTGATTTTTCCCATTATTCACAGGATTCCTTTCAGAAGTGTACATGAATTGGTTATTTGCAACCATTTCAATGAGTTCCTGAGCTTCTGTAGGTGTCTTCTTCAGATGAAGAGATCCTCCAGCAGAGCTGTCCAGTGACATCTTGGACAGTTCAGACAGACCATCATAGAAGATTCTTATGATGCTCCATTCAGAAAGCATGTCAGAAGGACACCTTCTGATCAATTTCTTGTATCTTTCCCAAGCTTCATAGAGGGATGAACTGATGAGGATCTTCCAATGGAAGTCCATGAAACTTGCAATTCTGTTGCATCAGAGAAACTAATTGAGACTTAAGCTCAAAGTTGTTTGCTCCAATGGCAAGGATAGAGATGCTTCTCCCATAGAAGTCGGGAGTAGGTGCAGTAAAGTCACCAAGCACCTTCCTTGCATTGTTGGCATTGTTGTTGTTTTCGGCTGCCATGTCTTCTTCTAGCTTGAAGATTTCTGTTAGGTCCTCTCCAGAGAGTTGTGCTTTTGCTTCTCTCAGCTTTCGCTTCAAGGTCCTTTCGGGTTCAGGATCAGCCTCAACAATAATGCTTTTTTCTTTGCTCCTGTTCATATGAAAGAGAAGAAAACAAGAAAGTATGAAATCCTCTATGTCACAGTATAGAGATTCTTTGAGGTGTCAGAGGAAAAGAAGAATAGAAGGAGGAGGTAGAAAGAGAAGAATTCAAACTTATCAAGAGGGATAGAGTTCGAATTATTGATAGTGGAGGAGTGTTAGTCCTTAAATAGAAGGATGTGAGAAGAGGGGAAGAATTTTCGAAAATAAAGTAAAAGATTTTGAAATAATTAAAAGAAATTTTGAAAACTTGATTGATGATTTTCGAAAATTAAAGTTGAGAAAGAAATAAAGTGATTTTGAAAAAGATTTTGAAATTAGAAATAAAAAAGATATGATTGAAAACTATTTTGAAAAAGATGTGATTAAGAAGATATGATTGAAAAGTTATGATTGAAAACAATTTAAAAGGATTTGATTTTTAAAATTAATGACTTGGCTAACAAGAAATTTAAAAGATATGATTCAGACATTAAACCTTTCTTAACAGAAAAGGCAACATACTTGAAATTTTTGAATCAAATCATTAATTGTTAGCAAGTATTTTTGAAAAGGGAAAGAAATTGATTTTGAAAAGATATGATTTGAAAAAGATTTGATTTTGAAAAATTATGAAAACTTGAAAAAAATTTGAATTAAAAACAAAATCTTCCCTCTTGTGCCATCCTGGCGTTAAACGCCCAGAATGGTATCCATTCTGGCGTTTAACGCCCAAAACACTACCTTTTTGGGCGTTAAACGCCCAGCCAGGTACCCTGGCTGGCGTTTAAACGCCAGTTTTCCTTCTTCACTTGGCGTTTTGAACGCCCAGCTTTTTCTGTGTGATTCCTCTGCTGTATGTTCTAAATCTTCAATTCTCTGTATTATTAACTTGAAAAGACACAAAACAAAAATATTTTTTTGAATTTTTAATGGTGAGAAACAATCAAAATGCAACTAATCATGAAAACTAAGATTAAATCAATGCATGCAAGACACCAAACTTAGAAGTTTGTATACTACTGACACTAACAAATTGAGAATGCATATGAGAAACAACAAAACACACAAAACAAGAGAATTTAAAGATCAAAGCAAGGAAATCATCAAGAACACCTTGAAGATCAATGAAGAACATACTGCATGTAATTTTCGAAAATTATAAGAATAAAGACATGCAATTGACACCAAAGTTAAAATTAGACACAAGACTCAAACAAGAAACATAAAATTATTTTTGGTTTTTATGATTTTATAAAATTTTTTTGGATTTTTCGAAAATTATATGGAAAAGGAAATTAAGGATATCAAAATTCTTAATGAGAATTTCCACGAATCATGCAATGTTAGTCTAAAGCTTCAGTCTAAAAAGATTAGACATGGCTAGCCAAGTTTCAGCAGACATTACATACAACAGCCAAATTGATGGGAATCAACTAGCAACTCTAGAATTCATTCTTAAGAACTCTGAAGAACAAAATAAAATAAAATTACCTAATTTAAGCAACAAGATGAACCATCAGTTGTCCAAACTCGAACAATCCCCGGCAACGGCGCCAAAAACTTGGTGTTGTTACCGGACCAAACTTGGCACTGTTGTTGCTGGAAACAAATGTGAAATTATTGTTCATTTATCCCCGGCAACGGTGCCAAAAACTTGGTGCACGAAATTGTGATCATCAATGGCGCCATCAACATGGTACGCACAATTGTAATCTCAACTCTTTATCACAACTTCGCACAACTAACCAGCAAGTGCACTGGGTCGTCCAAGTAATAAACATTACGCGAGTAAGGGTCGATCCCACGGAGATTGTTGGTATGAAGCAAGCTATGGTCATCTTGTAGATCTCAGTCAGGAAGATTCAAATGGTTATGGAGAATTAATATGAATAAAACATAAAATAAAGATAGAGATACTTATGTAATTCATTGGTGAGAATTTTAGATAAGCGTATGGAGGTGCTTTGTCCCTTCTGTCTCTCTGCTTTCCTACTGTCTTCATCCAATCCTTCTTACTCCTTTCCATGGCAAGCTGTATGTTGGGTTTTACCGTTGTCAATGGCTACCTCCCATCCTCTCAGTAAAAATGTTCAATGCGCTCTATCACAGCACGGCTAATCAGCTGTCGGTTTTCGATCATGTCGGAATAGGATCCATTGATCCTTTTGTGTCTGTCACACGCCCCACACTCGCGAGTTTGAAGCTCGTCACAGTCATTCAATCCCTGAATCCTACTCGGAATACCACAGACAAGGTTTAGAATTTCTGGATTCTCAAGAATGGCCGCCAATGGATTCTAGCTTATACCACGAAGATTCTGATTAAGGAATCCAAGAGATACACACTCAATTGAAGGTAGAATGGAGGTGGTTGTCAGGCACACGTTCATAGGTGAGAATGATGATGAGTGTCACGGATCATCACATTCACCAAGTTGAAGAACAAGTAATAGCTTAGAACAAGAATAAGCTGAATTGAATAGAAGAACAATAGTAATTGCATTGATACTCGAGGTACAGCAGAGCTCCACACCTTAATCTATGGTGTGTAGAAACTCCACCGTTGAAAATACACAAGAACAGGGTTTAGGCATGGCCGAGAGGCCAGCCCCTAAAACGTGATCTAAGATAGCATAAGACTACTCAAAGATTCAAGATCCCAAGATGAAAATACAATAGCAAATGGTCCTATTTATAGAGAACTAGTAGCCTAGGGTTTACAGAAATGAGTAAATGACGTAAAAATCTACTTCCGGGCCCACTTGGTGTGTGCTTGGGCTGAGCATTGAAGCATTTTCGTGTAGAGACTTTTCTTGGAGTTAAACGCCAGCTTTTGTGCCAGTTTGGGTGTTTAACTCCAGCTTTTGTGCCAGTTCCGGCGTTAAACGCCTGAATTCTTGAGCTGACTTGGAACGCCTGTTTGGGCCATCAAATCTTGGGCAAAGTATGGATTATTATATATCGCTGGAAAGCCCAGAATATCTACTTTCCAACACAATTGAGAGCGCGCCAATTGGGCTTCTATAGCTCCAAAAAATCCACTTCAAGTGCAGAAAGGTCAGAATCCAATAGCATCTGCAATCCTTTTTCAGCCTCTAAATCAGATTTTTGCTCAGGTCCCTCAATTTCAGCCAGAAAATACCTGAAATCACAGAAAAACACACAAACTCATAGTAAAGTCCAGAAAAGTGAATTTTAAATAAAAACTAATAAAAATATAATAAAAATTAACTAAAACATACCAAAAACATACTAAAAACAATGCCAAAAAGCGTATAAATTATCCGCTCATCAACTACACCATCTCTCTTGAAATTTAAACCTCCTTTTAGAGTTCTCCTAACTGGATTAGTGTCTAAAAAGAGGGGACATAATCAGAGCCATTCTTAGAGAGTCTATGAATTGTTGCCGAAGGATAAGAATTCAGCCACTCTTCTTTCGCCAGCCCCCTGTTAATACGTTCTTTGATAAGCTCTTGACCCCTTCTTCTATTTGTCCAGGTAAATGGTCTCCTAAACCAATGAGTGCATTTCCATCAATAAATTCAGTAAATGCAGCAATAGAGGAAGCAGATTTGTCACTACCTCCCTCCTTTTCTTGTTGATTTACAATGGCGTTACTGATTCAACAAATATCTTCATTCTTTCTTTCTAGTAACTGTATTTCTTTCCATTAAAGAATGGAGGTCTGTTGCTTGACTGCACTTCTGTCAGAGTATAGGCCACCAGATTTGAGCCACTGTTATCCGCCATCAAGATCTTTTCTCCAAGCTGCAAAGCTTGATCTCTTTGAGACCAAGCTCTAATACCAATTGATGGTAATCAGTGGCTAAGAGAAACGGGGGTTGAATCTTAGCCCCTTTTTTTAATATTACTTTATGCCTTTTAAGATAGCTTCAGGAGATATTTCTGCTTTTTGTCTCATAACAAGTCAAGAGACATTTTCTTTTTGTCTCGTAACCGGTTAGGAGATATTTTTCAATTTTGTCTCCTACGCAACAGAAACAGAAATGGAGTAGAAGAGTGAGAGAGAATCACAACAAGAAGTATCCTGGTTCAGCTGTTAAGTGCAATACAGCCTACATTCAGTCTCCATCACAACAATGATGGAATTTTACTATAATCATCTTTGATTACAAACACCAATTCTCCCTAGGAACTACCCTTCCTATTCGGGATAAGTCCAGAATCTAAAATCCCAATCCTGAACTTGACTTGGTTATTGCCAAGATTTTCAACTGCTAAGTGCTAATCCAACTTGCAAGGGGATTCTCACAGAATCATGAAATACAACAATCACACCCAGAAGTATCCTGGTTCAGCTGCTAAGTGCAATGCAGCCTACATCCAGTCTCCATCACAACAGTGACGGAATTTCACTATAAACAACAGATTACATACACCAATTCTTCCGTAGGAACTACCCATTCCTATCTGGGACAAGTCCAGAATCTATCCCCAAAACTAAACTTGACTTGGACAACTACCAAGCTTTCAACCGCAAAGTGCTAACCCAACTTGTAAGGGAATCCCCACAGGATCATGAAACACAACACAGATGTACAAAGGACCTCTAACACATCTATGGCTTTTTCTTTAATTTTGCACTCTCTGCCTTTTTCTTCTCACTGATTTTTTCTTACAAACCTCACTATGTTTGCCTTTTACCATGAGACTCAGACAGACAAAACTAAAGAAAAGAAAACAAAATAAAACTCATTGAAGGAGAAGAACTCTGTTAGCTTAGGGTAGCTATGAGAACTCTGTGCTTTCTCTCCTTGATCTCAACCCTTGGCCGTTCACCTTTATTATAGAAGGAGAAGTTTCTAAGGTTGAAACTGGTTCAACCAAGCCACCATCTTTTTCTCCAAAATATAGCCGGTTCGGACAGAGAAGAGAGAGAGGGAAACCAAAGCCAAAAATCAACATGCATGTACCTCTCTCAACCCTTCTCATCAAACTTCTTCAATCTAAGCCTTCCATCTTGACTTTGGCCCCAAGAATGAATTTCAACCCTTGATGATTCTCTGATCCTTGACAGCTCTGACATTTCCAAATTTGCTTCTTCCTCTTCGTAGCTCCAATAGCTACCTTCTCTCTTGGATGAACAAAAATGGAACAGAGCTTTAGCCACAGAGATCTTTCTCTCTGACCGAGACTGATCCTTTACATTTTTTGCATGGAGATCTTGAAGCTTCTTCTTGAAATCTTGCCTTCAATGGCAAAGATCTCAGCCACGCCATGCTTTGGATCTCCTTTTTTCTTTACTGGCTTTCTTCATCCTAGCCTTTTGCTTCTTCATAGCTTCACTGTGTTCTCTACTTTTTCTTCTGATAACTTCTTACTTCCATCTTCTTTTCTGATGGATGTGACAAATGAAACAACAAAGAGAGAGAAGAGAGAGAAGAAATGAAGCATTTAATGTGAAATTAAATGAAATTGAAATGTGGACTTCGGTTACCAAGGGAAGTAATTAGTCAAATTGAATCTTTTGTTTCAATACTCAATGCAAGCCATTGATCCAATTGAATTTTGAATTCCATTCCATAATGGGGAGTAGGTAACCGAACCACTTCTCTTTCCATTCCTTCTCCTTTCAATTTCGGACCAAGAGATTTTTGGTCCCTCAACAATTTGTTTTGGGTTGCACATTGGTTTTCTGACCCAATTAACATATGATTATGTATTAAAATAATTCAGCCACTTTGCTTGGAATTATTTTTACACAAAAGCTTAATATTTTCTTATCACTTTGGGCTTTAATTTCCTTTTAGCCCAACTGAAAAGTTTGTTTTAGTTTTTCTGCACACTCACAAATCCATTAAACAAATAATTGGAATCAAAAATCAAATTAATAATTTTTGTAATTAATATTTTTAACAATATTTGATCATCACAATAATTTCAAATTTTTCAAACTCATCATATTCAAACTATCATCTTATGAACATGGGTACATGACTAATCAACCATTTGCATAGAAAAATGAATGTCATCATAATTACATTTATAATCAAAATTTATAAATAATATATTTAAAAATCAAATTCACATCTATTATCAAAATATAATAAAAATACAAAAATACAGCAATGACATTTTTTTAGTGTTAATAAAAGTTTGATTATTCTATTAGAAAATTTGATTATTCGGTAAAAAATTTTTTGATTATTTTGATGATTGATTATTCTATTAATAAACAATCATGCTACCAGTAATAAACATATAGAAATATCTATTTGACATTTTATCAAAAATATTCTGTAAATATGTTTGATTATTAGTTTAGATTTAGTTAATATGTGTACTAAATATCCATGTTAATATTACCAAGTAAGAAAATTTGTGTAGTAAAAATATGAAGTTTACATTTTCAGTGCATTTTTTTGTTTATTTATTAATTCTATTAATAATAATCTTAACAATTGCATATTAGCTAAACCCATTGGTCTATTACAAATTTAATTATTCTATTATGATAAGTTTGATTATTTTAGTAACTGATTATTTAATTGAAAA
>NC_029792.2:13356001-13376279 GCF_000816755.2 Arachis ipaensis
TATTTAATTGAAAAAACTATGTGAATCAATATATAAATATATATAAATACATAATAATTAATTTATTAGTTAATTTTTAATATACATATAGTATTTTTTATTAATAAAACATGTATACATAAAATGTGTGCTAATACACAATAATTGATTTGGATTTGGATCTTCTAAAGTTTGAATTTTACTTTAGAGAGTAAAGTGTGATTTTTCTACCCTTGAATGATTTCTCTTTCATATTTATATAAATGGTGAGAGATCAAACTTTACTCTCTAAAGTGAAATTCAAAATTTAGAGGATCCAAATCTAATGATTTATTGATGCACGGAAACTTGTCTCTCAACAATTTTCCCTCGGCAAATACACCGAATTGTCGTCAAGTAAAAACTCACAATAGAGTGAGGTCGAATCCCACAGGGATTGATTGATCAAGCAACTTTAATTAGAGGAATGTTCTAGTTGAGCTAAGCAGAAATTGATTTGAGAATTTTAGGAAATTAAATGGCGGGAAAGTAAATAGCAGAAATATAAATGCTAGAAATAAAGAGCTGAATGTAAATGGCGGAAAGTAAATTGCAGAATCTTAAATGGGGAATGGGGAAGATGGACATCAAAGTAATTAGCAAGAATTAAAGTGAATGGGTAAGATCAGAAATGGGGAATTCATTGGGCTTAGGAGATGTTGCATTCTCCAGATCAAGTTCATTCTCATCTCTTCCTCAATCAATGCATTCATTGATCTCCTTGGCAATCTTAAGTGATTGAATTCCAATTCCTTGGTAATTCAATCTCTCAAATCTTGATCAATAGCCAATTCCTTGGTCTAATTGCTCATGAGAAGAGATGAAGTATGGTCACTGATTATACCACATGTATTCCCAAATCAAAGTGTTGGTAGGATTATATGTCACTATACCCATCCAAACCCCAATTTGGTCCAACATGAGAAAGCATTTTTAGCATGATCTCTTCATTCTTCTTCCAAGGTTCTGAAGAGATCCAAGTATGAATAGCTTCTTTTCCAAGACAACTATTCAATTGGATGAAGATTGAAAGCTTTCTAGTAAAATCAAGAGAAAAGAAAGAAGAAAAATAATGAAAACTATTATTGATCCATCAAATTACGACAGAGCTCCTTAACCCAATGAAAGGGGTTTAGTTGTTCATAGCTCTGGGAATGGAAAGCAGAGATGGAGAATACATTTTGGAATTAAGACTAGAAGTTGCAGAGAAAGTAAAATTATACAGAGTGTAGTTCTCCTAATGCCAAAAAGCTCCTCTCTAATTCAAAACTACCCCTATATATACTACTCTTTTGATATTCTAGTTGGCTCTTCAAGTCTTGGATATGGGCTTTTGGATCTTGAGTTGAAGTAGTTATCATCTTCAGTGGGCTTAGCTTTACTTGCAGAGAGAGTGTGAAGTAGGCATGGACTTTAGCTTAGGACGTTAGTGGCGTTAACGTTAAGTGAAAATGTGGGTTCGAGAACGTTAGTGACAATCACCTTTTTCACTAACGTTCCTAACCCAAGGATGGTCCACGTTAACTTCAACGTTAGTGGCACCAACGTGACCACTAACGTTGCCTCTTGGTCCTTCACACATGTTATTGGGGTTCACCTTTTTCAATAATGTTGAGAGTCCCCCCTTTCTCACGTTAGAGTTCACGTTAGTATAACTAGCGTGGCTCTTAACATGAGCATGCCTTAGCCTCGAGAGCGTTAGTGACACTTACCTTTGTCACTAACGCTCCAAAACGCCCCTTTCCCACGTTAGAGTTCATGTTAATTGCGTTAACGTGGCCACTAACGTGGTATTGGTTGCCATCTCCAACGTTAGTGACAAAGGTGAGTGTCACTAACGTTGGCTCATCATTCTTTTCCTCCACGTTAGCTTCCACGTTAACTGAGTTAACGTGGCAACTAATGTGGCTCATATTGGCTTAGTCCAACGTTAGTGACAAAGGTGAGTGTCACTAACATTGGCTATTCCTTGCTCCTCCACGTTAGAGTCCACGTTAACTGAGTTAACGTGGCTCTTAACGTGGCCAATATGGGCTTAGTCCAACGTTAGTGACAAAGGTGCATGTCACTAACGTTGGTTTCATCTTCTTCTTCCACGTTAGAGTTCACGTTAACTGAGTTAACGTGACTCTTAACGTGGACAATTGCCACTTTGGAGCGTTAGTGGTATTCACTTTTACCACTAACGCTAGAGCTCCCTTTTCTTCCACGTTAACTACCACGTTAGTGTAGTTAACGTAGCAACTAACGTGGGCTATGATGGCTTCGAGGACGTTATTGGCGATTACTTTTCTTATTAACGTTGCAAGCTATCTCCCATTCCACGTTAGTGGTCACGTTAGTTAGACTAACGCGGCTACTAACGTGGCTCTTCCTTGCTTCCTTTGTCCTGAAATCAAGCAAATAAAGTGCATCAAAGCTTTAGTCCAAGTTATGAGATCATGCATTATCCCAATTGTCATTCAATCCATGCATAATTCTCATGAAATCATGTAAAATTCACAATATTTGCCTAAATCAAGATGTAAGTGAATATCCACCCAAAACTTGCTTATTTACTAAGAAAATGCATGAAACTACCTTAAAACAATAAAGAAAAGGTAGTGAAACTGGCCAAGATGCCCTTACATCATTTATATGGTTCATATAATTTGTTTATATTCAAATTGGAGGGTACTCCTCCATAATTTTATTTTCCCTTTCTTTTGTTCATGGCTATAGATATAACCAAACCAGAGAAAGAGAAGATCAAAGCCCTCTCTATTCATCAAAGACAAGGCACCCAAATGAAAGCATGCAAGCTATTTATCTTCTCCCTTAACCATCCTCAAGTCAATGGAAGGCACTGTTTCAGATGCAATTGGCAAACTGAATTTGTCATTCTATTCTATCTTGGAGATGCTTCATATAATCCAAAATAGGCTGAACTGCCCAAATCAATTGGCCTGTTCGGCATGCTTCCACTAGTTGCAACAATCTAACTCAAACACAGCATCGCGGTGGAGGCCCCCATACGGCAACTCCCTCTCTTTGAAGTATGTTTGTTTGGTGATCGTGTTCTATGGATGCCTTTGTAATGAGGAGTGGCAATGGATAGAGTAGGGTAGGATAGAGTTTGGATTTTACTCTAACTCTATTCCTAGGTTGCGATTTTTATATAAACTCAATTCTATTTTACCTGTGGGTTGAGAATACCCAATTCTAATCCTACCTGTTCTTAATCCACAGGTACCCAACTCTACATGCGGGTTAGAAAAAATGCAACATTATTATATAACTTGATGGTAATTTAAAATAGAACTGACTTTTATGTAAAAAAAAATGTATTAAATTATAAATTAATGATCTTCTCTTAGTAGTTAAGGATCTTTTGCATTTTTTGAGAGATCTTTGGTTCAACATCTACTTAAAACATATTTTTATATAAATATATAACATCACATATATAGGATGCGGGTTGGTCGCAAATAAGTCTGCACCCTACCCGACTCACAAGAATCCTACCCGCACCCTACTCTACCCGTTGTGGATTGAGTTGCTGCGGATCGGGTTCGCAACCCTACATGACCGGATTAGTTCGGATTAGATACCCGTAGGTGAAATGCATGTTGCCACCCCTATTTGTAATTGCAATTTGACTATATAGGATTATTTGTACAAAATAAGTAAAATTTAATTAATGACTTTTTAAAAATAGAAAATGACACATAATTTACAGCAAAAATAAAAATGAAAAAAAAACACTTAATAAAATGGAGGAAAAAAATTTTCTTACATAAATTTGCTAATACCAATACTAATTGATGACATGCTTTACAAAAAAAAAACATAAAATTCTTATTGGAGCCTCCATATTGATTTGGAAAAGTATAGGTAACCAACAATATTTTTAAACAATGTGTAAACAATGTGAATTAATAGGGTTAAAAGAGTAAATTTAATTAGTAGCATTAAATTAGGGTGTAGTGTATTTTTATTTGATTGGTGATTGTTCATATTATTCAAGATAATCATTGTTTACCTAACACTTCACCATTGATTTTTACTCCATATAATAGTACTATGGAACAAAATAATCATGATTTTGTGCCATTAGTTTTTGACAATTAGATTATCATTTACTTCCCATGCTTTTATGCAAAATATCTTCGATGAACATAGTCAAGTTACTATGAGAAGATCTACCTTGTGCTACAGATATTTTTGCCATTTCTGCTAACTCTCTTACTCTTTTTCTTCTCTCTTCACATTCACCATTATTCTCATCCATTAACTTTTCTGGTCCTATTTAATATCTTCTTTCTTAACCAATATACCAATCTCCTCTTCCTTTCCCCACACCATAGGACTTCTCACACCAACCATCACTCTAACTTTTAGTACTTTGACAACTAGTTTTCATTCAGAAACTGGTCTGCAAATAACGGCCACGTTAGCATTGGCACACCAGCGCAGATAGCTTTTAAGTTAGAGTTCCAGCCACAGTGTGTTAAGAACCCTCCAATTGAAGGATGTGATAGTATTAGTAGCTGAGGAGCCCAACCTCGAATTATAAGGCTCTGATCTTTGATTCTTTCTTCTAACCCATCTTCCTTAATCCACTTTTTTAGCCTTTTTAATTAACTCCCTTCCCTTATGACCCAAATGAAAGGTCTCTTTGATTCTTTTAAGGCTAAACCAATCTCAATCAACTGAATTGCAGTTAGATTACATAAACTTCCAAGGCATACATAAATTACACTCTTAGACTTTTGAGAATCAAGCCATTTTTGATACATCCACCCTTCAGTTGAAACCTTGTTGCCTCTTTGAGCCTTGTCCAACTGATCCTTGTTGCTTAGTGACACCGGACCGATGCACCACGCTTTATCCTTTCTAACCCTCTTGTACATTCTTTGATACTCAGGCTCCAATTCTTGGAACAAATTCATGATTATTCCATAAGTGTCTTTGCTTTACAAAATTAAAAGAAATAAATCGAAAAACACTCTCAAAAGCATGTTACGTCAGCTCCATGTAATAGAATAGATCTTGTACACACCATATTCTGCATTGGAGGCCTCCAAATGGTATATGCCTCTCTTCTTTAATTTTGATCTTGATATTGAATTGTTTGGATTCTTTATTCCTTCTCTTTAAAGTATGTTTTTATTTTTTTTATTTTTATTTATTTTTGTCAAATAGATTGGATAGCCTTCAATTTTAGACAAACTCACTCACACTCAACACTTCGGTTCCTATTTATTACTTGGTCTTCGCCAAGTTTTAAAAGTTTTAAACTTAGGTGCAGCATATTAAGAGGCATATTATTTATTCTTTGAATTAAAACTTCAGCTACCTTTTTAAAGTATGTTTGATTTGATAATTGTATTTTGTGGATAAAAAATTGTGCGCTTGTATAAACAAATTCATTTGTAGATTTCCAAATTTTCCAAATAATATTTGCTGCCATCGAAATCAAAACCTCCTCTCACACTTTGTCCAAGTCAATCATTCCTTGAATGAAGTCAATCATTCCTTGAATTGAGTTTTAATAATAAATTCTTTAAGAGATCAAACCTAACAGCTCTTGTACATTGACATCTTAAAAGACAATGTTCAATAGTTTCTATGAGAAGATCCATCTTCTTCTACAGACCTTTACCAAACTTGTGCCATTAATGGGAACATAGATTGCGTTTATTTATAGAGATAAAACATTAAGATAGGGACATAAAAACACAAAATTATGTTTGACAGAAGAGACATAAACAGAAACATTGTGTCCAGAAACATTAACAAGGGACATGACTTATTTTTTATTTTTTTATTATTCTTGTTAATTTTTCATACTTATATTTTTTATTATTATATTTTTCGTTTCAAATTTTTTGAATAAAAAAAATGAGAATAAATTAGATTTTCATAGTTTGTTTTAATTTACCACTAAACAGAATCAAGAATATAAAATTGTGCCACATGTTAAAATATGATTTGTCTACATGCCAATTTAGTGTCCCGTGTCACAATATAATTTGTTAGTTATGTCACTTTATGTTATTATTGCAACTTGCAAGTGATTTTTTAGTCCCAAAAATTGATGAAAGTCAATCAAATTAATTTCTAAAATAATTTCTCTTATTTTTTATTTTATATATTTAAAATTATTAATATTTTTAAATGCATGAATTTGAGGACTAATGACTTTATATTATAAGCAATACAATTTTTCTAAGCACACACTAAAGTTATGTACAATTTCTTTAGAATTTAGATAGAAAATTGGTAAAATAATAAAGTGCAACTTCCTCATTTTAGGATATCTTAATTCATTTCTTTAATATGATTTAAGCTAATGCCTTATTGCATAATAATGGTCGAAATGTTTTTCCTTACACATTGCTTGGATAGAGGGAATTTGCAGAGAAAGAAAATGGGAGGAGAAAAAATGAATGAAAAAGTAAATTTTTTGTTGTTTGGATGAGAAGAGAAAATAGGGTGGAAAGAAAAAAAATAATATGAGATCCACTAAAATATTTTTATCCCAAAGATGAGATGAAAATGAAGAGAAATGTAGCAAACATGAATGAAATTACATATTTATCCTTTTACTTTTTTTTCTATTTTCTTTCTTCTCATTTTTTTTCTTATTTTCTTTCTTTTTATTTTCTTTCGTATATCAGAAATAAAGTTTTGGTAGAAAACTGACTTTCTGTCGAGATTTTTTTAAAGTTCTAGTATAACAAATTCACTTACAGATCGCTGAATTCTGTTTTATAGAATTTGGTCTACCTGACAAGAATTGATTTGAGCAACTCGAAAGAGCTTACGGAAATGCCAAATTTTGAATGTTGCAAAAATCTCAAGAGATTAGATCTTTCAGGATGTACAAAACTACAGCAGATCCACCCTTCAATTGGATTTCTTACAAGACTTGTTACTTGAATTTGAGGGACTGTAGTAGTTTGGTTAGACTCAAATTTGGTGATAATAAATGCAAGTTAAGCTCTCTGATAGTTCTACACCTCTCAGGCTGCACAAAATTGGAAAGTACACCAGATTTTTTGGGGCTCTTAAATCTAGAATATCTTGATCTTGAACAATGTACAAGTTTGGTTCATATGCATAACTCTATTTGGGCCCTTGAAAAACTTAGATCTTTGAGTTTGAGAGATAATATAAATCTTAAGGGGGGACCTAATGGCATCGCTTGTATGACATCTCTTCATACTCTAGATTTTCAAGGCTCCTCAAACCTTTCAGAACTTCGGCTTGTTATTAGCAGACGTTACACAACTCTTGGCAAGTCTATCCCTTCACAGGTTCTGGAAGCTTTATCATTTCTGGATCTTGGCTTTTGCAATCTATCAAAGGTTCCTGATGATATTGGGGAATTAAAGGGGTTAGAAAGACTAAATTTACAGGGAAACAGCTTCACTAGTTTACCTTATACGATTGGGAGGCTTTCCAGGCTAGCATATTTGAACTTAGAACAATGCTTTAATCTTCATTCACTGCCTCAACTCCCATTTTTCAATGACCCGTTAGGAGGACGATATTTTAAAACAGTGTCCGGATCAAGGAATCAGGCTAACAAGAAAATAAAGATAAGAAAATAAAAGATATGTATTAAAATTGTTGTTTACATTATAAAGAGTCATGCTATTTATAAGCATTTTTCAAACTAACCTCATAAATATTTAGCTACCAACTACTAACTCTCAACTACTTATTATTACTCTAACACAACTATTTATTATTGTTCTAATACGCCCCCACAAGCTGGAGGATGAAAAATATCAAGAACTCCTAGTTTTGAGAGATTAAGATGAAAGAGATGAGGGAACAATGGCTTAGTAAAGATGTTAGCCAATTGTTTTGAAGAAGAGACAGGAAGAAGTTTCATCATTCCGGCTTGAGCCTTTTGACGGACCACATGACAATCAACTTCCAAGTCGCTCATGAAAAACAGGATTTGCTGCAATGTGTAGAGCGCTCTGATTATCACAAAAAAGAATAGGAGTGCGATCAGTTGAAATTTGAAGAAAATGCAGCATATTGATCAACCATTGGAGCTCACAGGTGGTGTTTGCAAGAGCCCTATATTCTGCTTCTGTTGAAGACCTGGCAACAGTGGATTGCTTCTTTGTTTTCCAAGAGATCAAAGACTTTCCCAAAAAGAAACAATAACCAATTAAAGAACGACGAGTATCCGGACAACCCGCCCAGTCAGAATCACTGAATCCACATATATGAACAGAAGAGTCACGGGAAAAGAAAAGACCTCTGCTTGGATTAGACTTCAAGTATCTCAAAACCCGATTTGCTGCACGAAAATGGGATTCAGTAGGAGAAGGCATGAATTGGCTAAGCTGCTGTGTTGCGTATGTAATGTCAGGCCGGGTAGTAGTAAGGTAGAGGAGGCGGCCAACAAGACGACGATAAATTAAAGGATCGGGAAGCAAAGGGCTATTGTCCTGATGTAACGTTGTAGAACTGTCATGGGAATAGATGCTGGTTTAGCACCCAACAAGTCAGAATCTTCCAATAAATCAACACAATACTTTCTTTGAGACAAAGAAATTCCTTGAGCAGAATGAGCAACTTCAATACCCAAAAAATATTTAAGAGTACCCAAATCTTTGATTTTGAAATGCTGATTTAAAATAGATTTAATGGTAGCCATCTCAGAAATAGAATTGCCAATGAGAACAATATCATCAACATACACCAATAAGACAGAAACTTCAGCACTAATAAATTTGACAAAAAGACTGTAATCAGATAGAGTCTGCTGGTACCCACAAGAAATTAAAAGTTTGGATAATTTTTCATACCACATACGGCTTGATTGGCGCAAACCATACAGTGATTTCAGCAGTTTACAACACTGATTTGGGTGACTAGAACTGATTCCAGGAGGCAAGGTCATGTATACATCTTCAGATAAATCTCCATGCAAAAAAGTATTGTTAACATCTAGTTGATGGATAGGCCACCTCTTCATGGAAGCCAGAGCTAATACAAGTCGGATTGTAACTGGTTTTACTACCGGAGAAAAAGTCTCCAAGAAATCCACCCCTTCTGTTTGTGTGAATCCTTTTGCTACAAGACGAGCCTTATAGCGTTCCATAGAACCATCAGGGCGACGCTTGATCCGATACAGCTATCTACAGCCAATGGGTTTTACACCAGGAGGACAATCCACAACAGACCAAGTTTGGTTCAAATCCAGAGCAACAAGTTCATCTTTCATAGCACTGCACCAATGATAATATTTATTGGCGTCTTGAAAAGACTTTGGCTCAATTTCAGAGTGCAAGGATAAAATGAATTTTTGATAAGAAGGGGAAAGAGAGGTCAGAGACAGAACAGAAGAAAAAGGATACTTACAAGTTGAAGATGATGGAGTTGGAGTAGTGAGAGAAGAGCCGCAAATATAGTCAGCGAGACGATTTGGGGAATGTCTTTGACGGAGACTGTGACGGATGGTAGGATAAATGGTTGAAGACGGTGTAGGAGAGATTATGTCTGATTGGGAAGCAGGAGACGAGGTTAAGGATTGTGAAGGAGGAGAAGAGATGAACTGAGGTGTATTAGATTGATGATGAAGTATGGGTGGGTCAATAGGTAATAGTTCAGGCCTAATGGGAAGGGAAATGGGTTGTTCGGTTGGTGTTTCATGGAATTGTTTTGTTTCGGACATGTGTGGGGTTTGGTATGTTTAAAACAGATTTAGTACTAGTGGCAAAAGGTATTACCATTTCATAGAAAACAACGTTTCTGGACATTTCAAACCTTTTATTTTCTAAAATATAAACAACGTACCCTTTAATCCCATTTTTAAAACCAAGAAAAACAGCTTTCTTTGCCCTTGGATCAAATTTAGAACGATTAGCCATGAGAGTTGATACATAGCATAAGCAACCAAAAACCTTTATATCATTATAATTAGGAGATTTATTAAATAAAATTTCAAAAGAAGTTTTAAAATTATTATTGATAGCATATGACCAAAATGATAGAGGTAAATTAGATTGAAACATGAGAGCACGGGCCACATTTAAAATATGTTGGTGCTTACGTTCCACTCTCCCATTTTGTTCGGGTGTTTCAACACAACTACGTTGATGAATTATGCCCTTTGAAAAAAAGAAATTATGTAAGAGAAATTCCGGTCCATTGTCGGAACGTATATACTTAACTTTGAAGTTAAATTGCGTTTCAACCAATGCAATAAAATTCTTGACATGATTTTGTATTTCGCTTTTTGATTGCAATAAAACTACCCAAGTGAAACGGCTGAAATCATCAACAATAGTTAAAAAATATTTATGATTATGGATTGAATTTTGTCGAAACGGTCCCCATATATCAAAATGCAATAATTCAAAAATTACATTAGCTTTATTAAAACTTGGAGAGAATGAAAGTTTCTTTTGCTTGGAAAAATGACAAACATCACAAGGCTCACCATGAGGCATAGAAATAAAGGGAAATTGTCTATGTAAAAATTTTAATCTTTGTCCAGAAAGATGTCCTAAACGAAAATGCCATAAATTGAAAGGTGTAATGGGTGTTGAATGAGTGGTGTTTATTGTATGAGTAGGAAATGGATTATTTGTTGTGATGGAGGTTTCAAGAACATACAACCCTTCTCTCATGCTATCCAAACCAATCATCTTCAAATTGTTGTCCTGTAAGAAACAAGAGGAGTGTGAAAAAGTAAGTTGACAATTGATCATTGAAGTTATTTTTGAAATAGAAATAATATTAAAATTGAAGTGAGGTAGATAGAAAACATCATGAAGAGCTAATGAAGTTGAAAATTTAACAACACCTTTATAAAAAGATGTAACTTTAGAACCATTAGGCATATGAACAGTAACTGGATTAATTTTAGAAAAAAGATATGAACCAAGATAAATTGGAAGCAATATGATCCGTGGCACCAGAATCAATGATCCAAGTGCCTGTAAATTTATTTTGTGCAGAAAAATTATTTAAAATAGAATAAGTGTGAAATGAACACAAATAATGAGTACCCAAAGTTGGGTCAGGAAGAAACCCAATTTGGTTGGAGGATGAGAGGCTTTTATCTTTGCTGTCTGAAGATTGAGATTCAGCCTTTTTCAGAAATGCTAGAAGGATGTTGTGTTGGGCTGGAGTGAGACCCAAAACCTGCTCTGTGTGTGTTCTCTGAGGAGTCATTTCTTCATGAACTAGGGCATGAGAGGAAACTGGCGGCGTGGGAGAGTCAGGAGGCGGTGTCCGCACAACGCTGGCATTAACTGAGGCAGAGGCACGATCAAGGAATCGTGGTCTCCTTGGATGACGCGGGTGGCCAGGAGGGTAGCCATGTTTGTTGTAACAAACATCCACGGTGTGCCCCCTTTACCACAGTAAGAGCAAATCTTCGAGGAACCGCTGTTGCCGCGTCTTGGGTTTGAAGAGGCATACCCACGACCACAGCCAAGAGGAGGACGACGAGTTTCTACGGCAGCAGCAATGGTTCGTTGATCGTCCAAAATTCCAGATGCGTTATGAAGTTGACGTTCGTGTTGAACGACAAGAGCGAAGACCCTGGTGACAGGCGGAAGAGGATCAAGAAGAAGAACTTGTGATCGAACTACAGAAAAACGCTCATCAAGACCTTTAAGGAATCGAATGATAAAATCTTGTGAGCGATGTGTTTTGGCTGGGCAATTACAGACGGAAAGAAGACGTGAGTTATCAAGCTCTTCCCACAATGTCTTCAAAGAGGTATAAAATTCTGTTACTGACTGATTTCCTTGTCTAAGAGCATAAATTTCTTCTTGTAATTCTGCAATACGAAGAATATCACTTTGGAAAAAACGCTCTTTAAGGTCAGTCCATACAGAAGAGGCAGTAGAAAAATAAACAACACTTTGGGTAATAGAGGGAGAGAGAGAATGAAATAGCCAAGACAACAGATTATTGCAATGCTCCCATATTGGAAACAGAGGATCATCAGTTAGAGGAGAAGGAATAGAGAGAAAGCCATATTTGTTTTTGGAGATGATGGCCATAGAAAAAGATCGACACCAAGAATGATAGTTATTGCCAGTAAGGACAGGAGTAACAAGGACAGAGGTTAGATTTTCACTAGGATGAATATAGAAAGGGTTAATGGGATCTTGTGCTACGTTAGAAGATGATTCTGCCATTAGAGGAGAAGAAGACAATGGAGACTGATTATTTGGGTTTGAAGTTTTCACCATGGATACCAACAGAGCTCTTTCTCTTTTTGAGCTCTGATACCATAACAAGAAAATAAAGATAAGAAAATAAAAGATATGTATTAAAGTTGTTGTTTACATTATAAAGAGTCGTGCTATTTATAAGCATTTTTCAAACTAACCTCATAAATATTTAGCTACCAACTACTAACTCTCAATTATTTATTATTACTCTAACACAACTATTTATTATTGTTCTAATACAAGGGTTAGGACTATATATGTTTTGTTGTCGCATATTTGACAATTGTCGCTGTCTAAATTGGGTATTTGTCTGGCTAACAAGATTGATTGAGGTGCGAAATTATCTTCTATGCCTAAATTTCTCGTCTTTCACACAATTTCTGTCTGATTGATACTTTCTTTTTTGAAGAAGAGAAAAGAAAAAATCCTTTGCTGAGAGATCTTACTGATATATCTTTGTGTGTTTCCTCTTGTACCAGCAACCTTGTCATTTCAGGTGTGGCTTTGACATTGTTATCCCCGGGAATGAAATTCCATCGTGGTATTTCAATCATCAATTTAAGGGCGGATCAGCAATAAGGATAGTGGACGCAGATGTGGATGACAATTGCATTGGCTTTACCTTTTGTGTAGCATTTTGTGTAACCAATCCTTCGGCAGTTTCTAGTTCTTCACATAATCGGCTGTCCACATCGTTGCCAAGTCCATTATATCTTTCCTTTGAAAGTGAACAAGCAGTAGAAATCTTCTGTATGCCATGCCATTTAGACTGCAACCCTCAGTTTAAAACTGCGAGGAAGCAAAATTTTGACCATGTCTGGATTATCTATATTTCTAGGCCACACTGCCATTTTGTCAGGAGCCAATATCACATTTAAAGCCTGCCCAGGGATTGAAATGAAGAACTGGGGGCTGCGAATGGTATTCAAGCAACATATAGAGGCAATTAAAAGAAACTTGAAACGCCAAAGTAAGATTGACCCTTTTTATTATCTTATGGATGACCCTGAAATCCAACTTCATGATCATGGGTTGGTTATTGAGGATGTGCGTGAAAGCTACAACAGTAGCATCGGGCCAAAAATCCAGCTTCCCTACAATTGGTATGTAACTGATGAAGAGGAAAAGGAAAATATGGAAGTCAAAAGCAAAGAAATTAATCTCGCAAATATTGGCCTTTAAGTGAGGCCAATCTTCCTTGAGTTAATTATCCTTCTTTTACTCATTTTTCATATGTTTGTTATTTTTTATTCTTTAATAGAAAGAGGATTCTTTAACAATCACTTATTCTTTTGCTTTGCCACTCTCCAAGCACACATGAAGATTGAAGAAGCAAAACATAGCGGGAACAATGGAAATTCTGTTGTTTTATTGTAGATTTGGTGAGTCATATATTGTGTTACTGTTAGGTTTGTGGCACCTAGCTAGCTCATTCATGTGAAAAAAGCTGTAATGAGAACTTGAGTGTTCTTTTTTTTTTTTTTATCGTGAAATTATCCGTTTGTTATTGAATTGTATCCCAGTGCACCACGACTCTCGTCATATTCATCCTGCTCTCTATATAATGATGGTTGGATCAAACATCGAGCAACATTAATCTCATTTATCCGTTTGATCTTAATGCTCTGTTTTCGTTATTTCATAGCTACTGGAAGATTCCACATTTCAAGAGAAGTTGCAAAAGTGATTTCTTTGGTGTCATTTTTGTATCAAATATTTGCTCCCCTCAGTTTTTTACACAAAGTTTGTACTCTCTAATTTATAAAAATGTTAAAAAAAAAAATTGTAAATCCCTTTTAATTAAGTAATATCGTTTTTAAATTCATTTTAATTTTAATTTTTAAATAATTTTATATTTAGCTAAAAATACTATTATTGTTATGTTTCCTTAAATTTAGAGACAAAAATTAAAAGAAAGTAATACAGTAATACTACTTGAATAGGATCCATCTAGTGTGCAGGTGTGTTTTCGTACAGATTTACAGGTGTGTTTTCGTACAGATTTACAGATTTTTGTTTTTGTGGTTGAAAAAGCGTATCACTAAAAGTGTTGCTTAAAGAGAAAGTGTTACCCTTAATCGTTAACTTGGCTCTGATACCAATTTTTTTAATCGTTATTTCTTTTAATTTTTTTTTCGAAATTTCTATTAAATAATTTGCCAATTCAAAAGTATTGACCATATTACTAGTATTTATAATTCTGATTTTTATAGTTTTTCAATCTTGTTTTAGTTTATAATATTCTTTTTTGTATATAAAATATTTTATCTGTTTGTCTTTTTCTTTAATATAATTTCTTAAATCCTCAAAAACCTCTTCTATTTCTACAATTTCTATTGTTTCTAAATATTTTTTTAATTTTTCAACTTCATTCTCCATTTTTTCTTTTAACAGCTTTAACTCTTTTAAGTCATAATATGGTTTTCCAGATATTTATAAATTTTTTAAGTTTAACTCTAACTTGTTTATATTTATTCTTATTTCTATCCTCTTTATTATAAGGTCATTAATTTCGATCTGAAGATTATTTAATTTCCTTTTATACTCCTTTATTTTACTTTTTAATTTTTTCGCCCTTTTTCTTTTTATTTTATTTTCTGGTCTTTCAATCTTTGTATGCTTCATTGTTTAGAATTTCTGCAAATTCTATCATCAATTCATCACTATTTTCTAGAGATTCTATCATTTTTTCTAGCTCTTCAACTTCTTTTTTCAACTTGTCATAGATTATTTTTAGAGCTTCAAATGCTCTTTGATTTATTTCAGAAAACTGTAAATAATTCAACCGATTTTCTCTTTCAAAAAGCTCTTGTTTCTTATCTTGATAAGTTACATATATTTTTTCTTTATTTATTGTCATAATTTAGTGTTTAGGGTTTCATTTAATTTTTCGACCTTTTTTGTTAATTCTTTTATTTCAGAATTTTCTTCTTTAATCTTTAATTTAGATAAACTTAAAGGGCTATTAATTTTAGATTCTCTTATTTGAAAATTCGATGAAACTAATTTTCCTAATGGTTCTTTTAATAATAGAACTGGGTTTTCAATAGCTTTATATTTTGGTATTTCTGTTTTTACAATTTTCTGAAATAATTCATCGACATAAATTATTTCTTTGTTTTTAAATATTATACTATAATGGCTATTTGTTAAAGCATAATTTATTGCAACATAAATTCTTTCTCTGTTTTTAAATATTATACTATGATGGCTATTTGTTAAAGCATAATTTATTGCATATGTAATTGAAAATGGTTCATCGTCTTGTTCCATTAGATTCTTTCTATGAAATTTATAAGCCAAACTTATAGATCTTCCAAGATTTTCAGTTGATAAAGGTATAGCATATCCAAGATGGGCATTGAATTTAACATTTACGTTTGCCAAGTTTCCATGAACAATTCCAATTATTTGATCTATTGGGTCATCAGTAATTCTTTTGTCACAGATTGCTAAGCTTATTGGTGAATTAATTTCTTTCATATATGTAGATTTTATTAAGACTTGTATAGTACTAATATGAATCCATCCAATTTTAGATCTTTTTTGTTGATCCTTAATTTTTTCAATCTGTTTACTCAATTCTTCATCATTTATCAAAGCTATTTCAAGTTCTCCATTGGCGGATTTTATCTTTATAGGGGCTTCAAGTTGAATTTTTCCATAGTATATTATATTTTTTCTATTAAAAACTTCTTTTAAAAGATTTTGTTTATTAAAATTTTCATTGGATTTGAGATTTAATTCTGTTTTTAGAACAACCTGTTTTTCATTATCTAATAAAGCAGCTAATCTATAATAATCAGATTCTTCTGTTAATTCTAAACTTTCTAAATAATTCATAATTGAAAGACTAGGATGAAGATGTACCTTTCTGGAGAAAAACTTCCTTTATTTAGTATATTTTACATAAGGTGTTTTTATCTCCAGAGGGGAGATTGTAGATACTAACTCCAGAAGGGAGTTTAGAATTATTTTTTCCTAAGGGAATTCTTCCTCAGACTATAGAATCGCCTTGGCAGCTTCCTCCTTGCTCTCCTAGCATATGAGTACTCTTAGCCTCCTGCTTTCTATTGTCTGATGCCCTTACAATTGCCTAAGGCAACCTATTTATAATAGTTGGGTTTGATGGACAATTTCCATCCTTACCCTTCTTATGACGTCATTGCTTACGTCATTGTTTGTTCTCTTGCACCAGCTACATTGTTGGTGCTCTATGACCTAAGTGCTTACGTCACTACGCAATAATGTTAAGAGATGCTTCTGATGCACTGTCCTCCTCTTTTATCATGTGACCCTCAGATGCATTGTCCTTTTCTTTCATCATGTGAGTTGATTCCGTTTCATTATTGCTTTCTTCAGATATTTCTGAGGCACATAGCTGGCACTTGTGGTCTTCTCTGTTTTTTATCAAGTAGCAGAGATTCCTCTTTATCCCTTCGGGGAGCTTTTCTAAAAGTCCAGATAAGTTGTAGAATGCTGATTCAAATTCCACCAAGAGTCTCATCTCTCTTTCTTCAATTTCATTTCTTTTACTGGACACAAGCAAAGTATTTCTACTTTTATAATTAATCTTTGTGTGAGATTCCTTCGTTATTTTTTGAGTTCTTTCAAAGACCCTTGCTAGTGTGCTAGCTAGCCTTCCTACATGACTGTAAATCGTTAAATCTTGAATCTGATCAATTGGTTGAAAATTTTCTGGGAAGACAGACATGAATATTACTTGGTGTGCTGGAACCAAGCATTCTTCTTCTTCATTAAAAATAGGTTGACTGTTTGTAAATTTTAGGGATATATCCCTTGGATTTACATTGTCAATCATATTTTTAAATCTTTTTACTGCATCAATGAATCCTGCAGGAAACTCACTAATAATTTTTAGATCATTAAAAATTAAAATTGTATCAATTAATCCATACTGGAAATATAACCAGCTTTGTTAGCTGTTCTTTGGCAATAGGATAATATCCCAAAATTGCCCTTTTTTCTTCAGTCCAATTCAGGACTATGTTAAGAGTTTCTCTGAAATTTGATCTACAGACCTTTTCTTTTCCTTGATTTCAGCCCTTGTAGGAATGTTTCTTATTATCCCTGTTCTCTAGGTTTGAATTGGAGCTTTATCTGCTTTTTTTAGGGTTTGCTCCGGATGGAGAGCTTCATATTCCCTGAAGGATTTCTTTGCCTCTTCCAGTGTTAGAAACCCTCCTTTATGAATTATCCTTGATTGATGTGTGAATGGTGCTGCTTTTTCCCAAGCATTATATACTCCTTTCATGGGGCCATTATAAATTACATAATATTTTTTATCTTGGGTGGATTTTTTAATGATTTCAGCAATTGTTTTATTTTCTGAAATTTTTTCTTCACCTGATTTGTCCACCACACTTAGCTGGCTGAACTCTGATGGTTTTGCTTGTTGTGTTGATTTCATTGCTTCAATGGCCTTCTTGAGAGATTGGATCTGTGTTCTTATTTGCTGACAATGCTTGCATTTTTCGAGTTCTTGCTCATATTTTTGAATTTCTTGATCTAATGCGTTGTAGACGAACTCCATTCTCTTGTTAATGTATCTGCAATAACATTTTTGTCACCCTTAATATATTCAATTTTTATTGGATATTGTAACAAAAATAATTGCCATCTTACCAATCGTCCATGATTATAATCAACTTTTAAATTATATCGTATGAAACCTGTTAGGTAACTTGAATCTGTCCTTAATGTAAATTCTCTGGGTAGTAAATCAATTTTCCATTTCTTAAGAGATTTAATTGCTGCTAGAGTTTCCTTTTCATGGGTGGTATATCTCTGTTCTGTTGGAGTAAAAGTCCCTGAAATATACCTGCAAAGTAATTCCTTTGGGGAATATTTAGAATCTAGTGATTCTTTTTCTTGTTTCAAACTTTTTATACCTTTCTTAGCTTTTAGACATCCTGACCAGGTTATGTCTGAAGCATCTGTTTCTACTATTAGGTAGTCATTTTCTTCTGGAATATAAAGTTCTGAAAATTTTTCACATAATTTTTTAATTCTTTGAATTTGTATACTGTCTTTTTCATTCCATTTCCATTCTTTTTTAGTACTTATTTTTGGAAATAAGCTTTTAGTGTATTCTGTTATATTCTTTAAAAATCCTTGATCAGAAATATAATTTATACACCCTAAAAATCTTTGTAATTGTTTTCTATCTTCTATTTTATTAGGAAATAAGTTTACCTTTTCTAAGACATTTGGCTGAAGTTTTAGCTTTCCTTGAGTGGATAGAATTAATCCAAGAAACTCTATTTCTTGTTTTGCTATTCTTGCTTTCTTTTTGCTAAGAACTAATCCCTTTTTTTTACATCTTTCTAAAACTATTAGTAATTTTTGAAGATGATCTTCTTTATCCTGTTTCGTAAAAATTAGTATATCATCAATGTATACTAAAACAAATTCATTTAACTCTTTTAGATTTTCTTCCATAAATCTTTGATAAATACCTGGGGCTTGTTTTAATCCGAATGGTAATACATTCTATTCATAGAGCAACACACTTGTTGATTCTTTTGTTGGGCAAGTAAAAGCAGTTAATTTCTTTGTTTCTTCGTCTAAACGAAGTTGCCAATATCCTGATTTCGCATCAAGAGATGAAAACCAGGTTGCTCCTTTGATTTTTTCTAAAATAGAATCTTTTCTTGGAAGTTTATGAGCATCACCAATAGTTGCTTCATTCATCTTCTTATAGTTAATTACCATTCTTCGTTTTCCCCTTTTAATTTCATTATTGTTTTCGACATAAAAGGCTGGAGCCGCATGAGGACTTTTACTTAATCTTATAATTCCTTTTTCTAAAAGATCTCTACATTCTAATGAGAACTCTTCTCTATCTCTTGCGGAATAAGGAATTTTATTTGGAACATTTATTTCTTTTGTAGGATCTTTTAGTTTAATGCTTACTAACTCATTATTTGTATTTTTAATATCTAAAGGATTTTCAGCACAAATTTCATCCAAAAGTTCTTCTATCTTTATTTCAAGATTATTTTTTGGAATATTTATCTGAAAGTATAAATTTAAATAACATGTCTCTAATATAGAAAATATTTTAAATTTTAAGATCTTATCTACAGTAGTAGTTGGTATTTTTTTATACGTTTTGATTTTTGATTTATTGAAGAATCGTGTAGAGCTTTTAAAACTATATATGTTAATTCTTGAATGAATGGATGATATAGCTTTAAAAAGTTATTTCCTATGATAAAATCCATTCCAGAATCTAACATATATATAGATGGAACAATGAACCTATAATTTTGAATAAAAATTTCAGTCATCTCTGCTTTTTGGTCAATTTTATGTATTGATTTGTCAGCTATTCTAACTCTTAATGGTTTCTTTAATTTTTTCCAATCAAGTTTTATATTTGAACTAGCAAAGCATTGTGTTGCTCCGAAATCTATAAAAGCATTTATAAACTTTTCTGCTATTTTTATAGTAATAAATGTGGCATTATTACTCAGTCTCTGAGTCTGTTTTTGAGACATATTCAAAAATATAGTCTAAGTTATCATCAGATTCCTCTAAAGGTTCCATAAAACAAGACTTAGCAATTTCTATTTGTTTAGTAAGATCCTTTTTATCCTTCTTTTTCAGACACTCATTTGCATAGTGTCCTTCTTCTTGGCAATACCAACACTTACAGTTTTCTTTTTTATTCGGGCAATAGTCACTTTTTTGTCTTTTGTTTTTATTGTTATTTCTTTTTCTAAAATACCTCTTTTTTCTCCAGTTTGGATAGTATTTTCTTTTTCTTTGAAAATTTTTATTAAGCCCATATTTTTGGGGTATCTCTTCATTATCCTGACAGCAAATTCTAATTATATTTGCAAATCTTTTTTGAGTTGCTTCTTACATACAACGTTCTTTTATTTCCTCTCTTATTGCAGAGGTTGCACCACCAAAATTATTTTCAATTGTCCCTCTATTTATTTCTCTTATAAATCTTCCCATTATAAATTCATTAGCAGGATATGGAAGTTTTGTTATATACATACTAAGATAATGATTTTTATCTTCTT
>NC_029792.2:13376512-13381663 GCF_000816755.2 Arachis ipaensis
CTTGGGATTCTCTTTTTCCTTATTTCTTTGAAATTTTATGGATGTTAATATTTCTTCAAGCATATCTACTATAGAATTTAATTGTGGGTTAAAAGTATGATATAGATGTGGGGAATCATTTCCATGGTAACATTTTTTAGAAATTCCGTGTGAAAAATAAGTTTTTTCAGGTTTTTGAAGTCCTTCAATAAAACTTATAGTAAAATAAAGATTTTGAGAAAAGTCATTTTGTATTGATTTTAAGAATTTGGTGTCATTACAGTTAACATTAGTTAAAATCATTAATTTTTGATCTATTAATTTTGATAACTTAATTATTTCTTCTCTTAAATCTTCTAATTTACTTTTTTTCCATTAGGTGACGCTTTTCCTCATGAAGAGTTATGGTTTTAAATGAAAAGTGTAACTTTAGAATGTGTAGTTCAGATTTTGCCACGTAATCATATCTTTAAATCTGTACAGATTTAGATCCGTACCATATAATTTTCCTAAGTTTATAAAGTAAGAAAGAGACAAATATCCTGTCAGAATTCTTTGCGGTTGTATTTATCCCTACGAAAATATTAGAAGATATAAAGAAGACACGATGACAGTTATTGCGCCTACCAAGTTCGTTGACGTATGAGTCAATTAGTGTGGGTTTCAATTTCGATCGTTCTTCCCCTATGCTCTGAACTATTTTCTCTGGAGCAGTGGAGCTGAGCAAGAGAGTAAAGAATAGGATCAAAAGATCCAAGCGAGAAGGCGCGGGTTTGGAGATCCAAGTTTAAGTTTAAGGCCCTACTCTGTTGCCCAAGAAGTTCATCAGCTACAGCAACACCTCCTCCTCCTCCGCAAGATTCAGCTTGCAGTTCCACTCATCAGTCAAACAGGCGAGTATACAAGCATGATGTGTTTCTGAGTTTCAGGGGCACCGACACCGGCAACAATTTCACCATCATCTCTATCATAATCTCATCAGGAAAGGAGTTTTCGCCTTCAAGGACAACGAGAGGCTTCAGAAAGGGGAACCTATCTCTGCTCAGCTTCTGCAAGCCATCAGAGATTCCCGTGTTTCTATCATTGTCTTCTCACGTGATTATGCTGCCTCCACATGGTGCCTCGATGAAATGGCTACCATAGCTCAATGCAAGAAAGAGTTCGGACAGACGGTTTTCTCCGTTTTCTATGACGTGGATCCTTCCGATGTTCGAAAGCAGCGCGGGGTGTATGAGGATGCTTTTGCTTTGCATACGGAGCGGTTTCAACAAGATCTTGGCAAGGTTGAACGCTGGAAGAGAGCTATGACGGATTTGGCCAATTCTGCTGGATGGGATGTTAGAGATAAGTATGTGTTATGCTTTAATTCATTATAGATGTTTTAGATACTAAATTGGTAAATTTGACTGCATGCCGAGAACAAGTAATTTGACCAAATCATGAATTGAAAATTAATTGGGAATCTTTTTGGTAGTGGTTCAGAATTGATTTGAGTGAGCGTTTTTTATATTTTATTTTTTAAGTTGAATTAGTTTGAAAATCATACATATTTTGTTCTGATTTCTCATAAAAGAATTGAAGTCCTGATTCTTGAATGAATTACATACCATAGTACATGTGATGATTTAGGCTTTTTTTTTTTCTTTTTTCCCCTCTTTCAGACCAGAATTCACAGAGATTGATAAAATGATTCAAAAAGTAATAAAAAAATTGGATCATAGATTTTCTGGGTCTGCTGATGATCTTGTAGGGATACAACCATGTGTAAAAGAATTAGAACAAGTTCTAAAGATAAACCCAAAGGATGAAGATGTTAGAGTTCTTGGAATCTGGGGAATGGGCGGAATAGGAAAGACAAGTCTTGCCAGTGTCTTGTATGACAAAATCTCTTATATGTTTGACGCACATTGCTTTATCGAGGATGTGCACAGAAGTTATAGAGATGGCAGTGCTATTGCCGTTCAAAGACAGATTCTTCGTCGAACTCTAGATGAACAAGATCTGGAAAAATATAGTCCTTCTGAAATAGCTGGCATAATCAGAAATAGGCTATCTTCCAAAGAGGTCCTTATAGTTCTTGATAATGTTGATGAAATGGAACAATTAGAACAATTGGCTATTAATCCTAAATTACTTGGAAGAGGAAGCAGAATGATCATAACCACTAGGGATGAACATATTCTTAAAAGTTATGGAGTAGATGCAATTCACGAGGTTTCGTTATTGAATTCCCGTGATGCGTCGGATCTTTTTTTAAGAAAGACCTTCAAAAGTGACCGTCCTAGTAGCAGCACTTGCATGGAGTTGACTCCTAGTATATTGGAATATGCTCAAGGTCTTCCATTAGCAATCAAAGTAGTGGGTTCTTTCTTGTACAATCGGAATGCTTCCCAATGGAGAGATTATTTTGAAAGACTGAAGAAACATCCAAACAAAAAAGTTACTGATGTGCTTCAAATAAGTTTTGACACACTGCAAAAAGAAGACAAAGAAATATTTTTGCACATTGCTTGCTTTTTCATAGGGCAGAGGGAAGAGTATGTAAAGCGAATTCTAGATGTTAGTGGACTACACCCTCACATTGGAATTCAAGTTCTAAAGGAGAGATCACTCATAACTATTAAGAACCAAGAGTTTCATATGCATGACATGTTTCAAGAATTGGGGAAGAAACTTGTTCGAGAAAGATATCCTGAAGAGCCAGCATTATGGAGCAGAGTATGGCTCTATAGCGATTTTGAAAGTGCTTTGATGTCAGCTGAGACGGTAATCTTCTCAAACTAAATATTCTGATTTTTCTTATTTTCAATTAGAGCATTTTATAATAAATCATTAAATCCTTTCTTTATTCATCTCCATCCTTAATTCCTTCTTTATTCATCTCCGTCCTGAAGCTGATGTTTTAGGATGGGTCAATTGCTATGCAAACCACAAAAAACAGCGTTATTTCCTCCTCCTATTACACCCCCATAAGTGTTTAGGGAGGTTTAGAAAGATTAAACTTGGAGGGAACTGTCTTAAGACGTCTACCTGGTACCATCAAGAAGCTTTCGAGGCTGGCATACTTGAATTTGGCATGTTGCGATTATCTTCAAGGATTACATGAGCTCCCATTTGATAGTGCACCATCAGGGGGAAGGTATTTTCAAACGGTATCTGCATCTCGTAACCATAGGTCAGGATTGTATGTTGTAAACAAATACAATATGCTTAGGATGAAATTATTTGATTGCATGCTGGCTGCTCTCTCATGGTTTGCAAGACTTGTTGAGGTGCGTACTCTACATGCATGCTTTCCATATCACTCTCCCTGTTCGCATTTTCTCTTACACATCTAAGTTTCCTTCTGTTTTATTTGGAAGCAGCAACCTTGTCATTTCCGATGTGGGTTTGACATCATTATTCCTGGAAATAAGAGTGGTGGAATTCCAGGATGGTATTTCAATCATCAGTTTAAAGCTGGGTCAGCTGTAAGGGTAGTGGATTACGATGATCCAGATGACAACTGGCTTGGCGTTTCATTTTATGTTACATCTCAGCGTGTTCTAGATAATTGTACTCCACCTGGACAGCTATGGCGTCATTTTTATCTTTCTTTTGAAAGTGAGCACAGAAGAATATTTTGATATGCCTTCTATAGTCGAATACCATCTGGATTCTGTACCTGGGGTAACACATCCTTGGATAATCTATGTCTCTCGGGTGCATTGCCATTTTGTGAAAACTGGAGCCCGTATAAGATGTAAAGCCTGCAAGGGATTGAAGTTGCAGAAATGGGGGTTTCGCATGGTGTTCAAACAAGATATAGAGGAACTGAAGAGGAGGTTAAAAAGTAAGGATATTAAAAAGCACAGTCCTATCTTTGATTCTTCCAGATTGGTCATTGAGACTGAGTATGTTGATGAAGACCCAAGTAGCAGTTCAGAGTCGAAGATCATGCTTCCTTATAATTGGTTGGTTACCGACGAAGAAGAAAATGAGAAGATGGAGGCAAAGGTCAAAGAAGATGATCTCTCTAATTTGGGCCTTATATAGATACTACACAGAAGCACTCTTAAAAGAGCAATACTAGGGGGCCAGCAATATTTGTGATTGGTAGCCATCAACTAGCCATTAATGATGATTTGATGGTGTGAGATTGGTGTGAGATATCATCCAATGACTCACATTTCTCTGCTGGTTACATGCTGGCCAAAATGCAATAAAATTGCTGGCCCCCTAGACTTTTCCCTCTTGAAAATATACATCATCTTGTTCCCCAAGGTAATTATTCCTTCAACTATTCAAATTTTGTTCTTTTCCTACCAAAGCTTTGCTCAGATGGAGAGATAAAATAGGATCTGCCATTGCAGATTGCTTAGCTTGCTGCGTCCGTCTTCTGATCTGCCTAATTATCACGAGGAGTTGAGTGCAACCAATGTCCTCATTAAGTTCAATCCTCTAACTACAAATAATGATACAGTAGTTAATAACTGGGAAGGTTACTTGGAGAGATGGAGAAAATATCCAAATGAAGGATATATGAACTCGCTGCAGGAAACAAGTTATACAGATCTGAAGGGAGATGAGAAGATAATATTTCTAGATATAGCTTGTTTCTTTGGGGGGAAAAGGAACAAGTATGTCGAGCACATTCTAGAGAGTAGAATATCATCAGATCCTCATCTTGCAATTCAAGAGATCTGGAGGAATTCACTCATAAAGATTAGGAACGACGAAATTCATATGCATCAAATATTACGAGATTTGGGCAAGAAAATTGTTCGGGGCAATAATACAGAAGAGCCAAAATGCTGGTCTAGATTGTGGGATGCCAAGGATTTCCAGAAAGCCTTGAACACAGACATGGTAATAACTAATAATTCGGGTCTAGTTAACTAAAAAAACGGTTAGAACTTGCTTTATACCATTCATTAATTGTCGTAACAATTAATAAATGTTAAATAAGATAAATTATGGTTGTTTTTAGTTAATTTTTTTTTGTTATTAAATATTTTCGAATTTTTTTCTTGTGTCTAATTATTTTGTGTCTCCAAAATGCTTTTTTTATTATTATTAAGAAAAAAAATAAACATCTAAATTAGTTCATAAAGAATTTCAAAATGGAGCATTTTGCTTTCAAGAGGAATTTTTATTTTTTAAAAATTCAAATTATTCTTGTTAGATAGAAGA
>NC_029792.2:13381681-13383762 GCF_000816755.2 Arachis ipaensis
AAAATTTATTTTTTTAATATGCATGTTATAATTGAAAACTATGAAGGAATCAATTTAAAAAACATTAGTTTTTGAAGATTTCGTAATAATGAAAATTTATTAAGAATCGAAATATTCAATCATGCCGATTTAAGTATTTATTATGAAAAATAAAAATATTGTAACATGTTTCTTGATATTTTTCAGAAAGGAAACGCAGTCCAGGCCATAGTTTTGGATGAAGATGTCTCAAGGTTTTTCAAGATTGAGAGAGTGTCGCAAATGAGGCATCTTAGACTGCTGATATTACATCAGGAGAGCCCCTCAGGAAACCACATTTTTTATTTCAACGAGTTATCCTATCTTTCCTGGGATGGTTACGCTTACGCTTCTCTGTCACTATCCATATGGTTTAATCTTGTTGAATTGAATTTACTAAACAGCAGCATCGAACGACTATGGGATGAAGAAGAGGTAATGTACTGTATTCTTATTCAATTATTCTTTCTGCATTTCCAAACTTTAAAATGGAAACCATACCACCATGGTGTTGGCCCGATCCGAGGGGGCACGAGTGTGTTATGCATACATCTGAGTTCTAGCTGGAATTCACAACTCAGTCTGATATGCTTGTAGTGAATTCTTTCTTCACAGGAAATTCCAAATCTAAAAAGAATGGATCTGAGCAACTCAAGAAATCTTACAACCACTCCAAACTTTGTACGCTGCCAAGGACTTGTGCGGCTGGATCTTAGTGGATGCACAAACCTAACTGAAGTCCACGACTCAATTCAACTTCTCAGCAAACTTGATTACTTGAGTTTGCGAAATTGTAGCAGTCTACCCATTCCTGATTTTGGCTCTAATTGTCAGTTAGTTTCTCTAAGAACTCTGCTGCTCTCTGGCTGCAACTTCAGGCACAGGAGGCCAGATCTGACAAGGCTTTCAAAACTTAGCTACATTGATTTTTAACCGTGTATAAAAGTTTGTCCGAAGCATGAGCCTTAAGTGAGATCTCTTATCTCTTGGTTGAAAATCATACTTTACCTTCTAAAGTGAATTTTAAAATTTAGAGAATCCAAATCCGTTAGTATGTTTATGTACTATATTTCAAATCTCTACTCATGTATTTACATTGTTTATTTTTTATTTGGTTTAGTTGTTTCTTTTTGTAATTTATTTTTACATCGATTATCATATAAAAAGTAATTTAATATTTATAATAAAATTGTTTTTTATTTTATTTGGTTGTCTTTCTCTTTTAATAACATATAATTTAAAATTTAATTTTTTTAAATTTCATATTTTTAACCTTGACAATATAATCAAAATGTCCTTTTTTGTATATGTTATTTAAAACTCAACTTTCATAGAATTAGCTCTTGCTGATATTCATAATTAAAAAAGTTCATTCAATTAGTGTAGTTATTATGAAATAACTAAAACTAATTTTAAAAGAAGAAACACAAATGAATAGACAATATTCTTTCGAGTCGATATCTAAGAAAGAACACTAATCTTATTTAAATTTGAAAATTGATCATTATAATGGACATCTAATATGAAGTTTTCAAATTGACTATCAAGTGTCGAAAGTTGAATAAAAATTTATTGTGGGGTCAAATTTAATAATTTAATGAGGATAAATAAATATTATTATTATATACTACTCAATAAAATTCCAAATTGTAGTGGGGGCGCTTACCTTCACAACCATAGAAGTAGATCCGTGACACTAAATATAGTCACAAAAAAAATATATCACTAAATATACGATATTTATTGATTTAATATTATTTAATTATACAAAATTTTAATTTTTGATCCCTTATTTATCAAAGACAAAGAGACATAGACAGAGGCTGATGTTTAAAAAAACTTTAAATAAAGACATTAATCTCGTCCATTAAATAGATTGTCATGTATTAAATTTTTGATATGTGACATAAATTAAAAGTGTTATCATTATTAAACACTATTGCTATATTATTAAAATTGTTACTTTGACTCTAATACCAATTTTCAAATTTGTTTAAAATTTAAATTTTCAACAAAATTTTATTAAAATATTATTTTACTTTTTATAAATTTTATGATATTAT
>NC_029792.2:13386943-13388469 GCF_000816755.2 Arachis ipaensis
GTTAAATCATTAATATAATTATTTTTTTCTTAGATCTTCAATTTTTTTAATAATTTATATTTTTATTATTAATCTATATTTTTTAGAATATATTTTTTAACTGTGGTCAAATAAATAATTTAAAAAAAAAGAAGTATATTTTTGCCATCTGGTGTGCTTAACCAACTCCTTGGATCCGGCCCATGCACATAAGAAATAAGAACTTGAGATTGAGAGGCTGCAAACATTTTGTTCATGCACCTTACATTGTCAACGGCAACTCATCCATCCTAATTCTTGATTTGAGCGGTTGCATGATGATAACCAACCTTTCCCACAGCAGAAGAAAGTTCGTACATTCCTCCTGTCTACACTCTTTGATATTTGAGTCCTGACTTAATTCCTTGAGCCAAGAAGACCTCTTGATTTTGCCACTTGATGGAAGAGGTAAAACACAATACGAAGGGGGCTAATAATGCAGAAGAAAATAATATCTGGTCTGTGGACTCACACCTCTCAGGTAATGATCCTTTTTTAATAACTACTCTTAATGATTATTGCTATCTCTCCAACAAGAGAATTCCTCGTGAAGCAAGCCGAAATTCATAATCTTTACTGGCATGGTTATCGTTTCTCTTCTTTGCCATTGAACTTTGAACATTATGACAATCTTGTTGAATTGAATTTGCCTGGTAGCAGCATCAAAAGGCTATGGGAAGGCCGCAAGGTACTTTACTGAATTTTATTTTGGGCGGGGCTGGGCGCTAAAGAAAAATGAGAGGAACAAAATGACATGTTGGCAGGTGAATTCTATATTCACAGAATTTACTTTGCCTGATAAGAATGGATCTGAGCAACTCGAAAGAGCTTATGGAGACACCAATTTTGAATGCTGCCCAAGTCTTAAGTAATTAGATCTCACAGGATGCACAAAGCTATTGCATGTCCACCCATCAATTGGACTTCTTAAACAACTTGCTTACTTGAGTTTGCAAAATGGTAGCAGCTTGTGATGATTGTAAGTTGAGTTGCTTGAAAATTTTACACCTCTCTGGTTGCACAAAACTTACAGACACCCCAGACTTTAATTTACAGGAATGTCAAATCTTGTGTATCTTGATATTGACCACTGTACAAGTTTGATCAAGGTTCATGAATCCAGTGAGGCTCTAGCGAGGCTCAAAGTTTTGAGTTTGAGAGGCTGTTAAAATCTTGTCAAGTCACCTAGGACTCTAGGAGCTAGGAACATCAATTTAATGACATCTCTTCAAATACTTGATTTACAGGGGTGCTCAAAACTTCAGAATAAGTTTGTTAGTGAAAGGACAAATGATACATCTATGCAACCTTCTGAATCCTTGATATTTCTAGACCTTAGCCTTTGCAATCCAAGTAAAATACCTGATGCTATTGCGGATATAAAGTGTTTAGAAAGAATAAATCTACAGGAATTATTTATATGGAATTAGTAGACTCTCCAACCTGGCATATTTGAACTTGAGTAATTCCCTAGAACTTTCTTTGTTGGGTGAGGTCCCATTTGACAG
>NC_029792.2:13388474-13399515 GCF_000816755.2 Arachis ipaensis
AAATAAAATAAAAAACTAAAATAAATTTATAAAGTACATGATATATAGGTAAAATTAACATTCAGTTTTTTTATTTTATTTTTCATAACTCACGATAATATCATGTATTTTCAATAATATTACAACTAAATGATATTAAAAAATATATAAATTGTTGAAAGAAAAAAAATTATACATGAATGATATAACTAATGAATACAATTAGACTAAAAATTAAAAAAAATAAAAAATTGTAAAAGTCTAGTATTATAGGAATTTATCACCTAATACACATGTTTAGCAAACTAAAAAAAGAGTTGTGATTATCAACTAAATTCTTTAAATATTTGTGCAAAATATTAATAAGAATGGAGAAAAAAAAGAATAAGAGACATGAGATTATGTGAAAAAAGGAGATAAAGAAGAGGAGTGAAGTGAATATTGATTTATATAGTAAACATAAGAAGAATTGAGTAGTAAAAAAGAAGATGAATTATGTTTTATTACTCAATTTATACCTATTAAAGAGAAATAATATTAATATTGAAACCATATAGTATTCTATATAAAAGTAAAGAGTGTAAACCTCGTTAAATTAGTAGATAATTAGTCAATAAATTAGTTTTTAATAAGAAAGATTAGAAATGTGAATATTATATCAAATTAGGATAGAGCTCATCGAAACAAAAATTTTAAAACTAATTTCCAAAAAAACAGTCCAAGATTGGACCGAGCGGGTCGAATCGGTTGAACTGGGCCCAAACCGGACCGTGGGCCCAACCGGCCCAACCTTTTAAAATAAACCCCACGTCCTTCTCTTCTTCGTTTTCAGCAGAACGCTGAAGGCTTGCGTGCAGGGAGAAGAAAAAAAGGGTCTGAACCCTCGCTCCCAAGTTCAAAGCGCCGTAACTTCCTGATCCGAGTTCTGATCGGCGCACCGTTTGCGGCCACGCATTCACCGCGTCGATCTCTACATTTCTACCGGAATAATTTCATTGGTAACTTGTTTAATCACTCTCAGACTCCTCTACCACCAAATTTTTAAAAACTGAATAGGAATGTTGAATTTCTTTGATTTCTGATGTTTTAGGATCCAATTAGCTTGAGGAAAACGTTCACTCTTGCTTATGTGAAACTTGGGTAAGGTGAGGATACTATAATTCTATTTTAATTTCATTGAATTTGAGTTTTGAGTATTAAATTGGATACATATGTGTTATGAATATGCATTAGGTTGTGAATAAATAATTGGAGTTTGAAATTGTGGATGTTGGAATTTTTTATGGAGGCTGGGCATTAGTATTTTGTTAGGCTTTAGAGCTATGTTTGTTGTGAGTGAATTTTTTTATTGCTACGTGAGAATCGGTCAAGGTATGGTTTAGGTTTCTTGCATTTAATATATAATATTCTGTGAAAACTTAGGTTAGATGACCTTAGAATAAGTTGAAACGCGTGAAAATGTATAATGTTTAGTATTCTTAACATTCTGGTGGAAGATAGATAGGAGATGGTAATTGTGAAAGTATGGACAATAATATGATAATTATTGAGTTGATGATGATGTGTATATGTTTACATTGATTAAATGTATAAAGAGATTGTTAAGATGTGGAATTGAGCTATGTTGTTGTGTGATGGATGATAAGAAATGGTAAGAGATTATGTGGCTGGGGTGTAGCATGTAATAGGGTTGATTCCAAGTGTAAAATGGTTGATTTGTGATTGAAAGAAAACAATGAAATGGAGGTTAAGGAGTTTTGCAAAATTTGGTTTTTGGTTGAACTTCGGTGAGGTATAATTTAGTTTTTGGACCCTCAATTTGCTTCCAACTTGTTTTAAAATGAAAATTGAAATTATGAAGTTTATGCTGTTCAAAAAACGGGTGAAAAATATTTTAAATCGAAAAAGTTATGGGTGTTGGAAGATTGGAACTCAAAACTGATTTTTGTTTCAATACTGCAGCTTTGCTACTAAATCTCTTTGTTTTAAAGAACGTACGCCCACGCGTACGCGTGGCATGGAATTTTGGCAATGCGTACGCGACTGGTCCCATGCGCACGCGTAAGGGTTAGCAAGCATGTCCACGCGTACGCGTGACCCACGCGCACGCGTGACCCACGCGCACACGAGCTGCAGTTTCATACTTCCACGCGCACGCGTGAGCCACGCGTACACGTGGTTCTTGTTCCAACAAACATGATTTTAAAGTTTTAAAACCTCATTTCAAACCTCTAAATCTCTGTTTCCTTTCCTTTAGTCATAAATAGTGGTATTAAACCTGACAATCAGATGAAGCTAGGAAATGGGGATAACTTGGCGGTGAAGTAAAGCTAAAAAGGAAAGTGATGAATTGATTACGAAATGTTACGGATGATTATGTATGATACTTGACTTGAATGATTAAATGATCTAAGATACGAGATTCCCTGGATAAAGTACCGTGGCTTGCCACTACGTGTACCAGGTTGAAAACTCAATACTCTGTTGACCCTACGACATAAGGGTGACCGGACACTTATAAATTCCCGGGAATGTTAACCCCCATTGAGAAATATTGATTATTTGAGAAAAAGCTATGCATAGACTCTTGGGGATGCACGTCGAGGGACAGTCTAAGGTTTTCAGACTTGTCGGGTTGGCTGGATAACCGACAGATGAGTCTCATTAGTCATAGGACAGGCATGCATCATGTGCATACTACTTGAATTACTTGTTTGTGCATTAACTGGGTGTGCCTAAGTGTACTTGTCATGCTAAATGTATATTTGTTACCTGCAGTATTTGTAACCTTCTTTTGCTTGTCTTTATCTGTTTATTTGTCTGTGAAATGCTGACAGAGATGGAGGTATGGAGGAATGACAGTACGGGACTTAGGTTTTAAGGTTAAGTTAAGTTTAGATACTCTTAGAAAATCATCTTTTATGCCTTTTCTTTAATACTTTAAGCTCTATAATCTGAGTGTCGGCGTTCTAGGATTGCCTCTGACATTTCCAGGACCTTATATATTATGTGTGTGGCACCTTTACCATACTGAGAACCTCTGGTTCTCATCCCATACTATGTTGTTATTTTTCAGATGCAGGTCGAGAGGCATTTCGTTAGACGTCGGACTCCTGAAGCGAAGTGGTTATTGGGTTATTTTGTTGTACAGTGATATATATATATATATATGTACTTTATATATATATATATGTAAATATTCTCCGGTCAGCCTTGACTTCGCGGGTTGAGTTAAGAGCTTGTTATTTTGTATCTTTGGCTCTCTACTCCTACTTTTATTATCTTATGTTTAATAATTATAGTTTTCTTCATACGCAAGTTATTCCGTTTCCGTAGCGTTGCGCTTTTCGTTTCATGATTTTGTTTTACCCATTTTCCAATACTCCTAGTTTATTATATTCTTTCTAATTTTATATGTATGTATTTTAATTTTAGAAGTCGTAGCACCTCGTCATCTCTGTTTTACATCCTAGGTGTAAAACTCTGTGGTAAGGTGTTACAAAGAGTAAAATAATATGAAAAGTATAAAATAACTTAAAAATATAAATGTCATAATAAATGAGAAGGAAAATGAAGAAGAATTTAAGTTATAATTCTATATAGTAAACATAAGAAAGAGAGAGAATAAAAGAAAATGATGAATTATGTTTATACCTATTAAAAAGAAATAATATTAACATTGAAGGCACATAGTATTTTATATACAAATAAAGAGTAAGAAAATATAAAAATTATAAAATAACTTAAAAAAAATAAAATATTACAAGAGTAAGGGAAAAAAAATTTAGTTATAATAATGAGACATATGAAAAGTAATAAAAACAAAAGAATTAAAAAATGATTCAATTAAAAACAAAAAATTAAAAAATAATTTAATTAAATAGCAAAATATTTAATGAAACTTTTAAAGAGAGTTCCATCTCATGAAGCTGCCTAAATTATTTACAACATGGTCCCAACTTACTATGGTATATTTGCGTATAAGTAAGAAGGTGATTTATATTTGTAAAACAAACTCACACCATCTAAGTACATATTCACTAATGATTTGGTTCCGTACTAGTAGCATTAGTAAGTATAATTGCTTCCACAAAATATTCAATATTCACTATCAATATGAAATAATATAGACAAATGCCAAAGTTTTCACAAACTATAGAATACTAAGAATTAAGTTTTACCAAAAAATTTAGTGAACAATCTAAACAAATAATAATTTATAATTTTTTAAAATTTTTAGTGATCACATCTAAATAAATAATTAATTTAATAATATTAAAAATTAAAGATAATAATAAATATATAGATAATTGTAATAACAAAGTTTGAACAGAATTTTGTCAAGCATAATAAAATTAATGATGCAATTTTTTATGTGCAAAATACAGAGGACTTGTTTCATTCACATTTTATCATCAGATTGCCTACCAGTATGCAGAATTATTCTTCAAAAATTTAATATCGCTGTTGTTTGGTTATGTTATTTCATAAAATACTTTATTGGGTAGATTGTATGCTACATGACTTTTCTTATTAGTTAACTCGTCTTTCAAAGTCAGGACTTTGAATTTCATATTTGAGTAATTTGACCATAAGAAATTAACTCACCTTATCCTATTTGCAAAATAAGATGACAGACAACAATGGTATTGAGGCAATAAAAATATTCACTAGTATTCAGTCATCTTTTTACAATTAAATGTTGGTAAAAATCGATCAATGGTTTCGAATTATTTTAAAATAGAAAATACTATTTAAAAAAAAGTTAAATCCAAATATTGTTATAGTATAATACAATAGAAAAATAGAATTAGTTCAATAAGTAGTCATTTGAAAAAAATGTAAGTAAATTTTTTTTTTTAATTCAAGCAAAAGAAGAAAAATAATAATCACATCAGAGGATAGATAAATGTGGTATTTCAAATTCAGCTAATGCTGTCAAATTTGTCCGAGAGAAAGCTCGAAAGCCATTTGTGAAAATGTTGTTGGGAAGAGTTATTATATTTAGCTTTATTGAAAGTCCAAAATTTTGATTATGCATGCCAAAGCAAGATCCAAAATTGTTTCATACACTACATTACCACCTGTCCATGAAGCTCTTTATGCTGAAAAAAAAAAGTTGAAGTTACAATGCAAGATTTTCTCTCAGACAAATTATGATAGAACATGTTTAATAATAGACACTTATATTTCAATTTAAAATTTTACCTGTGAGTTTAACAACACATTTTATAAATTTGGATTGAAAATTACGTAAAAAAATATTTAATTTTTGTCAAGTGACAAACCATTTAAGAAAAATCATGGGAGTGACAATTAAATCTTATTTAAATAATTAAAATTTGATTCGAGTATTTAGTGTGACAGTTGATAATGCATCATCTAATGATATTGATGATGTTGCAATTAAGTTTTTGGAATAACATTATTTTAAATGGTGAATTTATTCACATGAAGTTCTGTGCACATATTCTAAACTTAATTGTAAAAGAAAAGGTCGAAAGAGGTTGATAAATTATTTTTGAAGATTTGTAGTGCCGTAAAATATGTTAGATCTTTTCCATCTAGAACCATTAGATTTCAAGAATGTGTTGAATTGAAAAAAATCCAGTATAAAGACTTGCCTTGCATGGATATTGAGACTAGGTAAAATTCTACCTTTCAAATGTTAGAGATAACTTTGAAGCATCACAAAGCATTTCAATTACTTGCATTGAAATACAACACATATATATATATATATATGAGAGTTGAGTGGAGAAAAAGCTAGAGGTGTGCATTCTGATTTAGATTTGGATTATGCTGAATCCATTGTATCATTTTTGCGAGTGTTTAGTGATGTCATTTTACGTATTTTGATACCTTATAGGTTGGCAGTGATATATATATGGAAGAAGTGTTTACAATTGGACGATATATTCATTATTCTTGTGATCATTCTATTGATTTGAATACTTTATCAATGACAAAAAAAATAAGGGTTAAGTATGAAAAGTATTCGGATAATCCTGATCTGGTGAATATGTTGTTATTGGTTTCTGTCATACTTAACTCAATGCAGAAGATTGAGTATGTCAATTATTTTTTGAATTATTTATTTGGAGAAGAAAGAGAGGTTGAATTGAGGTCAAAGTTGTCCAAGTGTTTAAAGTTACTCTATCAGCACTACCAAAAATCTGAGGAAGCAAGTGAAGCTGATAGACAAGATGTTCAAGCCAATAATATTAATACCAATGTTTATGGTATGGATTTTTTTTTTTCTGCAAGCAACTATAATAAAACAAAAACTTGATAGATATTTACAAAAATATACTGAGCCGTACTCCCACAAGTTCGATATCTTAAATTGGTGTAAGGTCAACCTAATTTCTAATTCTTGAAAATATGACTCATAAGGTATTGGTTATACATGTTTTTATAGTGGCTTCAGAGTTTGTATTTAGTACTGAAGTAAGAGTCCTTGATCCATATTGTAGTTTCTTAACACCGAAAATGATAGAGCCTTAGTGTGTAGGAGATGAGATTTAGGGTTTAGAGTTAAGGAATATCTTTTCTTGACTTTAGATACACAACTAGAAAATGGCTTAATATAGACAGATTTACAGACAGATTTGGTCTATATTACAGATGAATTCTTGGTTACCGACGAAATTACCGACGGATTTTGTCCCTCTGTAAAAGTTTCGTCAGAAATTATTTACCGACGAATTTTTATCAGTTACCGACAGATTTTCCCTCTGTAAATTCTCCATCCATTTCTCGAAGCCGACGAACTTTTCGACGGATTTCCCGTCTGTAATCGGATTTTCTGACAGATTTTTGTCTGTAAATTACAGACGGATTTTTTGACAGATTTTCCGTCTGTAATTTGAACCTTGGAAAATCATCTCACACTCTGATTACAGACAGAAAATCCGTCTGTAAATCCGTCAGTAAGCTAAAATAGAATTTTTTTTATTTTTCCAATTACAAAATAAACTTGTTTTCATACAAAATAAATATAAATTTAATACAAATTTTTACCTAATTTGTATTCGAATATTTATAATATTACAAAAAATAAATAAATTCATCGTATTATAAAACTAAAAGAAAATTATTATAAACAAGCAAGTAAATATAATTCAAAACATAAACAAAGTGTATTATCAACTATAATCCTTAGTGTATTGTTCAATCGTACTAAATTTTACACAATTTTACATATATTACAGAAAGATTAACTGAATTTTTTCTCAAAAAATGGACATGAATCAACATCCATCAGCCATATGTGCATGAATTCTTCTGAACCTGATAGGTTTGATTCAGAAGAGTTGATCACCAAAGGGAAAATAATTTCCTTATGGTGCTTTGTTCTTACTAGTTTCCCCACCACATTCCCTCTTGAACGAATCTCAATGTCCATAGCATCCTTATTCCCATTAGATTCCTCAACAGCAATCAACGGCCGATATAGTTGGTGAATGAGACTCTCATCATATTGGGAATGCTCAACCCAAGTAATCTACAACAGTGAAAAAAAAGGGTTTATGTTGCAATCACACTTCATTGGCACATTGGTTTAGGACAAGCGAAAATATTAGTTATCATAGATTCATACTCCAACTTAATGATAAAGAAAATGTTAACACAAAAACCAAAGATAATCATAATTCAATAACCAACCTAGTGTTAGCAAATTAAGAATTGTTATCAATATGATGGTAACAAAAAGCATGTAGACTTTCAAAACTACAGTTAAAAATTGGGTAATAAAGAAAATAAGGAAATTAAAGCGGCAAAAATTTCATTGACTATAACTGAAATTGATAATATGAAAATGATAATATATGATTATGATTGTTCTACTGAATAGTTAAATGGCTTAAATGTACTCCAAATTGATGTGGTCTTTTGATTCAGCAGTGATACAGAAGTAGAACTTGAAAATTGAACATAGAAAATCTTGATTCTGGGATGTGAATATCTTCTTCTCTAATAGAATATCGTTATAGTGTCATCAAATTGCAAAACAAAGAAATAAGCAAGTTCCTTTGAATTTAATTACTTCAACATATGATGGATACTATTTGCAAATAAAAATAAAGAAAGCATATAAAGGCAAAGAAGGGGAAAAGGTTGACTTACCAACCAGTGATCCAAGAAGCAAAGGGTGCCCATGATGGACCAGCAACTTGAGGAAGCTCAATTGACGAACAGGAACGAGTGGCGAAAGCAATTGAATCTCCGCTTGCATCTGAAAAGCATTATTATTTGACCCTCCTATCAGTCATCAGTTCCAGCCAAACAGGAAAGAAACAAACATTCAGAATAGAGACATACCACTTGCAAAATATCATAAAAAATTGCACCATAAAACAAAATAGATTCAATTACTCCTCTATGCAAATTGCACCATAAAATAAAATACCGTAATATTTTCTTGAACGGCATTGATGAAGTCGTGTCAGTGAGAGAGCGAGTGTGTAAGAGAGAAGTGAATTTTGAGAGCACCATACAAAAGTTCCATATTGCGAAAGATAGAAAATTCGAGGCTTTGATAACATTAACTGCTAAGACTAAGAAATTTGGACATCATTTATCTTGTTCATTCATCTCAAGCAAGAAGTAATAAATAATACGAATAAGCTCTACCATCGGAATCTACAAATAAACAAGCTTTACAATTAGCATACATTGAACATTAGACATGCACACAAATCAGCATTATTGTTCATGCTATATAATGAAGAGTAAACTTTAGTTCAACACTTACATGCAAGGCTTTTATATATTCCAATATAAGCTTAAAACTTCTCAAATCCTGTTTCGTTTCAGCATTTACTTTGACAGGTTTCTGAAACAATAATGAATATAAAATGAGCAATGGTTAAAAATATTGCCTACTTTGAAACAACAAAAATTAACATGGAAAAAAGACAGACCCGGAATAAAATAGAATTAAAAAAGAAAGGAGGGAAAGGTAGAAGCAATGGTACTCTAACCTGCCACATAAATAAATATAGTAAACAAAAGCTATAACTTTACCTATCATGACTTAGAATTCAAAGCAGGTTAATAAAAAAATGTAGAATCAATGGACCATAACTTCATTAGAAGGAAATGATTGTTACCCTACAAAATCCCACTTTTGTACTAATTCTTGCAAAATATAACTTGCTCTGACTTGGATCCGCCAATGGACCAGCCTCGAGAATTAATACATAGGATCTTCCATTTCTACCAACAGAAAGAACCAGACCCTCATATCTAACATCATGACAGATTTTGACTCATTATACATAAATCAAGATATAAGTTTATATCTTTAGAAATACAAAACAAAGTAATTATTTATTCGGTATCCAGTACCTGTCAAGAGTGGAACCTAGAGGTAGAGAAAGCTTTTTGGACAGTTCCACAAACCCTCCTCTAGTGAAGACATACCCTAAAAGTAACAACAAAAGAATATATATGGTCAAAACTTGAAGGAGAATTTTTGGAATCCCTATTTACACTAAAAGTAGTAGCATATGAATCTTCTCTTGTAAGCAATGCAGCCAACCAGGGATTTCCTCATACTTTCTCTTGGACCTTCAAATTGTATTACCTCACCACCTTCCCCTGAATTTGATTTTCCACCTAATCTGTTCATTGCAATTGCAATTGCTTCATGAGTTTCTCTTGAAATAGCTCCAAGAGACATCCCACCAGTGCAGAACCGTTGCACAATAGCTGAAGCAGGTTCAACCTTCCCTGCAGGTATTGGAGCACGATCACTTTTGAACTCAAGAAGATCACGAAGAACCTGCAATAAAAAATAGAGATCGCAAATAACATTTTGGGTAATAAAATGCAAGATAAAGGCAGAAACTAGGATCTTTAAGACTCACATTCACAGGTTAGAATTTAGAAACTCTGTTCTCTACAGCAGCAACAGGGAAGGGATAGGGCTAGGGCTAGGATAATGAAATCAGAATAAAATCACAATGGAATGGGTAGGGATATGGACGAGAAGGAGGCGGAGGCCTACCTGAACTAACGGCGACGAGAAGAGATGATGACAAACCTCCAGCGAGGAGAGAAGAAGCAACGACGAGAGCGGCGCTGGAAGGAGCTCGTAAGACAAGAGCACGGCGGAGAGAGCTCGTACGACGACGGCAACGAAGGGAGCAAACGCGATGAGGGCGATGGAGGGAGCTCGTGCGACGCGAGCCGCGGGGGCGACGACAGCGGCGACGGCGACAATGGAAGACGTCACATCTTCAAGGGAGAGAGAAGGCAGGGAGTAATTCAAGGAAAACGTGAAGAAGTGAAATGAACCACTCGTAGTTTCGGGAACCTAACTCCTTATTCTAATATTTTTGATGGAAAATTTTAAATTACAGACGAATTTTCTGTTTGTAATAATTTAATAAAATACAGCATTTTGTCTATTTAATTACAGACGGATTTTTTGTCTGTAATTATTTCCCACGAAAAAAAATTAATTTTACCGACAGAATTATCGACGGATTCTGTTTTTCGTCTGTAATTTATGCTAATTCATTTTTTTATTTTTCGACAAAAAATCTCTCTAAAATTCCGTCTGTATTTCCGTGGGATAAAATCCGTCAGAAATATTCGTTTGTAATAACTAATTTTCTAGTAGTGATAATGATAGTAAAATTTTTTAACAAGTTGATCAATATATAAAATTTTATTCATATTTCTTCTATTTTATTTTATTTTTATATTTTTGTTGTCTTGCTATTTTAGAAGTTAGGGATTAGTTACCAATTAAAAGTTATTGAATATAAATTTGCACAAAATTTGAGATCATACTCTCTAATAGGAGACTTAAAAAATATTATCCCTTGAAAAATAAAGTTTGAAGTAAGAAAAAATTACTATGATTGTCTTATCGTAAGTTGGTATTTTTTTTTTCTTTGTTTTGATAATTATTTTGTTTTCTTAGGTAGATGTATTTTTTTTAATGACTAGGTATATTTAGTATTTATATTTGATTGTTCAAAAATTTGTCTCAAAATAATAAAGATATATTTTATTATTTTGTAGATATATTTTTTTTAAAGATAGT
>NC_029792.2:13399553-13414162 GCF_000816755.2 Arachis ipaensis
TAGTAAAAAAGAATTGTGATTTGGAAACTAAATTTCTACACAAACTAATTTTAAAATTAGAGTTTTAGTTAAAATATCTGGTTTTGAAATCGAAGTTTTTAAAAAAAATTGAATTTAAAACCGAATTTTTAATTAAAAAGCTGATTTAAAAATTGAATTTTAAAAAACCAAATTTAAAATCAATTAATAAATAAAACTGATTTTGAATTTTTAAATCGGTTTAAAACTGATTTTTATATTTTCAAATTGGTTTAGAATCGTTTCCCTCGTATATTTAGTTTTAGTTTGATTTCATGAACAGCAAAACTTGTTTTAAAGTGGATATAGACATACAGTTTAGATTTTTAAACTATGTCCACCCCTAATTTCACTTCACTAGGAGCGAAATTTCATTAAAATCACTTGTAATTTTTTTTGAAATAAAAGAGCTCAACACAATAGAGTGGAGCAAACAGAAAACGGTAAACAAACAAGCAATCACCTAGACTTTAACACAAAATAAAGAGACTCCCCATGTCATCTCCAGCATAGCCATCAACAACACGAAGAGAGTGCGCCTTCCCACTCCTTATAGCTGAGCACAGGCAAATTGATGATTTTTTCTACACCTTTGCTTTTATTCTGAAATATCCTCTTATTCATTTCCATCCAAATGTTCCAGATGACCGCACAGAAGCACCTCAACCGCTGCTTTCGATCCTCATTCCTACGGGCTCTTCTATCCAACTTAGAAAGTGTTCCTTCATCAATCCCGGAATGGACCATAGACGGCCAAACACAGATATCCAAGCATTCCACACCTGCCAAGCAAAATCACAGCCAAGAAATAAGTGATGGACCTGCTCAACATCTCTGTTGCATAAAACACACCTCTTATCATCCTGGTTGACTATCCCAAACCGACTCAGCCTTTCCTTAGTATTCACCCTGCCTATCAAAATAAACCAAACAAACAACTCCACTATTGGTGGGACTAAACCTTTCCAAATGGTCTTGGTGAAACTGTAACTGGTTATATCCTCTGAGAGCATGCCTTCTTGTAACACCTGCACAAAAGAGTTAGTCGAAAAAATACCAAGTCTATCATATTTATTTCCACACCACTTTATCCTCCATATTATTTACTAGCCTCACCGGCCTCAAAGTCTCATGCAACTGACCCAGAAGATCCAACTCCCACTGAAAGAGCTCTCGCCTCCAAAAGAAGTTCCAAACCCACTCTAACCCATCCCAAAACCCACAATCCCCAATAGTCGAACCACACAGGTTTGAAACAGAGAAGAGTCGGGGGAATCGATCCTTCAAGGATCCACAATGTAACCATATATCCTCCCAAAAACGCGTCCGACGACCATCACCAATCTCCATGGACAGACCTGTAATCATCTTATCCCTTATATGTTGATCTTTCAGCTGTAACTGGCATATATCCTTCCAAGGGCCTCCTCTGGTAGGTAACACTTGAGTAGACAGTAACTCAGTCGGCTTCAGATTATTACAAGAACAGACCACTTTTTTCCACAATAGGCACTCTTCCTTCGCAAAACGCCACCACCACTTAAACAAAAGTGCAAAGTTCCGAACCATAGCATCATCAACTCCCAACCCACCTAACTTCTTTGGGGCCTGCACCAGCTCCCATCTTACTAACGCCATACCATTCCTCCCATCCTCCTTGTTCCATAGAAACTTTCTCTGCAAGGATATCAATTTCTCAGCAACTGCCTTTGGCATCTTATACAAGCTCAAGTAATACACCGGCAAGCTATTTAACACTGATTTGATAAGCACCAACTTTCCAGCTTTGTTAAGCACCTTCGCTTTCCAGAGGCTTAGTTTCTCTTCCACTTTGTCAATTATAGGCTTCCAGGTCTTTACCAACTTTGGGTTAGCTCCTAGGGGCACTCCAAGGTATTTAACTGGGAGGGTACCTTCCTTACAACCCCACAAGCTGCACATACGTTGGGTCCATTGCTCTTCACAGTTGATAGGAATCAGACTAGACTTCTCAAAATTAAATACTGAGCCCGGACATCAACTCAAACCACCTCAGCAACCGCTTGTAGTTCTTCATGGTCTCATCTTCTGGTGGGCAAAATAGAATAGTGTCATCAGCAAACTGAAGATGGGATAACTTCACCCCGTCTCTACCAACCACTAAGGGAGAAATACACTCGTTCCTAACTGCCTGACCAACCATCCTATGCAGAACATCCACAACCAGCACAAACAAGAAGGGAGAGAGCGGGTCACCTTGTCTTAAGCCCCTTTCCATCTTGAACGATTTAGAAGGCGAGCCATTAATCAATACCGAAATAGAGGTCGTGGTCACACACTCCATAACCCAAGCCCTCCACCTGCACCCAAACCCCATCTTCTGCAACACCATATCCTCCTTATTTCTCCTCTTAAGCCAGTGGACTGTTTCATACACTATTAGGGCCCCATCATGAATCTTCCTCCCCTTCACAAAAGCACTCTGCGTCTCTCCTACTAATCCCGACATACTGATCTCATCCTCCTGACTAACACCTTCGAGATAACCTTGTACACACACCCAACCATACTAATGGGCCTCAGGTCTTTAATCTCCTTCGCACCAATAAACTTAGGTGCCAGCGCCACCCAAGTTATATTTGACTCCGCCGGTAACCTAGATGTCTGAAAGAACCCCATCACTGCTGCCGTGAATTCAGATCTAATCTCATCCCAGCACCTTTTTATGAAATTCATGTTATATCCACCACAGCCTGGCGCCTTAGATGACTCGCAGTCCCAAACTGCCTCTCTAATCTCTTCAGACTAAGGCATCGCCTCCAAGGTTCCAGAGTCTTCCTCATCTATCCTCTCCACAAGATCATCTCGGAACCCCCACACGAGAGTCTTCTTGATGGTACAGATCTTTATAGAACTCTCTGATAGCTATTTTTATTCTAGCATGATTCCTCACCAGCCTGCCATTAACGACCAGGGAATCAATCCTATTATTCCTTCTTCTTGCGGACGCTAAATTGTGGAAATATCTTGTGTTGTTGTCCATATCCTTCGCTTGCCGAGACCAAGACATCTGCTTCCAGTGAACTTCTTTCCTCACATACCACCTCTCACAGCATGTAACTAACGCCTTTTTTCTAGCCTCCATGGTTCCATCATATACTCCATTACCGACCAACTCATCAACCTTCCTGATCTCTTCTTCTAGCCTCAGAATCTTGTTGTCCATCTCCCCAAAGGAACCGTCAATGCCCTCAATTTATCTGCGAACTGCATCTCCCCTAAGCATCTCCATTCCTCCTTAACCATGCTAAGGAAACCTTCATGTGTAAACCATGAATCAAGACTACGAAACGGCCTGGGACCTCCTCTCCTCATTGTATCTTCCACTATTATAGGGCAGTGATCTGACAGACCCCACAGTCCGCCCCTTAACCGAATCGCAGGGAACTCTTCTAGCCATTCCACACTAACCATAGCTCTATCAATATGACTGCACGAACGGCCATGAAACCATGTAAACTTGCGATCAGTGAATGGCATATCCACTAATTGCATATCTTGTATCCAAAATTTAAACTCCTCTGCAGACATGGACAAACTACCAGTACCTTTTCGTTCCTCCACATTCACTATCTCATTAAAATCTCCTATAAAACAACAAGGAACCTGATACAACCCAGTTATATAGCTCAGCTCTTCCCACACACGAATCTTCTCTTCTCTGCTTTGTGCCCCATAGACCGAGGAAAACGCACGGTTGAAGTTATTCTTTAACATGACCCCTTCAACTCCCAACCATCTTTTCCCCTTATAGCAATTATTCATTTTAAAAGATAATTCATCCCACATCATCAAAAGACCCCCAGATCCACCATCCGAGCCTACATATTCCCATCCCGCCCCATTATCCTCAAATCCGAGCAACATCAAATCTCGTTACTACCCGTCTTTTAGTCTCAATCAAACCTACCAAGCTCAAGTTATTTTTATTTTTTAACTCCTTCACCATTCTCATCTTTCTATCACCTCGTAACCCCCTAACATTCCAATAATTGAAATTCATTTATAACTATTATGACACACCTGCTTTTTATGCTTGGGTCTGCATCTTCTCATTTTCGCCTTCTGTTTTGCGATTTTTCTCTTTTGTGCAAGTTCCTCATTCTGAGCTTGAAGAATGGCCATGATGTCATCTTCCACATTATACAATATAGCCCCTGATTCCATCGCCAGCTCCAAGGTCAATCTATTTTTCTTCATCTGTTCCTCTATTCCCTGATTGTCACTCTCCCTGTCCTCCTTTCCACAGTCCTCCTGCCTAGATCCAGCACCTCCGGAGTCTACCCCAGCAAGTCCATCCGCCCTACTACCGCCATTCTGTTCACAAAGGCTTGTTTGAGTTGTTCCCGGTTGACCATTGTTAGCAGCTGGCTCCCTGTACGTTCCAGCAGCAACAATCTCCTGAGGAAGCCCTTCTAACATAGTCAGCTCGTCCCTCACCATCGCATTGTGACTGCCCGGATTTTCCCTTGGTCCCATCACCATCCGTGTCGCAACTCGATGCTCCTCACTGTCATCGGCCCGACCGAACAAGAACGCAGCGCCAGCGACAAGACCTACCCCACCATCCTCGACATCCCCGGCGCCTCCAACAGTTCGATCGCGGCCTTCCTCTCTGCGCACCAGGCGATTTCCTCGAGATCCTGGCCGCCGACTCCCGCTGGTGCCGTCTCCTAGTCGGGTGCGACCATCCTCTTCGCTGCCGCTCTCTCCATAGGAAGCATTGCGTTGCTGCGCAGGAGGAACGAAGATGAGAGCCAGCTCCGATTCCCCCTTCCAATCTGGGTCGGGTCCAGTAGCCAAAGTGGAGAGGGCCAGCCCATTGGATTTAGTTCCCAACCCCTTGCCTTTGGTCCTGGCCCAATCCTTAGAACCTCTTTGGTTTTTTGGTTTTTCCTTTTTTGCAACTCTACCCGGTCCATGATGCAGTGTGTTGTATATGCATGTAACCGTCCTATCCGAATCAGCATCATAAGTAGTTCGGTTATCACCCCCACAATCCGAAATTCCTTGATTCACGGCAGTAACAAGTTAATCCGTTACTACTTTGCCTCGCTTGTGATTGGCCCTGCATTCCACCAATTCATTCCAAAAATCATCTGAATTGACCAATCTGTCCTTGTCATCTTCCTCCCTCCTTGCCACCATCATCGACAATCCTTCATCATGATCATCCTCCTTAGATGGACCCGGTTGCCGTATATCCCTTTCCGCGCTCATTATTGCTGTATCATGATTCAAGAACCCACAATTGCTGACACCATCACCAAAGGAATCCCCTTTGAGCTGCATGTCCCCTGCTTGATGCGCACCCTCTTTCACCAAAACGTCATAGCCCCTGGATCCAACAAAAATTTGAATCTTCTCCTGTATCACATCCATAGCACACGTATCAATCTGCACTCGACCTACCGTGAGCGTGTTGCACATTTCTGTGTTTTTCGCACATCCCACCACTGCTCCCCACTGTCCTCCTATCCTATTGAAGGTGTCCACAGACCATGCGCACAGCGGTACCCCAAGACATTCGAGCCATACCCTCCGGGATTCACATCGCTCCGACTCCTTACACCTCTATACCCGATGAAAAACTTGTAGCAGGCAATTCAACTTAAAAGTGTACGTCTCATCCGCATTGCGAATACTATCAAAGGTTAATAGAGCTTTACAAGCTCCCATTTCCCAAATTCGGATTACAGAGGGCAAGTTCCTCATTACCATGTCCCTCAAAGAGGCAAAATCAATAGGCTTCGTTGTAACTCCTACCAGACTTCTCTGCACCCATTCCAAATTTTCTGCCACCACTGCAACTTCCATCTTCTTTATCTCGTGATTTCCCAACATGTTCTGTACGTTTTCCTTCGTTTGTACCCCATGCATAGTCGACAGAGATCTATCCTCACCTACTCCTTTGAGTGGATCCTGAGATGAGGGGTTTTGCTTATGATCGCCTTGGCGCCCGTTACCCACGTCTGTCTGTACTTTGCCTCTCTCACAGAGACGACCTTACCTCTTAGTCTTATTTGGTTCATCTCCGCTATCGCCTTCAATGTTCCCCCTTTCGTCGTGTATCGGATAAAAGCAAATATGTACACGTTACCATTTTTGTGTTTCCAGAATAGGTAGATATCATTGATACGTCCAGTCCAGTTGAAAAGCTGAAACAACTCTCGCTTTGAGATGTCTTCTGGGAGCTGATCTACAAAAATGGAGAAGACTCTTGTTTCAACCTTCGATACTCTTCTCTATTCCAAATCCTAGGATCCTTGCCATTTTCGTTAACCCTACCCCTCCCCGTATTCCCCCCTCCCCACTCTCTCGCTCTCTCTCGCTCTCTCACCATACCGTGATAAAATCACTTGTAACTAACCACGGGTAGTCCACATTATCCGCCAGTAGTCTCGGATGATTCCAAAGCTCCTGCCATCCGGTAAGAATTCGGATGTCCATATTAAGAAGTAAGAATGTTTAATAAGGATACATAGAGTGATATTAAAAAATAGGAAAATTTTCACATATACCAGCCACTTTATTGGTACAACAGTATAACATGTACGGATCGGTGGCCAGTAAAATTTTTGTCCTCTTGCATGGTGTGTATTGACAAAAAAGTCCATAAAAGGGCAAGAAAAAGACAGCTAAGTGTAATAAATCTGTGACTAAAGAATGATTTATATTAGTAAGCCAGCCACATTAGAGTAAATTTTGGATGGCTTGGAGCTGATGGACTTTGTAAATCAAGTGTGTATGTACATGGGATTATTCATTGGTTTGTAAATGAAAAAATAATTAAATAATGAAGTAGGCTGAATTATTTTTTACTAACATTAATGTATGCCCAAAAAGAATAGATAATTTTTTAATTAGTGTTCTAATAATACGTTATAATGACCCAAAAAAATACATAGGTTATATAATTAATTATTTACCTATTATGCATAAAACAATAAAAAAATCGTTTTCTAAATTTTTTGGTCGAATCATAAATTAATTAATACTAACTTACGATGACTAAGACTAGTAACTTTGTTCAATCTAAGGCATGATGACAAATAATTTTGCATCCCAAATAAAACTAATTTAATAAAATTTTGTTGAATCAAAGGTTATGTGTGAACTTGCTCTATCTATAATCATGAACATGAACAATGTTTACTTGTTTTCGTCAAAGACAAGTTTTTAATTTTTTGTTATTAGGATTTCTTCCACCGCTAAGTGGAATAGATATATTGGTAATGAATTAGTCATGATATTAATGATAATAAAAATTTCATGATAGTAATTACTAACATTATAATAATTAAACTAAAATTTTTCTGATTTTTTTTTTGTAGTGTCTTGATTAATATACGATTTTTGTCAAAAAATATTAGTATTTGTGTTAGTTTTTATACTTTTTTAAAGAAATAGAAACTTTATTTAAATAAACACTATAAATGATATTTTTTTTCTTTCATTTAAATCAACACTAGCCAATAATTCATCATGTATATATTACATAATTAAAGAATTATGCATAAAGTTTATTTAAATATAAGTAATTTTAATTTTTATGTATTAAAAATATAAAATTATATAGCAAAAATAAGAGAATTAAAATCATGGACTAGTTAGTTTTATGTAATTACTAATAAGAATATATATGATACTACTTAGCAATGATGTCAAATAAAATATATACTAGTTACATATTTATTTTTATTTGGTTCTAACTTCTAACATATGAAAGGGTTATTAAAAAAAAAGTGACTTTAAACGTAGTAGTTAGTATGACTTAATTTATTCTGTAACATATGGCTTGGGAAAAAAAGGCTAAAAATTTTGCAATGCACATACAAGCTGCACAAACATAAAATTTTGAACCAATTTAAACTGGAGAAAGAAAAGACCAGTTGTAAATATTTTATGAACTTTTTAAATTGCATGCTCACAATAATGTTACCAACCCAATCTGAACCGTATAAATTATTTAATATAAATCTTAATGGTTATGAGATTTAAAATATCAATATGTCAGGAAAGGACAATGACATACTTGAAAATCTTTCTAAAAAATACTGCAATTCAATATTTTTTAAATATTATCTTTTATTCAATTAAAAAAAAAATCAAGTAAAGCACCACACTTGACTGTTGACTCCTTCCTCCCAAAAGCACCCGTCGTTCTTTCCATTCATTTCCCTCTTTTCCTTTTTGCATTGGTTTTCACATCTCAAAGACGTTGGTAAATGATAAAGTAATACTTTAATCACCCTTGATTCAAGGTAATAGAACTCATACATGATTAAAATTATAAATTCAGGGGTGATTAAAGTACTACTTTATCATTTTACCAATTTTCTCACTTTGAACTATCTTTCTTTTCTTTTCTATCCGTGACATGAACCTTCGGAGTTTGAAGAGATGTGACATCAATGCTATCAGGCAACTTAAGCTTGATGCAGCCTTGCACATTTAAGTACGTAAGATTTACAAGAGTCCCAATAGAATCATGAACAGTGGATAAACGTGTACATTCTCCAAGATCAATGTGCTCAAGATTGGGTAGTCCTGTAAAATCTGGTGTGTTCTTAAGATTTTTGCAACTATAGAGGTCAAGAACCTTCAAAGAACTTAATTTGCATTTATGATCAAGATTGAGGGTGACCAACTTATCACAGTCACGGAAACTCAAGTAAGCAAGTTCTTTAAGATCTCTGATAGATGGATGGACTTGCACTAGGTTTGTGCATCCTGTGAGATCTAGCCGCTTAAGACTTGGGCACCCTTCAAAATTTGGCGTCTCCTTGAGCTCTTTTGAGTAACTCAAATCCACCCTTTCTAAACTTCGAAATACCTGGAAATAGAATCATTAGCTACCAACATGTCATTTTGTTATATTAAAATGTAAGACATTAAATGTTGGTGTAGAATCCTGAAGAGAAATACTAGGAAGACAATAACATAAAGTTAACTATATTTAGGCTTGGTTTGGTAAAGCTTTTACTTTTTAAAAGTAGCTTATGAAAGATGTCTTTTAAAAGATAGCTTTTTAAAAACTGCAGCACTTGCGTTTGGTAAAATCAAATTAAAAATGACTTTTAATAAGTACAAGCATCACAATTATGTTTGGTAAAACAGCTTTTAAAAGTTGAAAAAATTATAATAAACATGTTTATAACAAAAAATAATTTTTTTTTCAAATTTTTTAAAAATTTATATAATATTTTAAAATAAAATAATGTTAAAATAAAAAATTCATAATAAACATAAATATAATAAATAAATTCTTTTATTTTTTAACTTTAAAATTTTATATAAGTATCATAAAAATTTATTTTATCCTAAATATCATCACTAAAAATAAAAAATAAAAAGTATATGAAGATTAGGTTGAAAAATAAAAAATATGTGAAGATTGTGTTAGAATTTGTGAAGGTTAGGATGAGAAGTTAGAAATATATGAGGATTTCAATGGCAATATAATAGCGAGAAATATGTGCAGAAAAATGAAAAAAATTTAGTAAGCATAAGCCAGCTTTGAAAAGCTCCCTCCTAGATGCTTTCAAAAGCACCCCTAACTTTTAAAAACCGTAAGTACAAGCATTTGGGCTTTTTAATTTACCAAACGCAAAATGACGTGCTTGTGCTTTTAAAAAGCACAAGCACCTCTTGAAAAAGCTTTACCAAACTCAGCCTAAGAAACCCAAAAGAATATTTAAATTGGCATGGCTTGTGTACATATCATCTAGCAACACTTAAATTGTGGCTGTAAAGTATAAATAGATTGAATGATACTATTCAAAACAAAAGTATATTTGGAGAAAAAGAATTGTATGTGCAATCAATTAGGCAAATTAAATTTAGAATTCATATTAAAATAAAATTATAACAAAAACAATTACATGTATGCAAGCTTCACGGATCCATTTGCATCAACCAATATATTAGCACACTTGATGTCCCTATAAGAAATTCATTTTTTTTTCATTAGAATATTGGAGGTGTAAAATCATTATTACATTGTAGTAAGATAGAATTAAAAAGTTCAATGTTACCTGTGAATCACGTTACGATCATGGAGATACTTCAAACCACTTAGAATCTGTCTTGTGTATGCCGAAACCTGAGAATCCTTTAAATGATACTTTCTATAAAGACTTGCCAATGATACTTTTGTTACAAGCTCGAGAAAGATGTATAGCATGTTATTGTCTGAAAAATAAAAAATATGTGAAGATTGTGTTAGAATTTGTGAAGGTTAGGATGAGAAGTTAGAAGTCACCAAAAAAAAAAGGATGAGAAGTTAGAAATATATGAGGATTTCAATGGCAATATAATAGCGAGAAATATGTGCGGAAAAATGAAAAAAATTTAGTAAGCATAAGCCAGCTTTGAAAAGCTCCTTCCTAGGTGCTTTCAAAAGCACCCCTAACTTTTAAAAGCCGTAAGCACAAGCATTTGGGCTTTTTAATTTACCAAACGCAAAATGACGTGCTTGTGAGCACCTCTTGAAAAAGCTTTACCAAACTCAGCCTTAATTTAACATCTACAATTTTTTATATGTAATATCTATAATTATATATTTATTACACCTAAAAATGATCATTATTTCAGCAATAATTAACGAATACAAAATAAAGAAAGTTTGCACTATTTTGGACAAATTTGTATTGTTTCTGAAATATTTTTTTTTTATCTTAGAAGATGTAAAAACATTTTCCCATTATACCATTTTAAAACAAAATTGTGACAATTGCTTACTTCTTTCCATTGTTTCTTTAATAAAGGAAAAAAGATAAAAATAAAAATAAAAGGATGAGGAAGATATTAAACTACCTGACTGCCATTCCATAGCCGTTTGATGCGGCTGTTAGGCAAATTCAATTGAACAAGACGGTTATACGGTTCAAATGAAGGCAAAGAAGAGGAAGGATATCCATCCCACAAAAGATACCGTAATTTGTTGGGAAGAGAAGTAGGCTTTCCCGAAAAATGTTGATGATATACTATGAGCAGTTCAAGATTTGTCATTTTTGACAACCCTTCGATGTTCAGATCTTCATGTTTGGAGATGGAGGCATCCTCATATAGAACTATGGCTTTAACTTTGCTTGCTTCCTGAAAAACGAGCATGAACATATTACCAAAAAAAAAAAAGCATATTTTTGACAGACTCAAAAAATGATCGCAAATACGAAAGAGATGTAATTTTCTAATGATACAATTAAATTTGCCAGAGTGGAATTGTTACATTCTTTGACTTCAAGGTAAAGCTAAAGTCCTCGTAACGCCACAATCTACTCCGCGATGCTGGATTTTCTGGACATTCTTGACGAACAATTTCCTTTCCCATTTCTTGCAATAGATCATGCATATGAATTTCCTCCTCATTTTTTATAATGAGTGATTTGTCCATCAAAGCTTGAATCCCAATTCGAGCGAAAAATCCACAACAATTTAGAACTTCTATTACAAAATCTAGTTTCTTCCCATGAAAGAAACAAGCAATGTGCAAAAATATTTCTTTCTCTTCTTGGTCTAACCCATCAAAACTTATTTGAAGAATCTTTATAACTTCAAAAGATGGCACTTTTCTCAATCTATTCAAGGTATCTTTCCAGACAGTTATATCACAGGATCCCAAAAAAGAAGCCAGTACTCTGATCGCCAATGGAAGACCACCAGCATATTCCAGTACTCTGGGAATCAACTCAGTATAGCCCTCATAATTGGTAGCATCAGGACAAGCACTCAAGAACAGTTCACGAGCATCATCTTCATTCAATAATGGAATCTCGTAAATTACATCTGCTTCGTATGCAGTCAAAATATGTCTATCCCTGGTGGTTATGATAATCCTACTTCCGTTCCCAAGCATGTTACGATTTATAGCCAATAACTCCAACTGCCTTGGCACATCAACATTGTCAAGGACTATAAGGATCTTTTTCCCATAAAGCCTTCTTCTTAAGAAGCCAGACATTTCAAAAGGACTGTACATATCTGAAAGTTCTTCATCTAAAAATTGACAGAGGATTTGTTTCTGCAAAGCAGTAGCACCACCAACTCTGTAAACCTGGCTTACGTCCTGAATAAAACAAGCACCCTCAAATTCCTGAACTATTCTGTCATACAAAGCTAAAGCATGGGTTGTCTTTCCAGATCCACCCATGCCCCAAACTCCGAGAACTAAAACACAATCATCCTCTAATTTCAAAAGCTTTTCTAGCATGGCTAAACTGGATTGTATACCAACTGGACCGTGGCTACTAAGCCTGGAGAATTTAGGGCATAATCGTTCCACTATCTGAATGATATTTCCAATCGCTTCAATCTCTGATCTAAAAGGGAAAGATTAAAAAATAAGAAACCAAACATACATCGTTTCAAGATGCTTTGTAATAGCTTAACTTACTATGATAAACTAAGATGCAGATTCAGCCTGATTAAGCATGGAATGCTTAGTGGTTTGCACAAGATAAGTTATGACTTGCCTAGAAATGATCAAGTTCCTGTAAAGTATGGTTTAGATACTTACCCATCTTTTAGACTCACACCTTGTAGATTAGTCAAGTAATTCAAAGCTTCCCTCCACTTTTGAACCTTGAGGGGATCTTGTTTGAATTCCTTCGTATATGAAACAAACGCTCTCTCATAAGGGCCGGTTTGTCTTCGAACATCCCTAGGATGCACATCACAGAAAACTGGGATGACAGTTTGATTTAGTTCCCGGTGACAATCAACTATGGTAGCCACTTCCTCCAAAGAGCAAGTTGAGTCAGCATAATCTCTTGTGAAGACAACTATAAGAATCCTGGAATCTTTAATTACCTGGAGGTCCTGTGAAGGAATGGAGTCTCCTCTCTCAGTCTCCTCTTCACTCTTGAAGGTGGAAAATCCTTTCTTGGTGAGATAATGGTAAAGGTAGTCAATAAATATGTAGGGAGTGTGAGTGCGTCTGAGACTGAGAAACACGTCATATTTGTTGAATTCCTGCAACGATGGTCTTCTTTCAGTGGATTCTGGATTTTTATGAGTAAATCTTGAACTTTGGAATTTATAAACCAGTGTGTCCAGCACGGCCTCAACTATTCTTTCAATCCCTTCGGCTTCAGCGCTGAAAGAGGAACAGAAATAATCTGTCATACCAAAACAACAATAAGATCACTAATCCCTTGCAAAGGGAAAAACAATGGTTAGTTTATATACATACGGATCTCTTAAAGCAAAACCACTTAAATTGGCCAAATACGTCATAGCACTCTTCCATTTGTAGATCTTGTCAGGCTCTTCTTTGAATCTCTCCCTATGCGAATCAAACGCATCCTCGTAAGCCCCACTTTGATATCGAACATCACGTGGATCTACATCATAGAAAACTGGGAAAAGTTCCTGCTTCATCTCTTTGTAACAATCAACTATAGCAACCAGTTCGTCCAAACACCAAGTTGAGCTAGCATAACCTCTTGAGAACACAACGATAGAAATCCGTGAATCTTTAATTGCTTGCAGGAGCTCTGATGAAATGCTTTCTCCTCTGTTTAAATTCACATCGTCTTTGAAGGCCAAGATACCTTCTTCCATGAGCCGGTGGTAAAGATAATCAATGAAAGTTCCGCGGGTATCAGCACCTCTGAAACTCAGATACACATCATATTTATAACCTCGCGGAGAAGACGAACTCCCCTCGGTCATAGTTGACTTTGACTCCGGAGGAGGATGATCGCAAGTTGAATCTTCCTGCTGGCTCAGGGAGCTGCCTTGGCTGACATTTGAATCCAGAGAATGAAGAGAAGCTGAATCTTCCTGGCTCAACCTGCTGCCTTCCTCGCCCAACGGTTCATCGTTGATGTTGTTGGAATCTGAATCTTGGTAACCCAGCAGAGCCCGGAACTTGCTGCTGAGTAAGGGTCTCAAATTGAGAAAGATGCCTGATATGAATGAACCAAAAACTATACCTGATATGAAAAGGCACACCGTCCATGACCAACTAGCATTAGTAGAAACTGATGGCGTCTCGCCTGGCTCCATTCTTTCTCTTCAAACACACTTTGCAGCTATCTTCACCTCAAAATTCACATAAATCTACTCAATTGATTATCTCACGCAGCAAACACAGATATCGAGATTGACTACTTTCAAGACTGAAATTTTTGGCGACAAAAATTGAAACTAATAATATTTATTTTCAAAAATATTCTCCTCTAACTTTTTAAATTCTAAGTCTAACTCCACCTTTTCTTTTACTCCCAAATCATGACTCCCTCTCGCGCAACTTCTATCTCCACCGCCACCACCAGCACCGTCGTCGTGGCAAGACGATTTTGCCGATGATTTCCAGTCACTCAGCTTCGCCTCCACGACCACCACCACAAACCATCGCCGACATCAAGCGCAGCACAAGCTTCGGACAGAGAGAGGCAGCGTCGCAGACTTACATTGGAGCAGCGAGTAGAGAGATTAAAGAAGAGGGTGGGAGAGGACTGAAGAGGTGAGACAGTGTTGACCGAAGAAGAAATTTGAGAAGAAACAGAGAAACGGGAAAAGAAATACTGGATTTGTTTGGATCC
>NC_029792.2:13415154-13415897 GCF_000816755.2 Arachis ipaensis
TCTAGCCTTTTTTTTCTTTTCTAAACACAATTAAACGTAATTTTTTTTGTGACTTAAAATAAAAATTAAACGCAATTTAAAACTTCAATAAAAACAAGCTAGCTCATAAAGTGAGTTGTTCATATCCTGATCCAATACATAGGCTAGGTCCACATCTAGCTAAAAGGCCCAATTCAGGAGATTGGTCTTCACTGCCTATCCGACTTTCTCAAAGAGGTCGGAGTCAATGTAAGCAGGTACTTAACATTTATTCAAGTAAATAACTGCTTCTGTAAATCTCGTTCCTACTTCCAGAAGGGAGATCTCAATAATCTTAAGATAAAGGGACGGTTATCCACCATTAGAAATGGAACTACTTCGGCGGTGGTTGTTGGCTCGTCTCCTATAAATATCCTGACACACTCAGGTAAACTTAAGTTCCAATACTTTAAACCTGCTTAGTGCTTACCCCTTGCTAACTTAGGCATCGGAGTGTCTTTGCAGGTACCACTCCCCATTCTTCAAAACACACAACTCGGACGGCGGCTCCCAGGCAGGAATAAGTCGGAGGTCACCTTCCTTCAACGTTTGGGCTTTCCATTCGAGTCCAATCATCTGGTTCTAGATAATCCCTGGAATATGAGTCAAACTTAACTTTAGATATACTAGTTTCATTGCCTCCTGAAATAATTGATTGATATATTTAATTTATTGAAAATATTATTATTTAAATAATTTTTAATAAAATATTTTTAATAATAATT
>NC_029792.2:13415917-13440059 GCF_000816755.2 Arachis ipaensis
TATATAAATTTGTTAAAGAAAAAATATTATTAAAATAAGAATAATATTATTATCTCTTATTATTTTTTTGGGTAAAGTACTAATTTGGTTCCCTACGTTTGGGGTGAATTCTGTTTTAGTCCCCAACGTTTAAAATGTTCTATTTAAATCCAAAAAACTTTTGATTCGCATCAATCAGGTCCTGCCGTTAAGTGGGTGTGAAATTCTTAACGTCGTATCCGACATGGCAACGGAGAGGGGACAGTAGTTAATAGACGTGTAATCCTTCCCGCCTTTGGACACCTCCCATTTATCCTGACTCTTCTTCTTCTTCTTATGAAGCACGAAACGATAATGAAAAGCAATAAACCCTACCGATCGTCACTGAAGGGTTGCGATTCGCAGCCAGAGAAGTGACATTGTCCTTAAGTAACGTTAGAGGTCCACAGCAGCAGTTAGTTTGAAACCCTTGCTTTCCGAAAGAAGATCGTATCAGGTATTCCGTTATCAAATCTTCTCAACCCATTTGGTTTTCATCTTAATGCATGTTGATATGTAATAATGCATGTTGATGTGTGATTATTTTGTTTTATAGTTTCATATTCGTTTCTTGTTTTGTTTTGGAAGTTTTTATTTTGCCCTAGTGATTGCATTTATGCATTTCTGTTGTTGTTGATCAATGTGAGAATTTTATGAAGTCTATTGTGTTTGTCTAACAGATTGTTCGAAAAATGAGTTATTTTAGTGTCAAGATACACCATAGGAGAAAGTTTGGGTTTGATGGTGAACCTTTACACTATGTGGGGGGTGAGACTTCGATAGTGGACTACTGTGATGAAGATAGGTGGAGTAGGTTTGAGGCCATGGAGATAGTGGTCGAACAGGAATATGTGGCAGAGAACATCGCTGCAATGTAGTATAAGTCTCTGAAAGATGAAACAGATGTAGGACTGAGGATGCTTCACACAGACAATGATGCAATGGACATGGCCAGAATTGGAATGAGGGACAACATGGTGGAGCTTTTTGTTGTTCACAAAGATGGTGCTACTACTAGGAAAGGCTGCACTATTGAGGAAGTTGAAGACATAGATGGTGGTGAGGCTGCTACACCCACTGCAGACACTATTGGGCCTGGTCTAATTGTGCTGCACAGGGCCCAATTATTTGCTCAGGCCAAGGTGGGTAAGAAGCCCAAGGTGGTGACAGAAGCCTAGAATGATATGTTGGAGGATAATGATGAAGAGAGGTTAGAGAGGTCAGATTTTTCAGGTGATGATGAATCTGAGGATGATGACTACCAGCCAGAAAATGATGATGAGGGAGACATTGATGAACAGTGGAGTGAAAACAGCTCTGGAGATAGTGATATGGAGGTTGCATTTGATGACAGCGATGATGATTGGAATGGTGATGGGGGTTTGTATGATGTTGAAGTCACAACTACGAAAGATTCCCAAAAGATAAAACAGAGTGTTCCAACTGAGAGAGTACAAGGAGAATTTAGTGGCAGTGTTAATAAGGTAAGGAAAAAGTGGTGGCTGCTGGACTAAGGGATAAAGATGATGGGTATGAGAGGGAGGAGTTGTGCGATGTCCTTGTAAGTGATAATGAAAGGGATCCCTTGTTGAGAAAGTACCCGTTGTATAAGAGTTTGAAGAATATGAAGGATTATAAATGGGAGGTTGGGACAATATACGTAGATAGGAATGCTTTTAAGGAATGTGTAACTAGCTATGCTGTGCACAGTGGCAGAGGAATATGGTTCTCAAAGTGTGATAGCCATAGGTGCAAAGTTGTTTGCAAAGAAGGTTGTAAGTGGTTTGCTTACTGCCATAAGATGAAGAGAGAGGATACATGACAATTGACCAGCTGTTACAAAAAACACACATGCAGTAAGGCAACCAAGATTGGTATCATGAGTTCTCAGTGGCTGAGTAAGGCTTTTATGAAGAAGATTTGTGAGAACCCCAAAATTAAGTTGAGAACTTTGATAAAGAAGGCTCATAGCAAGTGGAATGTTGATCTCACAAAGACCAAAGCTGTCAGAGTGAAGCAGCAAGCCTTGGATGAGATTAATGGTACTTATGGAGAGCAATATAGGAGGATTCATGACTATGCTGTCAAGTTACTGAGGTCAAATCCGGGTTCCACTGTTCAGATACAAGTGGAGAGACCTCCTGAATTTCAATTAGAGACACCAATTCCTGGTAAGGACATGAGACCACTATTTGAGAGGCTCTATATTTGCTTAGATGTTTGCAAATAGAGTTTCATGGTATGCAGACCCATGATCGACCTTGATGGATGCTTTATCAAGACTCTATATGGGGTCAACTTCTAACAGCCATTGGATGGGACCCCAATGATCAGATTTTGCCAATTGCCTATGCTGTTGTTGAAGCAGAGACAAAAGACTCGTGGAGATGGTTTTTGTTGAATCTGTGTGACGATTTGGGAGTTGATAAGATCAGATGGTGTACATTCATGAGCGACCAACAAAAGGTAACTCTCAATCTAAGCAGTGCTCACCTAAACTTGTCTAATTAATTCTGTCTTTAATTCATGTTGTGCTGTTATTGACTGGTGCTATTTTTAAATTCTGCTTCCAAGGGATTGATCCCTACCTTCGATGAGTTGCTGCCTGGCATAGACCACAGGTTTTGTGTCAAGCACTTATATAGCAATTTCAGAAAAAGGTTCCCATGTGTTCAGCTAAAGATGATGATGTGGAAGGCTGCAAAGGCAACATATGTCCAGGAGTGAGAGAGAAGGATGAAGAAGATTCAGCTGATTGATCAAGGAGCTTATAATCATCTCATGGAGATCCCTACCAAGTATTGGAGCAAGTCTAGGTTTAATTATTTTCCTATAGTTGATACACTTGTAAACAACATGTGTGAGTATTTTAACTCTGTTATTGTAGAGGCTAGAGAGAAACCCATTGTGTCTATGTTAGAAGATATTAGGGTTTATCTAATGAATAGGTGGGCTGACAACAGACAAAGTATAGTTACATATGCTGGAGAAATTTTGCCAAAAATAAACAAGAAAATTGAAAGAGAGATTGATAAGGGTAGGGAGTGGTTGGCCATATATGCGGGTAGGGACAAGTATGAGGTGTCTAGCAGTTAGGGTAATAGAGACAAATTTGTTGTGGACTTAAACTTACATGAGTGCTCCTGTAGAAAGTTTTAACTAACAGGTTACCCTTGTGAGCATGCCATGAGTTGCATTAGAAAAATGTGTTTGGATGTTAAGAACTATGTGAACAAGTGCTATAGAAAAGAGACCTACGTGGACTGCTATCAACATGTAATCTACCCAGTGAATGGACCAAATCTCTGGGCCCGGACTGAGATTGATGATGTGCTACCACTAGTGTTTAGGAAACCAATAGGGCGCCCAAAACTAAGCAGGAACAAGACTGGTGATGAGCCACGCAACAATGGACCACTGGCTAAATTATCCAGGACTGGACAACAACAAAACTGTTCCTATTGTTTTGCACTTGGTCACAACAAAAGAACCTGCCCTAGAAAACGTAAGGTGGAGGCCTCAGCAAAAAAGGTAAAGTTGTTGTTGTCAATTTGAATACAATTCCTTATATGTGATTGTTACTGTCTGATGAACCCAATTTGTTGAACCCAATCCCCTGATGTCACTGTTTGTTGTTACTGTTTATAGAATAATGCAGCTCCACAAGTCAAGAAAGGTACTGGCACAACTAGGACTCCAAACCCCAGCAAGATCCCAGCCAAGACAATAACACAACCAGCTACAAAACTTCAACCAAAGAGAAAGAGCAATACACAAGTTGGAGGGAGCCAAGAGTCACAAACATCCTCCAAGAGAGCTAGATGCAGCAGCAACGCCAGTCAACCCCAGCCATCGACAGCAACAGTCACTAGCCCATCAAGGAGGACCCTGAAGTTCATGGCAAAACACCACCTAGGGCCTAGAAAGCATTGGGATGAAGAACATAGTAGATTTTAGTGTTTACCTTCTGTTTGTAATGAAAGTGGCAATGACCAAGGGCTAATATCCCTGTGATACTTTAGACAGCCTACTTTAAGACTACTAGTTTCATGTTGATCTCTATTGTGTTGTTATCTTTTCATGGTTATATTTAAGGCTTGTTTGGATATTGTAATGGTTAAGAGAAGCTACTTTAAGACTTCTCCATTATCTAATGATTTAAATGAATTTTCAGCAGCATAGTTATGTGAATTGGCAAATTAAGCCTTCTATTTATTGGTAGATCAAACTGAAATAAACTTTTACAGAGCCAAATAATGCATGTCAAAATACAGGAACTCATAGCTTTTCATTTCACTCAAAAACTTGATAATGTTTACAGCAAAATCCTTCACACATACAACTTTCAAAAAGTTTCAACTAACACATCACTGTTATCACCCTAACTGCATGTAAATTTTTTCAATCCCCTAAACAATTGACATTCCCTCCAAACTAGGGACAACAACAGCAAAGCAAACAAGCATAACTGCTAACCCCCTAAACCTCAATTAAGTCGATCATATAGCAGAAGCCCAGCTGTTTGTCCATCCAAGAATTTCAACAGCAAGTGCCAATGCAAATTTCCTTTCAGCTTTCTGCAGTTCTTGTTTCAATGAACTTGCTTTGTTCTTCAGTCTTTGAATTTGTGGATCTTGCCCTTCAGGCTCTGCCCAAGCAAAATAATTGCATCCTTCTCCTATCTGTTCTCAACCAAACCAAAATAAAGACACCAAACAGTTTAGATCCTCCAAACACTAACACCCAACGCTATTTTGAAACAAGAGACAGAAAAGAGGAGACTCACCTGATAGTTGACGCAGCACCAGAATCTTCTTCCTGGGTTCTCCGCTATAGATGATGTCCGCAATACTGGTCTCTCTCCACAGAAGCGCGTCCTCCTTCTCCCACGACTCTTGCTGCTGCTACGTGAACCTTGGGAAGACGATTGAGGAGCCATTCTCAGCAGACGAAGAACATCAATTTTGGGGATTAGGGTTTACTTATGGGACTGGATTTTATTTCTCTTTATTTTCGTGCTTTCAACTATTAATTGTAGCCAAACTACCAATTTTGCCACGTCGGACACGATGTTAAGAAATTTACACCCACTTAATGGCAAGACCTGATTGATGCAAATCAAAATTTTTTTGGATTTAAACAGAACACTTTAAACATTGGAGACTAAAACAGAATTCATCCCAAACGTAGGGGACCAAATTAGTATTTTACCCTTTTTTTTTCATTAGTCAATTGATGAATTGAATTTAAATTTTAAAATTAAATTGATTTTATTGAATTCAGCCGTGAGCCAAATTTAAAATTAGCAAGACCGATCTCTTTTATTTTTTCTTGGTGAATCAGTGAAAATTTAACTCATTTTATTATTTTGTAGATGTCATTTTTTTATTACAAAATATATTATTTTATTGTTTATTCTTGTGCGTCACACTTTAAGGAGTAAGAATTGATTTGTAATTTTATTGTGTTAGACTGCTTAATAGCATTATTCTATCTTCTTTGGCGCAAATACCGAATATGTAATAATGAGAACACAGCACTCATGAGAAGTTAGCATATTCATTATCCAACAATCTATATGTTGGAGTTTTTTATTTTGTTGATAGATCTGTGTGTGAGGAGAGTTCTTCAAGTTTTGGTAAAGGTTGATGATTGATTTAAATATGTCATCTTAAGATGTAATTGAGGGTTTAAATTTAAATAAATCATATCAAATTAATTTTGTATCCAATGGTGAGGAGGTAGAGATTGAACCCATGGATATACCTGATTGAAGAGGATAAAGAGATAAATTACTTTACAGACTCACAACTCATGCTGACTCAACCCGTTATTTTTTAATGATACGATTATTTCACTCATTTTTTCATGTTGAATCTTGAAGCAATGAATCAAGAGTGTTCTTTTGATTAGAGAAGCCCCGATGATGATTCACCAATGAATTCGAGATTGGACAACAATTTGAAAATAAAAAAGTTCGTTTGGCTTTTAAGACGTATAATATTAGGAGAAATAGGCAGTGACAAGATACAACGATAGTCATTTTTGTATGCAAACATCAATGTGAAAAGACCATTAAAAATTAGACTCGAAAGTGATGATTTAAATGATCTTCACAATGATAAAAATAGATCCAACCATTAGCATAAGAGTTCTTTAAGGATCTGTTGAGAACTACTTTAATTACAAAAAATCCTATAAAAATGTTTGACTTACAAAGTAGAGAGTAATCGCTAGAAGATACGAAGATTGGGAGGTAATCATACAACGAGATTTTCATGTGGCTGTTTGTAATGTAGATGCACTTACCCGATATGTATCATTACATTGATTTTAGTTACATATGGAATTTTAAATATATTATGCTCTACTAGTTATCATGAATTAGGTACTTAAGTTTAACTTGTAACTCAATCTTACTATAGTAATTAAGACAGTGTTAGGTTTCATTAAATGTTTTGGATATTTTCACTTTGTGTTGAGACTTTTAAGCACTACAAATCACTCATCTACATTAATGAAACTCACTTGTATGATCAATATGGAGGCACTTATTTATGGCTATCGTTCAAGATGGCAATTTAAATATATTGCCTATTGTATTTGCGGTAGTTGAGAGATAGATGAAGAAGATTTGGTCATTTTTTCTGTCTTACCTTAGGCAGCAAGTCACACCTCATCCTAGCATATTAGTGATTTCTAACAAGTACAAGTGAATTGATTTTGTGTTGAACGCTGATGGAAGTGGCTGGCAAGAACCCCATGCCTTCGAGACCTTTTATACGTGATATATTGCGGCTAACTTCATAAAATACTTTAAGAACAAATACTTGAAGAAAGTTACTTATTATTGTAGCATATATGAAAGTGCGTAAGGAGTTCGTTCACTATTTTGTCCTCTTTCAATTCCCGACATATAGCAACTCTAAATCATTATAAATTGACACTCCACTTATTCTGACTATGTTTGTTAGTGAGTCTTGATATAACTTTAAGCAACTACTGACATATGTCCATCATGGTCTATTCCTAATAAAAAAAACCTCCCTACTTGTCTACAGTTATTAATAGGATGCCCATCAATTGAATATTCCAACAGATAAACTATATCCTAGAGAGTAAGGGTAATACTATGGTGTTGAAGGAGAAAATTTTCAGCAGATGCTGAAATTAGGTGGCGCAATGGAGGAGCGTACGCATGTGTCTATTGCCTCCAAGGTTGCTGACAAATTCTATAGTGTGTCCAGAGATTGATAGAAGAGGACAATTAATTAGATGTCATTTGACTTTGTTAATGATGATGATTAAGTTATTGGGCTTTTTTGGGAGTCCAAAAAATATTTGGTATGTAATGTATTGCAGGTCCAAGAAAGATTGGGTGTTGTGATAAAAAAAATTATACAGCCCGATAAAATGAATAATAATAAAAATAGTCAGGTTATAAATAATTTATTAGTACCCAAAAAAGAAATCATGTCCCAAATGAATTGAATTTCTGTCTTCTATTTTTTTGTTGTATTTTATTTTTGCTGTGTACAAATTTTTTTTAATATTTGTTTACCTCTATTAAAATTTATAATTGTGATAGTTATATATTATGTTTATCATTGTAATTTTATATTACATGTTTTTTTATATCATTTGTCAAAGTGGCATATTTAAGAAAGATTAAAAAAAATTTATGCATAATTTACACACTTATTTTAATTAAAATAAACATTTTAAAAAATTAATTAAAAGGTCTAGCTATTTCCACATTTAAAATAAAAAAAATTCGCATATTTTTTAAAATCTAAAGGCTACATACATAATCTAAAATATTTAACCTGTATAACATGCAATTAACCTTAAATATCGTATAAATAACGAAGATGCATTATTATTGTTATTTGTAGGGTGGTGGGCTATTACATTTTGAGATAGCTGTGGATGATCAAACCCAAAAATAAGAGTAAGCATAGCCTCATAAGAACGTATACGCCACCACCACCAACACCTCCTACACTTTTATTTGGGAGTTAATTTTTTTTTGGTACCAATAAATTATTTATAACTACTGTGCTATTATTATTATTATTATTATTCATTTTATTGGGCTGTACAATTTTTTTTTATCACAGCACCCAATCTTTTTTGGACTCGCAATACATTACATATCAAATATTTATTGGACTCCCAAAAAAAGTCCAACAACCTAATCATCATCATTAACAAAATCAAATAACATCTAATTAACGGTAATTTTTCATCAATTTTTGGACACACTGCATGACTTCTCGGGACCTTGGAGACAATAGATGCATGCATAAGCTTCTCAACTAATTTTCTCCTTCAGCACCATAACATTACCCAAAAAATAATACTCATATTTCCAAATGACAGGTGAATAGTGTGTGACTCCAGCCGTCAACTCTTGACCAAGCAAACATCGATTTTTTTATTTTTATAAATAAAATAAATATAAAATTTACCGAAATAAATATTTTTACGAGTATTTACCGTTTTAAATAACCCTATCATATCTCATATAAGGATGTGTAACCATTGGTATTCTTCACATACATTTCATATCCTTTCTCTATCTCGTTTCTCTAAAAAACAAAGTTGAATGGCCAGTAACAATTCAAGCATAGTTGTGGAGCTTTATTCAAATTGTCGTATGAGAAATGGTGATAACGGGTGACATTTGAGTGTCAGGATCCGATATTGTTTCGCATTCAGCGTGAGGAGACATTGTCGGATTAGAAGAGTTTGATATTGAGCAAGCTTAGGGGGACACAAGCGAGGGAAATCGGAAGGGTGGCGTATAGGTTGCTGGCACCCATGGGAAATGGAGTCTTCCGGTTTCGGCTATTTCGACTTCACAGGGATGAGCATGTGCGACTGATGTTCGACATTCACGAGAGGATCATGTGTGAACAGGTAATGGAGCTGTCCACTGAGGTGGGTCACGGTGGTAGTAGGAGTTCCGCACAGGACATGTATGTGCAGGATGACCGACCTCTCGCACCACTGCGTATTCATGTTGCGATTCCGGAGAATGAGGCAGAGGAGGCTGAGGAGGAGTCAGACGAGGACTACGTGGCGGACAGTGGAGACAGTGAGTCTTCCGATGGCGGCAAAAATGATGAGTTTGTGCCAGAGACACCTGCAGGGGCTGTGCTGCACCATGTGCTGCCTCCACCTCACCCAATTCCGGTACTATCAGCTGTGCCAAGTCACTATCACAGTCTAGATCAGGAAGCCATGTTAGAGGTGTACGAGATGGAGTTCCCACCCATTCCCAACGAGTCGCTGTGGTCGGAGTGGCATGGGACGATGATGCGTCCTAATCCAGCCATGCGGCGAAAGGCCACTGGAAGACCAGTGTCCACTAGATTCCGAAATGACATGGATGACGTCGAGTGTCAAGAGAAGTGGTGTGCCTTGTGTAGGCAAGTCGGCCACACTAGACGGGGTTGTCCTAACCAACCCACCGGAGATGCTAGGCCATTTTAGTTTGGATGTACTTTACTGCTTTTTCAGTTTCGTTTTGAAAATGTTACATTCCATGTTGTAGTTGTTATTGTTATGTTACGATTTAGTTCTTTATTGTTAAATAGTTTCTTCATCATATATCTGAGTTATCCATTACTATGAAAATAAAGATAACATGACATCAATCCAATAAAGCTGAAGATAACATCAATCCAACCAATACATAAATACATATGTCATACTAAAGATAACATCAATCCAAGATATAAATACATAACTCATAACTACATACACAAATACAAAACAACTAAAGTACAGAAAAAACACACGAAATGGCAACTGGTAACCATCATCTATGGTGGGGATCCTGATAGTGGCACCGGTCATGGTAGAGGCTGAGTCTGGCACTGAGGTCGAGATGGCCTAGGGTCGACGGCTGGCGGCACCGGTGCAGCCAACTGCTGGGGCGGTGGGGCATGGTATGGCTGGGCCCCCCTGATGGTAGACCTGTGGCGTACTGATAGAAGTGTAGGTGAGGATGCGAAGGTGGCCCTGATGGAGGCGTGACTAGCGACTGGGATGAGGTCAGGTACATATCATAGTCATGCGAGGGCGGCGTCGCATACTGGCTACCAGGCCGCACACCCGCCCCGAATGACGACACAGAAGCCGGTGATATCTGAGGAATCCAGGTGGACGTCTGTGCGGTACCTGATGTATGCTGGTCATCCCCGATCCCGACCTCCCGAACTATGGGGAAATGCTCGGTTAAACGATCCATAGCCGGTGGGGTGGCGGTGTGAAGATGGAAGGTGTCGTCAAGGAGGATCTCATCAAGCATCTCGTCCTCCTCCTGATCGGTACCGGAAGGCCCACCCTCATGCCAACCAGGAGGTGGTATATCCTAATCTCCCAGAGGTTGCGTACTGTCGCTTCCAGATGAATGCCAAGCTCCATGTGACGGGGGAGGGGGAGGTGGTGGAGGTGAGGCCTCTCTGTCCTGTGGGATGTCTCCATGCTCCTCCTGGTGGGCGTACTCAGCCTCTTCATCAGACTCAACTCCGACCCCCACCTGTCTTGGGTGGGCCCTCTCCCTCCTAACCGGCTCGCCAGGCTGACGCTCTCTATGGCCCCTCTCTCTCCGAGCAGGTCGTCGAGTATCATCCCTACCATCTCTCGCACGTCGACGTCGATCCGACACGCCACAAGGAAGGGCGAGATTATCCCTGGGCTGGCTGGCGGTGGGCTATATGTTAGTGGGCAACTCCGCCAGCCTCGGGTCCTCCAGTACCTCCTGCCCCGATAGATGTTTAACTTGGCAAGCCCCACGCCACTAGTCATAGTACTCCAGGGTCGGCCCTGTGTCGAACGTGTGCTGCACAGTGATTCGGCGACCGGGCTCAAACCTCTGGTGCCACATATCGTACCACTCCTTCAGCTTGAGCGCCCACCATACATCCTCACCTCGACCAGTACTAATCAGGTACCTGTCAATGAAGATGGTGTGTTAGATACTTCCTTAAGTCATAATAACTGAAATTTTTTAACGGATAAGTAAATAGAAATATAGCATCAATCTCACCTATCAAGATTTATCGGGGTGCCTGGTACCTGCTGCTCTCCATTGAACTACTGTTTCACCCGATCAACGTGGTGAAAACGGACAATATTGAAGCACAATAGGGGGACGGCTGACAACCATGTCCCCCACTCCTCCTCCTCCTGAAACCATGGCAGACACAAAGCCTGCAGGGCCGGGTCATCGTAGACTCTCCATGCAAACTGAAGAAAGAAAGTTTTCAGTGTAACACAAATACAATTATTAGACAAAAAGTTTCGAATTATCCATATAACAATCATACTAAAGCATACGATTTCTATCTAATTATCCAAAATAAAAAACGTGTGTATTTTACAACTAACCTCGTCGAAATGTAGCCGATCAAGAGAAACCCTCCAACGCAGGACCCTAGCCTCATGTTGATCCATGCTCTGCTGCGGCAATCCAACCAACCTAACACATCGAATGAGAGCATATACGGTTCATTAAGCAACATACCAAAAGTTTTGACAAAATTATTTAACTCAAATACATAAAAAGACATTTCTCACCTTGCAGCCAGTGGATACTGGTAGACGCGTCTATCTGGTGGACACCACTGTGGGAATCTCTGATAGATCCAGGACATCAACAACGGAGTGTAGCCAGCGATGTCCGTGACGCCTCGCTGAGCCGCCAAAGATAGGGACTGATACGTCCAGGCCAGCACAGCCGAGCCCCACAAAAACGCTATACACTCCATAAAGTCCCGGATCAGCGGTAGCCAATGAAGGTGCACCAGATTGTTGGACTTGTCGGTCATCAGATACTCTCCGATCAGTAACATGATATAACACCTGGGGTACTGTCGGAGGGTCTCGGGATCGTCTGTTTGGGGCATCTGGCGAACATGATCCCATAGCCACACAAGCTTCAGCGTGAACGACTCCTTCCTCTAAGCCGCCGCTGTGCTGCAACGGGAGGCCTGGCACCGAAGAGCTACTCAACCAACGCCCACGTCTCCGTATGGTACCACCTACCAAAGTCACGGAGGCACCCCATGGGGTTTTCGTGTGCGCGTAGACCCAGGTGGTACGCCACGTCTTGCAAGGTGATAGTGACCCCACCCCACGGGAGATGAAACGTGTGCGTCTCTGGACGCCATCGCTCCACTAGTGTCGAAATCAGGGAGTTGTCAAAAGTAAAATCCCTGAGTGGCACGGTGTCGCCGAATCCGGCCTCGGCCAAATACGGGACGATGGCGTCCGGTGGAGGTAAAGTATGGATCACTCGCTGTGGCAGTAGGAAGCGAAGCCTCTGATTAATGACAAACAAAAATAATATTTAAATTATATACAATCAATTATAACTTATAAATTTTTTTTAACATTTTAAAAATTTAATTTTACCTTTGATAATATTTATCTCCCAAAAGTCTCAAGATTAACTACTTTTATTATTACTTTTATTACAAATTAAATAACATAATACAATCAAATAAAGTCCTAAATTTCTTATAAAATAAAAATAGAAAACCTTAATAACATAAACAGTGCTATACTATAATGGCATTACATTTATAAACACTAACAACATAGTACGGGAATAATAGAGTTCCAAATTGATAACATTTATATCATACGAACCTAGCACAAGCGGATAGAACTCTAAATTAAGCCTACCGACCTAACTCCTAACTCATATATCAACGTTCCAGATCAACATGACTACCCTAACAATGCCAAAATCATTAAATTTAACAACCATAATGAAACTAACCTCGAAGTCAGCCGCCCCAGTGTAATGTGTCGTCTCATTCAGCCTGTTTATGTCCCAGTCATTTCCCACTTGGCGCGCCATCACCGCTTGGGTCAAAGGTAGTCAGAAAGGGTTAAAAGAGAGGAGAAAGATGTCGAGAAAGTGAAACAAGAAACGACTTCTATATGTAAGGGCGTACGGGCCATATCTCGTTTACAGTGTAAACGAGATGGCATTGCATGTATCTCGTTTACACTATAAACGAGATATGACAGGAGAATTTATTTCGATAATTTCTCTAAAAATTATTTATTTTGGTAAATATTACATTTATTTTATTTATAAAAATAAAAAATCCAGCAAACATCAACGCTCAATCATCATCCCACTCAAACAGATAAACTACATGTTCGAAGCCTGCTTGTTTGAGTAATAGACTGACAAAGTTGCTAGGTCGCATCGGCATTCTATCAAGTTTGTAAAACTTTGGTAGGCTAAAAAAATGTTAAATATTATAAACTTGAGTAAACTACCATTTCTACCCATAAAAGTTGAAGATGCTGCCATATCTACCCATCGAAGACGAAAATTACCATTTGTACCCATAAAAAATGGCTTTTGCAAGCAAAATTATCCAAACCCTAAAAAATTAAATAAAATTCTTAAACTACCCTTCTCTCCAGTCTCCACCACTATTACCATCGTCTTCTCCCCTCTTCCTTTTCACCCCTTTCCAAACCAAAATCTGTTCCAGAGAGCCAGCCTCCCCCTTTTCTCTTCTCTCTCTCTCTCTCTCTCTCTCTCTCTGAAGAATGAATAAAAAAGTGGAATGGAGTCACGTTTTTTACTATTTAAATGAGGGGCATTTTTGTTCTTTCACTTTTCGGTCCTACCTAAAGACAAAATTTTAAGGGTATATGTTCTGATTTGCATTCTAAATATTTTTCTGGTCATTTTTACATTTTTATTGTTCTCATAGTGCTATTGTTCTCTCTAGTGGCGTCGTCGTCATCCGTGGCCTCGCGTCTCTTCTTTCCGGCCCCAAGGAAAGACCGCCGTTGAGTGTGTTAGCATAGCCACGATCAGAAGTTCACGTTGAAACCACGGATTCTAGATGTTTGCTCTTTCCCATTACTGCTCCATCAAGGCAAATAGAACTTGTTTTCGCCTTATTTGCTCCGCTTCTCCTTCACGACGGCATTGTTGCTGGACGTTCGTCGCACGACACTGGTGTTCAAAGGAGTTCTATCATCGGCTTCTTCAGTTGAGTCTATTTCGTGCCACCCACAACTGCCTTCGTCCAGAGAGCTTGATTCTGCATCCAGGGAGGTTGGTACCAGATCCAGAAGCTTTGATTGTAAATCTGGAGTTTTTGTTTCTGAATATTTTGAATGGATGTTGAGTAGTAAAAATTCTGAATTAGAAAATGTCTTGAGTTTATGGCGAGAAGGAGTAGATCTGGCAAGGACTAAACTGGCGGCGACGATCTGAGGGAGTTGGAGATCACTGGAGGTGGCTGAGCCAGCTGAGGGTGGCATGCGAGGGAGGATGGGGGAAGTGATTATGGTGAGTGAGGCTGCCTCTGTGACTGAGAGAAGGGAGGGCCAAGAGAGAGAGATTGCGTGGAGCGAGGTCGTCTGGGAAGCTTGTGGATTTTGGATGGCGGCAGTGATTGTGGTAGTTGGGGATGAGAGTGGTGGTGAAGAAGAGTTTGGGTGGTGGTGGGATTTGAGATTAGAAAAGTGGTGGTGAAGATAAGGGTAATTTATGGATTTTAGGTGATTTTTTAGTGTTTGGATAATTTTGTTGTGCAGAACCCATATCTCATGGATACATATGGTAATTTCCTTCTTTTATGAGTAGATATGTCAGCATTTTCAACTTTCGTGGGTAGAAATAGTAGTTTACTCTTATAAACTTATATAAAATTGAGGCTCCCAAAAATATAAAACTTATACTAATTAAAAGAATAATTTAAATTTTATACATCTAATATAACATCTTTAAAATAAATGAGACACATATACATAGAAATTATTTTTATATTGGATTGATAACAATATTTTTTATGATTATGAACTAATGAAACTTTTTTTTAAGTGTAACAATTTAATTTAAGATAAAGAAATTAGATCTTATGATTTTTAATAGTAACAAAATCAAATCCTCTAATTTATATTTTTTTTAAAAAAATTAAAGAAAAATCTTTTTTTATTGATTAATAAATTGCTACATACACAATGCAGAATTTGAACCTTAACATTTATTTAAGTGGACAAATAAACTGACTATTCCGCTAAATCAAGTTAATTCTATTTCACCATTTTAAAAAACACAAAAACAAACAAAAATTACAAATTTACAACAATGTATATTACTCATCCCACCCCCATTAAAAAAAAATAATCCACATATACACGGTAAAGAGCACGACAAAAATAGCACCTTATTGAGTTACTCCGACAAATCACTAAAATAAAATATTTGAGTTTTAAATTTACCGGAATATAATTTTTGCATATTGGATATGGAAATGCACTTTTTTTCATAAAACTATCTAAACCGCAAGAGGGGTCTAGCGTAAATGGCCAATATCTATAAACCGCGTCAGGAGTCTAGCAGTTTATGCTTTAGTACAAAAGATTTATACTAAAGTATAAATCGTTGGACCCTGTCACGATTTATACATATTGGTTATTTACACAGAAACTACGAGATTCCTACCGTGATTTTTGGTCATTTTGCGTTTCAACTTTTAACATAAATTGTTAAAGAGATGTAGCGGTTTATGTTCATTTAGAATTCGTGAGACTCTTCTCACGGTTTACATAATTTATAATAAAATTGTATTTCGGTATTCAATATACAAAAGTTATATTTTGATAAATTCAAAGCCTGAATATTTTATGTTGGTGATTTGCCCTTGCTATTTGTTCTTGGTAGACCGTTAAGGTTGACCTGAAAAAGGAAGAACAATAAAAAAGAGTTGTCGAAGGGAGTAATATTTATAATAATAAAATAAAATATGCCCTCCCTCCCGCCAATCCATACAATAAAAATAACAATGTTTATATTATTATTTATTTCGTCCCCAACTTTTTTTTCGCTACAAAATGATCCTAAAGGTTTCAGTTTATTTTAAAACCGTCATTCGGACCAAAATGCCCATTCTCCTTCTTCCCCAAATTATAAAATATAATAAATAAAAAAAAGAAAGAAAGGGAACGACGAAAGGGGAAAAGAGAATTGGGGGAAGAAAGAGAACGCAGGGGGAGGGAAGAAAGAGAATCCGAAAGGGAAGGTAGTGCCGCTGCTCCCCGCGCCTGCGCCCTGTGTCCCGCGCCCCGCTCTCCGCCGTTGCCTGTGATGGAGAAGGGGAAACCGTGTTCAGTGTCGCCGCTCGCTGTTTTGCCTCTGTTTCTATTTTTGATTTTGCTTCTTCTTGTTTTGCTTTTGTTGTTGCTTCATTATCCATTGTTGTTGGTGGTATTGTTCTTCTAGTTGTTGTTGTTTCATTGTTGTTGTTTTACTGCTTTTACTTTCTGTTTCTGCATTCTGCTTCTGCCTGCTTCTGTTTTTGCATTCTGCTTCTGTTCCTGCATTTGGTTGATTTTGAGAAAGAATGGGGAATGGTATTTTCGTCCGAATAACAATTTTAAAATAAACTGAAACTTTTAGGACCATTTTGTAGCGAAAAAAAGGGTTGGAGACGAAATAAATTTTCAACCTCTATGTTAGGAACCAAAATCGTACTTAATCCTTAATTTAAAATAGAGATCTAATTATCAGATTTTTTATTTTTATAAATTAAATAAATATAATAATTACCAAAATAAATAATTTTAAAAATATTTACCAAAATAAATACCTCTTTCTTATCTTGTTTACAGTGTAAAGTGTAAACGAGATAAGACGTTGGTAGAAGAGATTAATATGAATATGTTTGATCAATTTTAGTCTATTTTAAATGATAGGGATTAACATGTTTACTTGGAAACCATTAAACTGCCACTGTTAATATGGTTACCTTTTTTCTAACTATCCACTATCTAAAAATTTAAAATATAATTTAAATACACGTGATTTTATTTAATGACACATTTAATACATGTCACTACTCTATTGGTATATAATATGAATTTTTTTTACTTAAATTATATTTCAAATTTTTATGTACTCCCATGCAACAAACAAAAGAATAGATGAATATGAAAGAAACAAATATATTAATAATATATAATTAAAAGTATATTTGTAACTGTCCATTATTAATAGTGTACTAGAAACACAAACAACTCAACAACCTTTATTTATTATTATTTTTTTAAATCGTGTAGTCAATTCTCATCCTAACTCAACTTTGATTCTCAATTCCATAATCTCCTTTTGGGAAAAAAATGAAAACAAGTTCATAGTTCACAGTTCACAATTCATAGTTCACCCATTTTAAAATCACTCACCTCAGTTTATTAACAAGAGAATTAAAAAGGGTGATGCAAACAAACAAAAAAAACTCAAAGAGGAACAGAAAACGAAGAAACCTATCTCTGATTTTGCGTGAGGGAGGAGAAGCAGCCACTGATTTCGCAGGTAGAACGCATATCCTTTTTACCGTTTCAACGCAGAAGTAGTTTTCGGATTAGGGTCTGAGGGAGGAAAAGATTAGATTTGAGACTTGTAGGGCTTATAGAGCCAGCCCTATTTTGATTTTTATTGGGAGGGCTTAATTAAGGCGGGACTTACAAAATATGATTTTGTAATTTTTAGGATTATGGGCTAGAATTATTTTGGAGGGTTGAAGGCTAGCCCTAAAGTTTGGGCTAAATTGACACTTCTAGGTAAAGTGGAGTACAAAGAGTATTCAACGATTACGATAAGAGTAAAGGATCGTTTTTGTCCCTAACGTTTCAATCGTCCCATTTAAGTCCCTAACATTTCAAAATTGACTCAATGTTGTCCTGCCGTTAGGGATTCGTTAACAGATGACGGCAGGACAAAATTGAGACGATTTTGAAACGTTAGGGACTCAAATTGGACGAAAACATTAGGGATAAAAACGATACATAAAAATAAATTTTAATTTAATTTTATCTTTCAATAATATTAATTTTTTACTATACATAGTATTCAATTATTTTTCAATTACATCTAAATAAATTACACTTAATCACATTACTTTCATTTTAAATAAATTTATTTTTTTATAATTTTAAAGAATTTTGATACATTAGAGACAAAAGGTATAATTTATATTTATTGTATATATATTATTTTTTTCTTTTCTGCAAGTTTATATACTAGTCATTTTATAAACATTTTATGAGAACTAAAAATCTTTAAGAGTAAAATTATAAAAAAAAATTAATTTATTTAAAATGAAAGTAATATGATTAAGTGTAATTTACCTTAGATGTGATTAAAAAATAATTGAATACTATGTATAGTAAAAAATTGATATTATTGAAGGATAAAATTAAAATTTATTTCTATTTATCATTTTTGTCCCCAACGTTTTTGTCCTATTTAAGTCCTAACGTTTTAAAATTGTCTCAATTTTGTCCCGCCATCAATTCTGTTAACGGATCCCTAACGGTAGGACAACATTGAGTTTTGAAACGTTAGTGACTTAAATAGGAGGATTGAACGTTAGGAATAACTTTAAGATTTACTCCAAACATTGGGAATAAAAACGATACTTTACTCTTACGATAAATACTAACTATTGTTGTAACTAATTTCCAAAAATGTGAAACGTTTTAAGAAATGTGAAACTACAAAAAAAAACATATTTAAGTTTCTTTCAAGCGCATCCAAAACAAAGATGCAAAGGTTCGATGATAAAACATATATACCCATTATCAATTGTGGTTAGCATATTTGTTTTTTTTTTTTTAAAATTCATTTATTCCTTTTATTTTTTATATGGGAGTACATATAAATTTTATTTGTTTATGGGAATACATACAAATTTAAAATATAATTTAAGTAAAAAAAATTTCATATTATATATCAATAGAGCAGTGACATGCGTTAACTAGATCATTAAATAAATTACGTGTATTTAAATTATATTTTAAGTTTTTAAACAGTGGATAGTTAAAAAAGAGGTAACCATGTTAACAGTGAATAGTTTAATAGTTTTTAAGTAAACATGTTAATTTCTATCATTTAAAATGGACTAAAATTGATCAAACATATCCATTTTAATCTTTTCTACTAACTTTTTTATGTATTATTTGCAGGCAAAAAGTTTAGATTATTGATATTATTAATTTTTTTATTATTTTCAAATTTTAAAAAAAATATATATCTTGTTTACACTTTAAACGAGATAAACACGTGTCGCATACACTTCTCACTGTAAACGAAATACATGCAAAATTATTTCATTTACAGTGTAAACAAGATAAAAGAGGGGTATATATTTCAATAAATATTTTAAAAATTATTTATTTTGATAATTATTACATTTATTTAATTTATAAAAATAAAAAATCCTCTAATCTCGTCTCCCTCCCATAAAGGAATGATTTATCCCACGCATACACACAAAAAACAACATACCCACTCCAAACGAAAAATTAGCACCCCATTGCTATTTACTCCTGCTAGACCATTGACGTTGACCTGAAAAAGGGTTAACAAGAAAGGTCTGACCTTTTTAGCTCACTGATTGTTCCGCCACTAATTGAACCAAATGCTAGTATGCTACTCATCTTCCATAAATTATAATCACAGTTTGCTAAAACCCATTCACTAAGGTTGTGTGGTGTGCGGAGTTGTAGAGAAAATGAGCTCAAAATATTCAGGTGACAAAGCGTCGGATGTGGACAGCTGGTTATGGTTAGTTGGTGGTCTGATAGCAGGCATGATTTTGAGTCCATTAATATCAAGCTGGTTACCCACTTGGAAATCCTCACTCAAGAGCATGTTTGAGACTCTGCTGTGTCAGCTGGGCCATCGAGAAAGACCTTCAAGCATGGTCAACGATTCAGCTTCCGCTCATTTTCTGGATTCAAACATCAGCCCCCTGAGCGACGATGAAGATTCATCTTCCTATCAGTCTCTGGATTCAAACATCAGAGAAGGCTTCGGTCTGATCGGGGACGAAGATTCATCTTCCTATCATTCTGCGGATTCAAACATGAGCCAAGTCAGTGCCCTGAGTGACGACGAAGATTCATCTTCCTATCATTCTGTAGATTCAAACATCAGCGAAGTCAGTTCGCTATGCGAGGAAGATATTGCTCCCGTTCAGTTTCAGGATTCAAACAACAGCGAAGAATGCGTGGATTCCCATAAGCAGGTCTACAGATACGATGTGTTCCTAAGCTTCCGTGGTCCTGACGTCCGCAACAATTTTGTTGATCATCTTTTCGAACGTCTCACTAAAAAAGGCATTTTCACATTCAAGGATAATGTAAGGCTCAAGAGAGGAAAACGCGTTAAACCCGAGCTAATGGATGCAATTAGAGATTCACGCCTTGCTATCGTTGTCTTCTCTAGCACATACCCGACCTCAACGTGGTGTCTCGATGAAATGTCCGCTATAGCTGATCTCCATCGACAAGAGAAACAAATTGTTGTCCCAGTTTTCTACGGCATTACTTCTTCTGATGTTGGAAGAGAAGGAGGCCCATACGATGTCCACTTCAATTCAGAGCAATACAGCAAAATTCCCAATAGGGTTGACCGATGGAAGTTTGATGCCAAATATTTGGCCAAAGCGTATGGTTTCCCTATAAACCCTGAGAGGTATGTATAAGAAACGTTCTTCTCTTATTTCCAAATATTTTAGTGTTTGCTTGTCGCTCTTGATCTGTTTGATGGGTGATCGTTTAGTAATTTTTCTTTCAGACCAGAGACTAAACAGCTGGAAGAGATTATTGCTTTTGTTACAAAGGAATTGAATCATAAATTCACAATAGACATCAGTGATCTGATTGGGATACAGCCCCGTGTGGCAGATCTAGAAAGACGACTCAAGTTGACATCAGAGGATGTTCCCTTTCAAATTCTCGAAATTGTGGGCATGAGCGGGATAGGAAAGACAGTTCTCGCTAAGATCTTGTTCGACAGAATCTCTTATCAATTTGATGCTTGCTGTTTTATTCAGGACGTCAACCACATTCATAAAATGCATGGCAGAGGGGCTACTACTAAGATTCAAAAACAGATTATTCATCAGCTTTTCCAGGAAGAAGATCTACAATTTCTAAGTTCTCCTGAAATAGTCAAGATGCTACAAAATAGGTTATGTAACCCAAATCTCCCCAAAAAGGCTCTTATAGTTCTTGACGATGTTGATGATCCAAACCAATGGCATAAATTGGGAATATTGCCTAACTTTCTTGGTGCAGGAAGCAGAGTTGTCATAACTACTAGATTTGAGCATATTCTTAATGTCAATACTACAGCATATGAAATTTACGAGGCTCCACTGTTGAATGATGATGATGCACTTAAACTCTTTCTAACAAAAGTCTCCAAGAGCGAAGATCCTAGCACTACTGTCAGCGGTGTATCTCATAAGATAATAGAATATGCTCAACGCCTTCCTTCAGCAATTGAAAAACTGGCTTCCTCCTTCCATCCAATAGGTGAAGAGCTCTGGGAAAGAGAATTGGTGAAATGGAGAAAATATCCGAATGAAAGGTTTATGAAGTCTCTTCAGGAAACAAGTTATGACGAACTGAATAGAGATGAGAAGGTGATATTTCTAGATATAGCCTGTTTCTTTGGGGGGAAAAGGAAGAAATATGTGGAGCACATTTTGGGGACTAAAATGTCAGATCCCTACCTTGCGATTCAAGAGATTCGGAGGAAATCACTCATAACAATTAGGAACCATGAAATTCATATGCATCAAATGTTACGAGAATTGGGAAAGAACATTGTTCGGGACAAATATCCAGAAGAGCCAAAATATTGGTCTAGATTGTGGGATGTCGAGGATCTCCAAAAAGTCTTGATGTCCGATATGGTAACAAGCTGAGTTATCCTCGCCAAATTAATTCTATGATTTTTGTGTTTCCATTTTGTAACGTGTTTTTGGGATATTTTTCAGGAAGCAAACAAAGTTCAAACCATAGTTTTGGATGATGATGTCTCCAAACACGAGGACATGAAGATTGAAGGGTTATCAAATATGAGGGATCTTAGACTGCTTATATTACATCATAAGAGCTCCTCAGAAAACCTCACTTTTCGTTTCAATGAGCTATACTATCTTTTATGGCAGGGTTACTCTTCCACTTCTCTCTCACTATCCATATGGTATAATCTTGTTGAATTAAATCTAATTAATAGCAGAATCCAACAACTATGGGAAGGCAGCCAGGTAATATTTCTATCATCTAAAAAGGATGAGTTTACAAGTTTGTTTTACGATCAATAATACTAAAAAAGAAAAAGTTCATAATTCTTTTCATCTGTTACTTTACTTCGTGTTAAAAGAGTTTTTGTTTTACGATACTTTTGTTGACACTTGAAATTTATTGACATATAAAAATAATTGTAAAAAGTTATTTGTTCATTTTTCTTTTCAGCAAATATTTACTATTAAGAACAGTGAAAATTCGCATGTAGTTGTCTTCATTTCAAATTGATAGTTAAAGACCGTTAGATGAAAATTTGGTCAAATATGTTAGAATACCAACTTCAGCTGGGTTTCCATCATTAAGAATACCTGTTAGATCTTTTTTCTGCTTTACATTTTCTAATTACTACTGTTTGCTTGTAGAGTTGTAGTCTGATATGCTTGTAGCCAATTCTTTCTTGGCAGGCAATTCCAAATCTAAAAAAGGTGGATTTGAGCAACTCGAAAAATCTTAAAGAGATGCCAAGTTTTGAAGGTTGCCGAGGACTTGTGAGACTAGATCTTTCAGGATGCACAAACCTAACGAAAGTGCATGAATCAATTGGGCTTCTTAAAGAACTTGATTGCTTGAGTTTGCAAGACTGTACCAATCTAGCCCTTCTTGATTTTGGCACTAATTGTCAGTTACGTTCTCTGAGAACTCTACTTCTCTCTGGCTGCACCAAGCTTGAGCACACGCCAGATTTGACAGGGCTTTCAAATCTTAGGTACCTGGATCTTGGGCGATGTACAAATTTGTCCACAGTTCATAAGTCTATTGGGGAGCACACAACACTCAAGTACTTGAGTCTGAGAGGCTGCAAAAATCTTGTTCATCCACCTGACCTTGTCAATGGCAACTCATCCCTCCTAATTCTAGATTTGAGCGGTTGCATGAGGATAACAAACCTTCTCTGCCGCAGACAAAAATTTGCGCCTTCCTCCTGCCTGGAATCTTTGATATTTCTGAGTTCTGACTTCCTTGAGCCAACAAGAACTCTTGATTTTGTTGCAAAGATGAGGTGTTTAGAAAGACCAAACCCGAAGAAACAGGGTTTCAGTTCTGTATTTGACAGGGACTGGCTTTGTTCTAAGCTGACATATTTAAACCTGGCATACTGTCATGAGCTTAGAAGATTTCCTGAGCTATCATTTCATGGCCTTCATGAGATGAAAGGAACTTTAGAACGGTATCCACAACTCTCCATCATAGGTCAAGATTATATATTTTCAGCTTCTACTGTATGAATGGCACTTGATGGAAGAGGTAAAACACAATATGAAGGAGGCCAAGCCAAGGCGGAGGAAAAGAACATCTGGTCTGTGGACTCACACCTCTCAGGTAATCATCCTTCTTTAACTACTTATAAAAGAGAATTCCTCGTGAAGCAAGGCAAAATTCAGAATCTTATTTCAGCAACAAAGAAACATTCTCATCCTATGTCATCTTTAATTTTAGTTAAATAGTTTCTTTTAAAATAATATCAAATTAAAAAGATGTAACATATTCACTAAAGAAAGGCAGATAGTTCTTTCTTGTTACTAAATATTTTATATACATTAAAGTGGTGATATTTGTATATCTAAGTCAGTCTAATAGACATCCAATTAAATTTATAGGGCTGTTATTGGATAAAAGGTGAAGGGTATTACAAGTCTTTCATTTCTGAAGGATAATATCTCTCATCCCTAATCTCATGATCTAGCTATTGGAGCTGAGTTACGTCCACTCAATCTCAATTCTAATATAGTATCAGAGTTGATCATTTCTAGGCGTGAAGGGAAGTTCTCTAGAGACTTTATAAGCGTCCCTCATCTCATGAGCTAGCTTGGGTTGATTTAGTCCCACTTGATCTCAATTATAATAAAGATGGCTGTAACTACTGGTATAGGTATTGGATGAAGGAAGAATTATTGGAAACCATCAAGTTGAGCTACTGAAGATGATTTATGTAATTCGGGAATAATACTTATTTTGTTCTTATGACAGG
>NC_029792.2:13440100-13471553 GCF_000816755.2 Arachis ipaensis
CAATATTGAATCTGAACCCTCGGCCTTGGAGGAGAGATGCCTCTGGTGGGTTATCATTGTATTTGTTTGGTTGTAAAAGAAATTTCGTGACTTTCCTTACCCATTGGGGAGTTTTAACTTTTAACCACATCTTTGAGCTGTCTGAAAAAATCCAATTCAATTTAGATTTTCAACAAAAATAAAATTTGATTAAAATAGACATTACAAATTTGCTATAATTTCTTTCAAGTGATGGTGCCAAAATAGATTTTAGAGAGTACAAAAAAAGAACAAATATGGAGGACTTTCCTTCAAGTGAAAAACAGTGATAATTAAGAACGCTTAATACGTAGAGACATACATGTTCCTAGAAGGAAAGAACCATGTGGCTTTATACCAATTCTTCAGTTGTCCAAAATTCACGGTTTTCATGAGATCTCATAGTACTGAGAATGCAGTTTTCAGCAGCGCAAGGGGGCCACATGCATTTCTCATAGTACTGAGATTTATCTTTTTAATCTTGGCCATGGCCATGAGGAAGAGTAGGACGGCATGAATGATGAGGGAAGATTGCCTCTGAGTGACTTATTCCGGGAGTAACTAATCTTTTGTTTTGTTATTTCTCATTATAAAAGTGACAATTCAGTTCTTCATATGTGTTAAATCCCAACGAAGCCAGTCTCTCAGATGAGCATTAAGCTTATTCTCCTCAAATTTAATAGTATGGGGAAATAGATAACTGGTTATTAGCGTATTAATCTTTGATATGCTTAAAGAAGATAAGAAATTTGATAGAATATGATATTTCTATTATGCTATTTAGAGTCTATACATGAAAACATCTATTTTGTAGAAATTGAAACTACTCATAGATCTCTGAGTGGTTCTCTAAACATCTGTAAAAGCTGGCCTAACGCTAGTTGCTCTTCTCTGATCAAAGGCTCCCTTGCTAATTGCTACTAAGTACTAACACCTTAGCCATTATGAAAGAATTAAGAAAGTGCAGGTATCCAAGATTGGCCTTGCCGCATGATGCCGGAGATCCATGTATTTATATTGATGGTTCTAGATGAACTTGAGAAGGGGGGTTGAATCAAGTTAGCTTAGAATTTAGAGTTTCAAACTCTGTTGCAGTGGAAGCTTAAGTTGCAGGAGATTATTTGAAATTATCTCAAATGCAGAACATTAAACATCTCAGAGAATAAGAGAAAGGGGCCAGCATGTATCCTGGTTCGGATTCTTAGTACCATGAATCCTACGTCCAGTCTCCACCACAAACCATGGTGGAATTTTCACTATAATCCTCAGATTACATACACCAATACTATTGAATTACTCCCTAATCCAACTAGTATCTACCCCAAGCTTTCTTCACCAAAGCTTAGCAACCCCAAAGTGCTAACCCAACTTGGAAGGGGAATCTACACAGATTCAATTCTCACCAAGTGCTAACCCAACTTGGCAAGGGGAACTAATCCTAGTTCATACACCCAAATTACATCAGAAAAAAACAGTGGATATTTTGCATCACTCTTGTCTTTTCTCTCTTGGCTTTGAACCTCACATAATTGCCTTTTCTCAAAACAGAAAATAACGCAAGACAGCCATAACACAAAAATCAGAATTAAGCTTGAGTAGAAGAAAGAGATTCCAGCTGTGTTAGAGATAGTGCTCTAAGTGTGTGTTCTCTCTTTCTTGCTTTCAAGTGTTGAAGTGAGGCTTCCTTTATAGATTCACCTTGCTCTACCACTTTGTTCTTCCTTGCCTCTTCCAATTTCTCGTACCATCAACTTGTTAGAGCTGTCTCCTATGGCATGCAGTACTTTTTCCATCCTGCTCCACTAACGCTGCTTGTTGGAGGGTTTGATCCACCAACCTCTGTTGTCCTTGGAGTTGTTGTCTTCCTTGGCATGCAGAGTGTTTCCATATTTGAGTCATTCCAACTGCTGTCCATAACTCTGAGTTTTTGTTTTGCTCTTCCAAACTTTACTTGTGATCTTCTGCATTTTTGATTTGCTGATGTCCTTATGTTTTGTTGCTTTGCTAGAGCCACAGCTGTCCATGTTGTGTTATTATTTTCTTTTTGTTCCAGCTGTCCTCCTTTCTCCATGATGAAGACAGATGCCCATTTTTCACTTTAGCAAATGCATAGCCTTCTAGTTTTTTGCTGAACGGTGCTTATTAAGTACCTTGGGCTTGTGCATTGATTTGAAGCACTCAAAGAATACTTAAGCAACATTGTTGGGCTGAGAAAAGGATAATGGGCCCATGTTGTGTATCACTAGAAGTGGCTGATGCACTATGAAATTAGACATTTTGGGCTTGCATCACTAGCACCCACATTAGATAATATTGGGCTTTTAACCCAACCAATGTTTGTCATCATTTGTTTGCCCAATCATCAAACTAAGCTCAACAATCTCTCCCTTGATGACAAACATGATAAAAGAGGATAATTGGAGTTAAAAATTAATTTGAATAAGTTGAGAGCACTTCCCTTTGATATCATTCGGAGTGTGTGTTGCTCCCCCTCAATGTTAGCATTTCTCCCCCTTAATCATGGCTTACTTCTTGAAATAGAAATAACTTAAAGCAGCCAAGAACAATTTCCAAAGCAATATATCACAGCAAACAATAACATAGAGCATAGAGCAATTAAAGTTAAGCAACGTAACACAGCAACACATGTCATTAAGCATCATCATCCAAAACCTAAGCCAAATCTAACTTTTCTTTTATTTTCTCCCCCTTTTGTCATCAAGGAGGGAAATCTAAGACCCTACAAAAATTTTGTTAGTGGTTGAACACATGCAGTCTGAAGTAGTAACAAAGAAAAGTGTTAGATTAGAGATGAGAGTAGCTAGGCATCAGAGTTGGAGTCATCGGAGCCTTCATCCTTATCGTCATTGTCAGTGGTGGTACACTCAACTTTCAATTTTTTCCACATAATTTTTGAGAATGCAATTGCAGCTCTTTGTCTTCTTGAGCGCAGTTTAAGCCATTCCTTCTTGGCTTCAAAGAAGATCAGACAATATCACAGACTCTTGAAACACATCTTTCACAAATTCAGTTTAAGTTCTGATCTTGGAAGAATTAGATTTAGAAACCATTGTAGAACACCGGTCAGATTTAGAATGTGAAGAATTGGGTAAAGGAATGGAGAGAAGTGTATGTGAAACAGTGCATGAAGTGGTAAGTTAATATAGGCTTAGAGAAGTGTAAAGGTTGCATCTTGGAAGTAGGTAAAAATGAAAACTTTAAAATATTTTGAAAATCATTGAAAGTTATAGCTGTAACCTTTGTACGTTGATACCAGGAAAGAGAAACAAAGAAAAAAAATCAAAAGATGCCTAAATAAAGTAGAACAGACAAAAATTGAAAACCCATTTGAAGAAATGATGTGAAAAACAATTGAAGGGGCCCAATTTAAAAAATGAAATGTAGTTGGTAAAACATTAAGAGAGCAAGGCTGAAATGGGCCAAATGGTTTTAATAAAGAAAGCCCAGATGTCGTAAACTGCTCCAGCACTTGAGGTCCATCATTTATTATGGTCAGGTGTGAATCCAGTAGCTTCATAGTGACTTAATAAAGTTAACTCATCATCTGCCAAAAAATCTCACCGCGATTTATGAGACAAAACATAAAAGATCTCACTATCAGAAATCATTAAAAAAACAAGGATGAAGCAAGAATGCCCAGTCCAGTTCGTAACTTGCAGAACCTCTCCTCTATCAATGGTTTGGTGAAAATATCTGCTAGCTGACCTTCAGAGTTAACAAACTAAATATCTAAATTTTTATTTTGCACATGTTCTCTTATAGAATGAAAACGAACTTCAATGTGCTTTGTTCTTGAGTGCAAAACAGGGTTTTTGGAAATATTAATAGCACTCATGTTGTCACAAAATAATGGAATATTTGAGACATTCAGTTTATAGTCAGCTAGTTGAGTTTTCAGCCATAATAATTGAGAACAACAAGAAGAGGCTGCAATATACTCAGCTTCGGCTGTTGAGAGTGCTACTGTAGCTTGCTTTTTGCTAGACCAAACAATGAGAGATTTCCCAAGAAAGCAGCACATGACACTTGTGCTTCTTCTATCAATCCTATCCCCAACAAAATCTGCATCACAGAAATCCACTAATTGAAATGAATCAGTCTTAGGAAACCATAAACCATAATTAGTGGTACCAAGCACATATCGGATGATTCTCTTCACAGCAGAGAGGTAGGACTCCTTAGGCTTTGATTGAAACCTTGAGCAAACTCCAACACTTTGAATGATATCAAGCCTTGAGGAGGTTAGATACATTAAAGATCCAATCATCCCTCTGTAGCGTGTCTCATCAACATCTCTACCATGTTCATCCTTATCAAGCTTGATGTTAGGATGCATGGGGGTTCCCATTGGCTTAGCACAGTCCAGCCGAAACTTCTTGACAAGTTCTTTTGCATATTTTTCTTGATGGATGAATATGCCTTCTGCAGTTTGCTTGATTTGCAAGCTTAGGAAGAAATTGAGCTCTCCCATCATGCTCATATCAAATTCATTGGACATAAGCTTAGCAAAATCTGCACACAAATTCTCATTAGCCGAACCAAATATAATATCATCAACATAAACTTGCACAAGAATAAAATGATCATGATAGTTCCTAATAAATAAAGTGGTGTCAGTGGCTCCTCTTTGAAAATTATTTTTCAACAAAAATGAGCTAAGCCTCTCATACCAAGCTCTAGGAGCTTGTCTCAAACCATATAAGGGCTTAGCTAATTTGAAAACATGGTTAGGAAAAGATTTGTTTTCAAACCCAGGTGGTTGAGCCACATAAACCTCTCTATCTATTATGCCATTGAGGAAAGCACACTTTACGTCCATTTGAAATAGCTTGAAGCCACAATGAGCAGCATATGCAAGGAGCAATCTGATGGCTTCCATTCGAGCTACAGGTGCAAAGGATTCATCAAAATCAATCCCTTCATCTTGATCATGTCCTTGAGCAACCAATCTAGCTTTGTTTCGGACTATGGATCCATCTTCACCCAGTTTATTTCTGAAAATCCATTTAGTTCCAGTGACTTTCTTTCCATTTGGGTAAGGCACTAATGACCAGACCTGATTTTTCTCAAACTGCTGCAATTCCTCCTCCATAGCTAACACCCAAGATGGGTCAGCAAGAGCTTCTTGGATATTTTGAGGTTCAATCTTTGATAAAAGAGCTAATTTGTTGGATTCAGCTCTTTTCAAAGAAGACCTTGTTGAAATACTTTTGGAGGGATCACCAATTATGAATTTCTCAGGGTAATTTTTCAGAAACTTTCATTCCCTCGGCCTTTTGATCTGAGTTGAAGATTCAGGTTCCTCTTGATCAACAATGGCTTCTACATCAGTGTTTTCAGCTATGACAGGAGATAATTCCAAATTGTCTCCTGCAGAATTGGAATTTTCATTGCTGACAGGTGCAACTTCATGAGAACTTGGATTTTGTGGAACTGGTTCATTGTTCTTTGGTACTTCAGCTTCAAAACCTGGACTATCATCAATGCAAACACTGGGAACAAAGTTAGATTCACAGAATGTGACATGCATGGTTTCCTCAACAGTTTTGGAGTTCTTGTTATAAACTCTATAGGCCTTTCTATTTGTGGAATAACCAAGAAAAATCCCTTCATGTGTTTTAGGATTAAATTTTCCTAAATTTTCTTTGATATTCAGAATGAAACACTTGCAGCCAAACACATGAAAATAACTAAGATTAGGAGGATGCCCTTTCCAAAGTTTATATGGGGTTTTCTTCAAAAACTTCCTAATGATGGTTCTATTTAAAACATAGCATGCTGTGTTCACAGCTTCAGCCCATAAGAACTTGGGGATTTCATATTCACATAACATAGCTCTAGCCATTTCTTGTAGACTTCTATTTCTTCTTTCAACAACACCATTTTGTTGAAGTGTTCTTGGACAAGAGAAGTTATGTGATATGCCTTGTTCATCACAAAAAGATTCAAAGTATTGATTTTTAAATTCTTTCCCATGATCACTTCTAATTGAAACAATTTTTAAACCTTTTTCATTTTGAATCTTTTTGCTGAATTTCTCAAAAACAGAAAAATCCTCATGTTTATGAGCAAGAAAGAACACCCAGCCAAATCTAGTATAGTCATCCACAATTACCATGCCATAACTCTTTCCTCCAAAACTTTGAGTCCTAATTGGTCCAAACAGATCAAGATGCAACAACTCCAATGGTTTCTTAGTAGAGACAACTTCCTTGGGTTTGAAAGAAGTTTTAATTTGTTTACCCATTTGACAAGCATCACAAATGATGTCCTTATCAAATTTTATATTAGGAAGACCTCTAACTAAGCCTCTCTTTACAAGCTTAGAGATTTGGAACATGCTAGCATGTCCTAACCTCTTATGCCACATCCATTTTTCAGATTCCATTGAAGAGAAACAAGTTACATTTTGAACTTTTAGATCATCTAGAGTGATACCATAAACATTGTCACTTCTTTTGGCAATAAATAAAATAGCTCCTGTTTTCTCATTTATGACTCTACAATCAGATTTCCTAAAGGTTACAGCATACCCAAGATCACACAATTGACTTATGCACAGTAGATTATGCTTTAACCCATCAACTAAAAAGACACTATCAATGCAAGTTGAAAAATCTTTGCCAACCTTACCAATGGCAGTTATTTTACCTACCATTATCTCCAAAAGTGACAAATCCTCCACTATACTTGTTGAGTTTAATGAAGAAAGTATTCCTTCCGGTCATATGCCTTGAACATCCACTATCAAGATACCACATGTCCATTTTCTTCTTGGATGCAAGGCAAACCTGCATGTTCTTCAACTAACCTTAGTTATCCAAATCCATTTGGATCCTTTGATGTGAAATCTTCTTGGTTGCCCAAGAGCATTAAAATCATGAATAACTTTATATAACTTACTATCATTGCTAAAAGACCTAAGAAAGATGAAACATTGAGGAGGATCATGACCATTTCTATTGCACTTGTAGCAATGATTCTTGCACACTGATTTCTGGGGTTTGCTGAATCCTTTTGGTTTGAAAAACTTGGAAGAGGAAAATTCAGATTTTTGAAAGTTCAGTTTGAAAACTAATTTATTTCCCTCTATGAAACCAAGTCCAGATTTTTCAGACCCAAACCTTTGACAAGCAAGCAGTTTGTTCAGATTTTGAGAACCTTGAACAAACTTTGCTAAGTCTTCATTTAAGCTTTTTATTTGTTCATTCAGCTTTTTGTTTTCAGAAATCAAATCAGTGGAGGCAGTAACTTCATGCTTGAGTTTGAATTTTTCTAATTCAGCTCGCAAAGCACTATTTTCTTCTTTCAAAAATTTTTCATTACCAGTTTCATTAGCCTCAACCTTTTTCAAAAGAAGATCATTTTCTGTCCTCAATGTCTCATTTTCTTTCTTATATTTTGCATACTTATCCAAGAGTTTCTTGGAGTTCACAGAAATATCTTTGATAATGTAGTGCAGTTCATCAATAAATAAGTCAGAGAGATCTACCTCATCTTCCTCATTATGATCTGCCATCAGACATAGTTGAGCCTCTTGATCTGAGCTCTCTGAGCTGGTATCGTTCTCCAAGTCCTCTCATGTTGCCATCATCACCTTCTTTTTGTCTTTCTTGGATTTTTCACCTTTCTTAAGTTGAGGGCAATCTAACTTGAAGTGACCAGGTTCCCTGCAGTGATGGCATGTTGGTGCACGAATTGTGAATCACACTTTTCACAACTCGTACCACTAACCAGCAAGTGCACTGGGTCGTCCAAGTAATACCTTACGTGAGTAAGGGTCGAATCCCACGGAGATTGTTGGTTTGAAGCAATATATGGTTATCCTGTAAATCTTAGTCAGGAAGTCAATTATGATTATCAGTTGATTTGCAATTGAACAAGGGAACATGAAATAAATACTTGATATGCAATAATGGAGAGTATGTTGGAGTTTTGGAGATGCTTTGTCTTCTGAATCTCTGCTTTCTCCCTGTCTTCTTCTTCATGCACGCAGGGTTCCTCCTATGGCAAGCTATGTGTTGATGGATCACCGTTGTCAATGGCTACCATCTGTCCTCTCTGTGAAAATGGTCCGATGCGCTGTCACTACATGGCTAATCATCTGGAGGTTCTCGATCATGTCGGAATAGGATACATTGATCCTTTTGCGTCTGTCACTACGCCCAACACTTGCGAGTTTGAAGCACGTCACAGTCATTCAATCACTGAATCCTACTCGGAATACCACAGACAAGGGTTAGACTTTTCGGATTCTCATGAATGCCGCCATCAATCTAGCTTATACCACGAAGATTCTGATTAAGAGATCCAAGAGATACTCATTCAATCTAATGTAGAACGGAAGTGGTTGTCAGGCACGCGTTCATAGGGAATGATGATGATTGTCACGTTCATCACATTCAAGTTGTAGTGCGAATGAATATCTTAGATAGGAACACGCATGTTTGAATGGAAAACAAAAATACTTGTATTAATTCATCAGGACACAGCAGAGCTCCTCACCCCCAACAATGGAGTTTAGAGACTCATGCCGTCAAAGAGTACAAAATTCAGATCTAAAATGTCATGAGATACAAAATAAGTTTCTAAAAGTTGTTTAAATACTAAACTAGTAGCCTAGGTTTACAGAAATTGAGTAAACTATGACAGATGGTATAGAGATCCACTTCTGGGGCCCACTTGGTGTGTGCTGGGGCTGAGACTTAAGCAATTCACGTGCATAAGGCCTTTTTGGGCGTTCAACGCCAGGTTTGGATCCATTTCTGGCGTTGAACTCCAACTTTTGATCCTTTTCTGGCGCTGGTCGCCAGAATTGGGCAGAGAACTGGCGTTGAACGCCAGTTTACGTCGTCTATCCTTGAGCAAAGTATAGACTATTATATATTGCTGGAAAGCCCTGGATGTCTACTTTCCAACGCAATTGAAAGCGTGCCATTTTGAGTTCTGTAGCTCCAGAAAATCCACTTTGAATGCAGGGAGGTCAGAATCCAACAGCATCAGCAGTCCTTTTTCAGCCTGAATCAGATTTTTGCTCAGCTCCTTCAATTTCGGCCAGAAAAATACCTGAAATTACAAAAAAATACACAACTCATAGTAAAGTCCAGAAATATGAATTTTTCCTAAAAACTAATGGAAATAAACTAAAAACTAACTAAAACATCCTAAAAACTATATGAAATTAACCCCAAAAAGCCAAACTTCTATAAGGACACTATCACAGAGTTAAAGCAGGAATTGGAAGTTAACAACCTTTATTCTGGGAGAACGGGGGTTCCTCTGATCCTTGAGGTGCTTGGTCCTCCAAGAGATAACTTCTGGCGCTTCAAGTCCCTTAAGTCACGCCCTTGCTCCTCTTGTTCTTTAAACATATAGGTGAGCATTTGACTGTGTTCCTTTTGTTCTTTTATGATTTGTTCCATAGCTTCCCGTATCTTGGTAACAGACGTCTCCAGATACTCCCAGTATTCAGACTGAGGGATCTCTGGGAGAAATTCCTGTGTTTTCTTCTTGATGGGATCATCCTATGCTTGTTGTTTTTCCATTGATGCTTTGGTGATTGGTTTCTCAACTGAGATATACTCAGTTATTCCCATCCTTACTCTAGCGTCCTTGCAGAGCAGAAAAATCACGCTTGGATAAGCCAACCTGGCCTCTTTAGAATTTTTGTTAGCAATTTTGTAGAGTTCAGCTGAGATCAGCTGATGGACTTCCACTTCTTTTCCCATCATGATGCAATGGATCATCACTGCCCTTTTAATAGTGACTTCAGAACAGTTGCTAGTGGGCAACAGAGAATGCCCAATGAAGTCCAGCCATCCTCTGGCGACTGGTTTAAGATCTTCTCTCTTGAGTTGATTTGGGACACCCTTTGTGTTGGTGGTCCACCTGGCTCCAAGGATACATATGTCCTCTAGAATCTTGTCCAGGTCCTTGTCTGTTCTCATCATTCTCCTGTTGAATGAGTCTGGATCATCTTTCAGCTGAGGTAGCTTTAAGATCTCCCTGATCCTGTCAGGGTGCGTATGAACAATCTTTCCTCTGACCACGGTCCGATAGTCATAGAGAGCAGTCTCAGATAGTTTCTGCTTGTTAGTTTGCCACATATTAGCATAGAACTCCTGGATCATGTTCCTTCCCACTTTCGTTTCAGGATTAGCTAGGACTTCCCAGCTCCTGATTCGAATTTGCTCCTGGATCTCCGGATATTCATCTTTTTTCAGATCGAATCTAACTTCTGGGATCAATTATCTCAGACCCATTATTTTGTAATAATGTTCTGAATGTTCTTTAGATAAGAACTTCCCTTGATTCCAAAGTGGTTTTGGAACGCTCTCTTTCTTGCCTCTTGGAGTGGGTTATTTTCCTTTAGGGGCCATGATCTTAGTGATCTCGGATAAACACACCAAACTTAGAGGTTTGCTTGTCCTCAAGCAAAAGAAAAGAAAGGAGAGGGATGGAAAGAGAGCTAGGTGCAATTGTTGATGGAGGAGGAGGGAAGCCGAACCCATATTTAAAGGGATGGGCGGGTGGGTTTTCGAAAATTTGGAAAAGATAAGATAAAAAGATTGATTTGAAAAAGATAAGATAGAGGATATGGTTTAAAATTAAGAAGATATGATAGATTTTTGAAAAAGATAAATCTAGATTTTGAAAAAGATAATATGGAGATTTGAAAAAGATATTGATTAGTTGAAAAGATTTTAGAGTGAAAAAGATAGATTTGTTTTTAGAAAAGATTTGAAAAGAGTTGGATTGAATTTGCAAAGAGGGTTTGTGCCTATGGATGAAGATATATTTGATATTTTTGAAATAGGATTTTTAGAAATTGGGGTTTTTAGAAATCAGGGTTCTTAACATGTTTATGTAAAAATCATGCATTGAAACATAAAATTTGAAATTAGAATGGAAAAATGTGTGGAAAAATGAATTTGGTTCCTCCCTGCCATTCTGGTGTTTGAACGCCCAAACACTGCCTGTTTTGGGCGTTCAACGCCCAATTGCTGCCATCCTGGGCGTTCAACGCCCAGTTGCTGCCCTTTTCTGGCGTTGAACGCCAGATAGCTATCCTTACTGGCGTTCAGCGCCCACTGGATGCCCTTTTTGGGCGCTGAACGCCCAAAATGGCCTTCACTGGCGTTTTCTTGCCTTGTGTGCTCCCTATCTCTGTTTTGTGTGCAGATTCCTTCTGTAACCCTGTAAACTTATGCAATTGATTCTTTACCTTGGTGTCAGTGAACTTTATATAAACAAATAAAAATAAGAATAAAAATAAAAATAGGGCAAAATGCTTAGAGGATTGATGCCCCATGGCTGGGTTGCCTCCCAGCAAGCGCTTCTTTATTGTCTTTAGCTGGACTTTGCTGAGCTTTTAATTTAGCTTCAGCCTTGAGCATTCTTGCTCAACGTTGCCTTCAAGATAGTGCTTGATTCTCTGTCCATTGACAATGAACTTCTTATCAGAATCAATATCTTGAAGCTCCACATAACCATATGGTGATACACTTGTAATCACGTATGGTCCCCTCCACCGGGATTTCAATTTCCCGGGAAATAGCCTGAGTCTAGAGTTAAACAGCAGGACCTTCTGTCCTGGTTCAAAGATTCTAGATGACAGCTTTCTGTCATGCCATTTTTTTTATTTCTCTTTATAAAGCTTGGCATTTTCGAAAGCTGTGAATCTGAATTCCTCTAGCTCATTTAGCTGGAGCAATCTCTTTTCTCCTGCTAATTTGGCATCAAAGTTTAGGAATCTGGTTGCCTAGTAGGCTTTATGTTCCAGTTCCACGGGCAGGTGACATGTCTTACCATACACCAGTTGGTATGGAGAGGTCCCTATAGGGGTCTTGAATGCTGTTCTGTAAGCCCACAGAGCATCATCCAAGCTCCGTGCCCAATCTATCTCTTAAAGAGATATGGTTCATCCCATAAGTAGTACTTTGCATCAGTGATTAATTTCTTCTTTTGTATACTGTTGTACTCCTTGGGTATGAACCTTGCGGCTTTATAGTTTGCAATATCGGCAAACCATGGTGTTTCCTGAATGGCGAATAAATGCTCATCCGGAAAAGTTTTAGAGATCTCAAGAGAGGGGAGGGGCGTCCCTTCTACTGGCTCTATTCGGGACAGATGATCAGCCACTTGGTTCTCTGTCCCTTTTCTGTCTCTTATTTCTATATCAAACTCTTGCAGAAGCAACACCCATCTGATGAGCCTGGGTTTTGAATCCTGCTTTGTGAGTAGATATTTAAGAGTAGCATGGTCAGTATACACAATCACTTTTGATCCTACTAAGTATGATCTAAACTTGTCAATGGCGTAAACCACTGCAATTAATTCTTTTTCTGTGGTTGTGTAATTTTTCTGGGCATCATTTAAAACGCGACTAGCATAATAAATAACATGCTGAAGCTTGTCATGCCTCTGTCCCAGTACTGCACCAATGGCGTGATCACTGGCATCACACATTAACTCAAATGGTAATGTCCAGTCTGGTGCAGATATGACTGGTGCTGTGACCAGCTTAGCTTTCAGCGTTTCAAACGCCTGCAGGCACTCTGTGTCAAACACAAAAGGCGTGTCAGCTGCTAGCAGATTGCTCAGGGGTTTTGCGATTTTTGAAAAATCCTTTATAAACCTCCTGTAGAATCCTGCATGCCCCAGAAAGCTTCTGATTGCCTTAACATTAGCGGGTGGTGGTAATTTTTCAATTACTTCTACTTTAGCTTTATCCACCTCTATTCCCTTGTTTGAAATTTTATGCCCAAGGGCAATCCCTTCAGTCACCATAAAATGACATTTTTCCCAGTTTAAAACTAGGTTAGTCTCTTGGCATCTTTTCAAAACAAGTGCTAAATGGTCAAGGCAGGAGCTGAATGAGTCTCCATAGACTGAGAAGTCATCCATGAAGACTTCCAGAAATTTTTCCACCATATCAGAGAAAATAGAGAGCATGCATCTCTGAAAGGTTGCAGGCGCATTACACAGCCCAAATGGCATCCTTCTGTAAGCAAATACTCCAGATGGACATGTGAATGTTGTTTTCTCTTGATCCTGGGGATCTACTAAAATTTGGTTGTAGCCTGAATAGCCATCCAAAAAGCATTAATAATCATGACCTGCTAGTCTTTCTAGCATCTGGTCTATGAATGGTAAAGGAAAGTGATCCTTTCTGGTGACTGTATTGAGCCTTCTGTAGTCAATACACATGCGCCACCCTGTAACTGTTCTTGTAGGAACCAGTTCATTGCTTCCTCTTCTTGTGGATTTAAAGCAGAGCTTATGATCACTGGAAAAGTGTCACCTTCTCCCAGAAATACATATTTCAGAGATGATGGTAATGGTTTGAGCTCGGGTTTAGGAGGTGTTTCCTCTTCATGAGAAAGTTTCAGAAGTTCTTTCAATTCTTCTGAATCCTCCATATCAGGCTGAACATCTTTAAAAATGTCCTCCAGCTCTGATTCGAGACTCTTAGCCATGTTGATCTCCTCTACCAAAGAGTCAATGAGATCAACTTTCATGCAGTCTTTGGGTGTGTCTGGATGCTGCATGGCTTTGACAGCATTTAACTTGAACTCATCCTCATTGACCCTCAGGGTTACTTCCCCCTTTTGAACATCAATGAGAGTTCGTCCAGTTGCTAGGAAAGGTCTTCCTAGAATGAGAGTAGCACTCTTGTGCTCTTCCATTTCCAGCACCACAAAGTCAGTGGAAAAGGCGAATGGCCCAACCCTGACAATCATGTCTTCAATCACGCCTGATGGGTATTTAGTGGAGCCATCAGCAAGTTGGAGACATATCCGGGTTGGTTTGACTTCTTCAGTTAAACCAAGCTTTCTGATAGTGGATGCAGGTATTAGATTGATGCTTGCTCTAAGATCACATAAAGCTGTCTTGGTGCAATTACCCTCTAATGTGCATGGTATCAGAAAGCTCCCGGGATCCTTAAGCTTTTCTGGAAAGCTTTTTAGAATGACTGCACTACATTCTTCAGTGAGGAGAACTCTTTCAGTTTCTCTCCAATCCTTCTTATGACTCAAGATCTCTTTCATGAACTTGGCATAAGAAGGTATTTGCTCAAGTGCCTCTGCAAATGGAATCTTTATTTCAAGAGTCCTCAGATAGTCTGCAAAGCGAGCAAATTGCTTATCCTGCTCCTCTTTGCGGAGTTTTTGAGGATAAGGTATTTTGGCTTTGTATTCTTCAACCTTAGTTGCTGCAGGTTTACTTCCTACAGAGGTGGTTGGAGAAGCCTTTTTAGAGGGGTTGTTATCAGCACTTGTGTGTGTCTGATCCCTCACTGGCAATTGAATGCCAGAGTTAGAAGCTGGAGTGACGTTAGACGCCAGCTCTTCATCTGTTCCTGGCGTCTGAACGCCAGAACTGTGCCTCCTTTGGGCGTTCAACGCCAGATCCTTGCTTGTTTCTGGCGTTGAACGCCAGTTTTGAGCATTTTCTGGCGTTGAACGCCAGTCTTGTGCCTTTTCTGGCGTTGAACGCCAGTTTTGAGCATAGTCTGGGCGTTCAGTGCCAGCTTGTGTGCCAGATTTATTCCTTTCTGGGCTCTTATTGTCCTCAGATGGATCTGGGGTAGCTTGCTCATTTCTTGGCCTCCTGCTACCTTGAGGTGGGGTATTTAATGTTTTCCCACTTCTCAATTGAACTGCTTGGCACTCTTCTATTATTTGTTTTGACAGCTGCTGCTTTGTTTGCTTTAATTGTACTTCCATATTTATATTAGCTGTTCTTGTGTCTTGTAACATCTCCTTGAACTCGGCTAGCTGCTTTGTTAAAAAGTCCAATTGCTGATTGAATTCAGCAGCTTGTTCTACAGGACTGAGTTAAGCAGTTACTGTTTTAGCCTCTTCTTTCATGGAAGGGTCACAGCTTAGGTACAGATGCTGATTTCTGGCAACTGTATCAATGAGCTCTTGAGCTTCTTCAATTGTCTTTCTCATATGGATAGACCCCCCGGCTGAGTGGTCTAGAGAAGTCTGAGCCTTCTCTGTAAGTCCATAATAGAAGATGTCTAATTGCACCCACTCTGAAAACATTTCAGAGGGGCATTTTCTTAGCATCTCTCTGTATCTTTCCCAAGCATCATAAAGAGGTTCATTACCTCCTTGTTTAAAGCCTTGGATGTCCAGCCTTAGCTGTGTCATCCGTTTGGGAGGAAAGTATTGATTCAGGAATTTTTCTTACAGCTGTTTCCATGTCTTTATGCTAGCTTTAGGCTGGTTATTTAACCACCTCTTAGCTTGATCTTTTACAGCAAATGGAAACAGTAATAGTCTGTAGACATCCTGATCTACTTCCTTATCATGTACTGTGTCAGCAATTTGTAAAAATTGTGCCAGAAACTCTGTAGGTTCTTCCTGTGGAAGACCGGAATAGTGGTAACTTTGCTGCACCATGATAATGAGCTGAGGATTCAACTCAAAGCTACTAACTCCAATGGAGGGTATGCAGATACTACTTCCATATGAAGCAGTAGAGGGGTTAGCATATGACCCCAGAGTCCTCCTGGACTGTTCATTTCCACTTAGATCCATGATGGAGAAAGGGAGATGATGTAAGATAAAAAATCTTATTTTTATTTATTTATTTATTTATTTTAATTATTTCGAAAGAGAATAAATTAAAATAAAATAAATAAAAAATAGATGAAGATTTTCGAAAAAAAATGAGGAGAGAGAATTTTTGAAAAAGATATGATTTGAAAAAGATTTCAAATTTTAAAAAAATCTGAATTTTAAAGTTGATTTTCGAAAACTTGCTTTAAAATAGAGGGAAAAGATATTTTTGGATTTAATGAGAAAAGAGAAAAACAACAAAATATCACAGGATCTAAAATTTTTAGATCTAATGCTCCTTATTTTCGAAAATTTTGGGAAGAAAACACCAAACTTAAAAATTTTAAGATCAAAATACACGAAGACTCAAGAACACTTTGAAGATTCACGAGAACACCAAACTTAAAATTTTTAGAAAACCAAAATAAAATTTTCGAAAAACAAAGGGAAATTACCAAGAAAACACCAAACTTAAAGTTTGGCACAAGATTTAATAGAAAAATTATTTTTGAAAAATTTTTGAAAAGAACATAAAGGACTCTAACCCAAAAGACAAAAATTTCCTAACCTAAGCAACAAGATTTACCGTCAGTTGTTCAAACTCAATCAATCCCCAGCAACGACGCCAAAAACTTGGTGCACGAATTGTGAATCACACTTTTCACAACTCGTACCACTAACCAGCAAGTGCACTGGGTCGTCCAAGTAATACCTTACGTGAGTCACGTCACAGTCATTCAATCACTGAATCCTACTCGGAATACCACAGACAAGGGTTAGACTTTCCGGATTCTCATGAATGCCGCCATCAATCTAGCTTATACCACGAAGATTCTGATTAAGAGATCCAAGAGATACTCATTCAATCTAATGTAGAACGGAAGTGGTTGTCAGGCACGCGTTCATAGGGAATGATGATGATTGTCACGTTCATCACATTCAAGTTGTAGTGCAAATGAATATCTTAGATAGGAACACGCATGTTTGAATGGAAAACAGAAATACTTGCATTAATTCATCAGGACACAGCAGAGCTCCTCACCCCCAACAATGGAGTTTAGAGACTCATGCCATCAAAGAGTACAAAATTCAGGTCTAAAATGTCATGAGATACAAAATAAGTTTCTAAAAGTTGTTTAAATACTAAACTAGTAGCCTAGGTTTACAGAAATTGAGTAAACTATGACAGATGGTATAGAGATCCACTTCTGGGGCCCACTTGGTGTGTGCTGGGGCTGAGACTTAAGCAATTCACGTGCATAAGGCCTTTTTGGGCGTTCAACGCCAGGTTTGGATCCATTTCTGGCGTTGAACTCCAACTTTTAATCCTTTTCTGGCGCTGGTCGCCAGAATTGGGCAGAGAACTGGCGTTGAACGCCAGTTTACGTCATCTATCCTTGAGCAAAGTATAGACTATTATATATTTCTGGAAAGCCCTGGATGTCTACTTTCCAACGCAATTGAAATCGCGCCATTTTGAGTTCTGTAGCTCCAGAAAATACACTTTGAGTGCATGGAGGTCAGAATCCAACAGCATCAGCAGTCCTTTTTCAGCCTGAATCAGATTTTTGCTCAGCTCCTTCAATTTCAGCCAGAAAAATACCTGAAATTACATAAAAACACACATCTCATAGTAAAGTCCAGAAATATAAATTTTTCCTAAAAACTAATGGAAATAAACTAAAAACTAACTAAAACATCCTAAAAACTATATGAAATTAACCCCAAAAAGCGTATAAAATATCCGCTCATCACATGTGAACTTGACTTGATCCTTTTTGACATCTTTAGATGAAGAGCTTCCTTTGCTTTTGCTTTTGTGTCTCAGTAGTCTTCTCATTTTTCTCGCAAAGAGCACCATTTCTTCATCTGAGAAGCTGTCATCAGATTTTTCTCCTTGGGCTGTCATTCTTGATTTAAGTGCTATACTTTTCTTTTTGTCATCTTTGTCTTGAGACATGTGAGTAGTTTCATAGGCCAGCAGCTTTCCTCTTAGCTCATCATAGGTGATTTTGATCAAATCATTCCTTTCAGAGATGGCTGTGCTTTTCACTTCTCACTTCTTAGTGAGACTTCTCAGGATCTTTCTTACTAGAGTTTCTTCAGAGTAGTTCCTTCCCATGGCGTCCAGATTGTTGATGATTATTGAGAACCTTTCGAACATTTGATCGATGCTCTCATCCTCCTTCATACTGAACATTTCATACTCCTTCATCAGCATGTCAATTCTGGTTTCCTTCACTTGCTTAGTGTCTTCATGAGTGAGTCTGAGCTTGTCCCATATTTCTTTAGCCGTTTTGCACCTTGACACTTTTCTGAACTCTTCAAAACTGATTGCGCAGTGCATCAGGTTGATTGCCTTGACATTGAGTTCAACTTTCTTCTTTTCTTCATCTGTCCATTCGCTGTCCTCCTTCGCCACAACTTCTCCATCAGCATTCTGTTTGGTGGGAACATCTGGACCGTTGAGAATGATCTTCCAGATGTTGTAGTCGATCGACTGCACGAAGATTCTCATTCTCTCTTTTCAATAAGAGTAGTTGCTACCATTGAAGTAGGGAGGTCTATTGTTAGACTGTCCTTCAGTGAGAGTGAAAGCCACGATGTTGGGATTCATGTTGTTGGCAATGGATCTTTGCTCCAAGCTGTGAAGCTTGACTCCTTGAGACCATGCTCTGGATACCAATTGATGGTTCTAGATGAACTTGAGAAGAGGGGGTTGAATCAAGTTAGCTTAAAATTTAGAGTTTCAAACTCTGTTGCAGTGGAAGCTTAAGTTGCAAGAGATTATTTGAAATTATCTCAAACGCAGAACATTAAAAGAGTAGAGAAGAAGAGAAAGGGGCCAGCATGTATCCTGGTTCAGATTCTTAGTACCATGAATCCTACGTCCAGTCTCCACCACAAACTATGGTGGAATTTTCACTATAATCCTCAGATTACATACACCAATACTATTGAATTACTCCCTAATCCAACTAGTATCTACCCAAGCTTTCTTCACCAAAGCTTAGCAACCCCAAAGTGCTAACCCAACTTGGAAGGGGAATCTACACAGATTCAATTCTCACCAAGTGCTAACCCAACTTGGCAAGGGGAACTAATCCTAGTTCACACACTCAAATTACATCAGAAATTAAAACAGTGGCTATTTTGCATCACTCTTGCCTTTTCTCTCTTGGCTTTGAACCTCACATAATTGCCTTTTCTCAAAACAGAAAATAACGCAAGACAGCCATAACACAAAAATCAGAATTAAGCTTGAGTAGAAGAAAGAGATTCCAGCTCTGTGTTAGAGATAGTGCTCTGAGTGTGTGTTCTCTCTTTCTTGCTTTCAAGTGTTGATGTGAGGCTTCCTTTATAGATTCACCTTGCTCTACCACTTTGTTCTTCCTTGCCTCTTCCAATTTCTTGTACCATCAACTTGTTGGAGCTGTCTCCTATGGCATGCAATCCTTTTTCCATCCTGCTCCACTAACGCTGCTTGTTGGAGGGTCTGATCCACCAACCTCTGTTGTCCTTGGAGTTGTTGTCTTCCTTGGCAAGCAAAGTGTTTCCATATTTGAGCCATTCCAACTGCTGTCCATAGCTCTGAGTTTTTGTTTTGCTCTTCCAAACTTTACTTGTGATCTTCTGCATTTTTTATTTGCTGATGTCCTTATGTTTTGTTGCTTTGCTAGAGCCACAGCTGTCCATGTTATGTTATTATTTTCTTTTTGTTCCAGCTGTCCTCCTTTCTCCATGATGGACAGATGCCCATTTTTCACTTTAGCAAATGCATAGCCTTCTAGTTTTTGCTGAACGGTGCTTATTAAGTACCTTGGGTTTGTGCCATTGTTCTAAAAACTGAACTGGACCGGCCGGTTCAACCGGGTTAACCGGAAACCGATTACTTAGTCGGTCCAGGTAAGCAAATAAACCGTCTGGCAAAAAACTGGTAAAAAATCGGTCAAACTGGCAGTTAACCGGTGAATCGGTAGAACCGTCCGGTTTTTTAGAGAATTTCCGGTTTGGAAATAAACTCTGTAAACGGTGTCGTTTTGTCTATAATTAAAAAAAAATGAAAGGCTAAAGTGCTGAACGGTGAACCCTAACTCTTCCCAAATCCCAACCCATCTTCTCAGTAGCAACTCAACTCTCCTCTCTGCTCTGAGAACCATAGAGCTACCACCACCAATTGAGCAGCCCACCGCCACCATATCCCGCAGCCACCGTGTTCCGCAGCCACCGCGTCCCGCAGCCACCGTGTCCTGCAGCCACCGCGTCCTGCAGCCCACCGCATCCCGCAGCCACAGCAGCGATGGGTTTGACCACCACAGCCTCCACGGTGTCGTTGTCATCGCCGAGCTCGCCTCCTCTATCGTCGTCGTTGCTCGCCGCCGGTAAGTAATACATGTATATTGAGCTCACCTCCGCTGTTATTCCTCCTCGCCGCCTTCTGATCTTCTGTTCATGATTTTCTGATTTATTTGTTTGCCGGATTCATGATTTTGATTTTTGATTTTCTGAGGTTATTTGTTCATGGTTAATCATTTATTTGTTTGCGGGACTTCATGATTTTGGTTGCTGAATTCATGATTTTCTGAGGTTATTTTGGATTCATGATTTTTAATTTTCTGAGGTTGTTTATTTGTTCATGATTTTCTGAGGTTATTTTTTATTTTTGATTTTCTGAGTTAATTGGTCACTCCCCTCTGTGTAGTTTGCTGAGTTAATTCATCACTCTCCTCTGTGTCCGGTGTTCCCTTTCTCTGAATTATTTTTTATTGTGGAGTTTGATGAGTTTGCTAATTTTGTTTGCTGATTTAGTTTGCTGAGTTTTCTAATTTAGTTATGCTGTGGAGTTTGCTGATTTAGTTTGCAAATTTTGTTCATAATTTTCCTTATAATCTCCAGTGAAGATCTTTGGTTTGTTATACATATTAAATGGTTATATTTTTTTCAACTTTTTTCCCATCTAATTTTCAATGATTGTGATAAAGTCATTAATATTGTTACCTTGCCTTTTATTCAATGCAGAGGCATGTGGTGGACTTTTATGTATCTGATTTTCAATCTGGATTGAGAACTTTGGTTAAAACAGGCTATGGTGCCAGGGTGACCCCTTATGTCGATGATTCTATTGTAATTGATGTCAATCCAGCCAATAAAGACATGTCCCCTGAGTTTTTTCGATGGTTAGGGAAGAGAAAGCTTTCTAGTGACAATCGTATAATGCAGTTAAAAGAAGGGTAATGTAATTTATCTTATTGAAGAGTTGAAATTTTTTGGGTAAAATTGGTATAAAATGAAGCACTTAATCCTGGCATTTGTTCTTGAGAAAACTTTGTTTCATTCTATAAAGATATATGTCCTTGAGTGAACTATGCTTCTCGTTGAGTAATAAAACTTTGATTTTGATTTTGATTGATATGATCGTTGCATGTTGTTGTGTAAATGGAAGCAATTTGGGTCATGCCTTAGGGAAATAGTTGTTTTTTGTTATGAACTTTGTTGATTGAAGTTGGATGTGAACTTTTAATATTAAATTATGAATAATTTATGATGTAAAATTGTGAAATTTTAAATTTTATTAAGTTAGAAATTATTAAATTTATATATTCAAAATTATATACATTTTTTAATAATTTTATTTAATATTTAATTAAACCGGTTAAATTTTGGTTGAACTCCGGTCGAACCAATGAACCATTGAACCAGTGATTTCACTGATTTATTGATCGGTCCGGTTCTCGCAACCTTGGTTTGTGCATTGATTTGAAACACTCAAGGAATACTTAAGCAACATTGTTGGGCTGAGAAAAGAATAATGGGCCCATGTTATGTATCACTAGAAGTGGTTGATGCACTATAAAATTAGACATTTTGAGCCTACATCACTAACACCCACATTAAATAATATTGGACTTTTAACCCAACCAATGTTTGTCATCATTTGTTTGCCCAATCATCAAACTAAGCTCAACATATATAATTAACATAAGGTGACTATTGTCATTTAACAACTTGCTCCCGTAATGATACTAGCTTGGCTCACGATCCTTCCCTGAGCTCTCTGTTGACACCATAAGTTAGATGTTGATATACTAAATTAGTGTCACGTGTTACAAAAGAGTTAGTCTATAATGTTGATACTAAATAAAAAACCCACAGATGAGAACACTTTGTGGTGAAATAACGAATGGTGTATGACTAATTTTTACTGTCTCCATCAGACATGTCCCGAACTGTATTGAAATGATACATTTAAATTTATGTATTGTTGTCTTGTAAAATAATTAATTACTAAGTAATAAAAAATAATATTTTCTAAAATTTTGGATTTGTATTAATGGATTTTTTTAATTAAACATCATTTTATGACTAATTATTCTACAATACAATAATACACGAATTTAAATATACCATTATCATACGTTCTAGGACATCTCTAGAAGGAAAACTGAGACTAAGAGATAGAAATTGAAATAAATTTTAGTATTATGTTTGGTGTAAAATAAGAGATAAAAATTGAAATAAGAATGAAGTTCTAATTTAATTTATACAAAGAGTAAAATTAGAATCCATTAATTGAAATGGGAGTATTTCAAGTATAAAATATTATTAAAATTTTAGTTTTTATTCCTAAAAATTTCAATATCCTGTGTCCCCACTTTTTGAAGGTACTGAAATACTGAAATTTTGAAGAGAAAAATTAAAATTTTAGTACCAGTATTTAGCCAACAAACATAATATTAAATTTTAATCTTTCGGTTTCCGTCCCATACCTCAAAACAAACACTACTAGGTAGGGACAAAAACTAGTCACATATCATTCGCCTACTTCAATGTCCTCATGTATATGTGTGTGTTTTGTTGTTGTTTTTTTAAAAAAGGATCACCACCTTATACCGATCTGAATTGTTGATGTGTTATGTTGATGCATGACATTCTACATAAGTACATATTACTTGACTTATCAACAGTTTATCTGTGTTCAAACTTTAAATTAGGCCATATAAGGTCACCTGTGACTCGTTTTGATGCCTAAACTTTATAAGAATGTGTCAAATACCCAAATTATTACTTGGATAAATTGGTCTCTCTTATTTGCCTTTTTAAATTTTAAATTCTAAATATTTTTAAAAATTTGGATCCTAAAACTTATAAAAATTAGCCAATATTTATTTTTAAAATTTTTTTCTCTCTATAGTTATCAATTTATTTCTTAATCTTTTTTCAATTACTATTTTATTAGTTAATTATTAGTTGAAAAAATTATACTATATATACAAAAAAATTATATCAATAATTAATCAATTACTATGTATAAAAATACATATTAAGTTAGAATTAATTTTTGAGTATATTAATAGGAGAGGTCTAAGAATGGCTAAATTTGACTTATTTGACTTATTCATAAACACATTACATGTGAAAACTGGAGAGTAGCATGTAGGTTGGGTTTGATCACGTTATATATTAGCAAGGTTGCGAGAACCGGACCGGTCAATAAATCGGTGAAGTTATTGGTTCAATGGTTTATTGGTTCGACCGGGGTTCAACCGGGATTTAACCGGTTTAATTAAATATTAAATAAAATTATTAAAAAATGTATATAATTTTGAATATATAAATTTAATAATTTCTAACTTAATAAAATTTAAAATTTCACAATTTTACATCATAAATTATTCATAATTTAATATTAAAAGTTCACATCCAACTTCAATCAACAAAGTTCATAACAAAAAACAACTATTTTCCTAAGGCATGACCCAAATTGCTTCCATTTACGCAACAACATGCAACGATCATATCAATCAAAATCAAAATCAAAGTTTTATTACTCAACGAGAAGCATAGTTCACTCAAGGACATATATCTTTATAGAATGAAACAAAGTTTTCTCAAGAACAAATGCCAGGATTAAGTGCTTCATTTTATACCAATTTTACCCAAAAAATTTCAACTCTTCAATAAGATAAATTACATTACCCTTCTTTTAACTGCATTATACGATTGTCACTAGAAAGCTTTCTCTTCCCTAACCATCGAAAAAACTCAGGGGACATGTCTTTATTGGCTGGATTGACATCAATTACAATAGAATCATCGACATAAGGGGTCACCCTGGCACCATAGCCTGTTTTAACCAAAGCTCTCAATCCAGATTGAAAATCAGATACATAAAAGTCCACCACATGCCTCTGCATTGAATAAAAGGCAAGGTAACAATATTAATGACTTTATCACAATCATTGAAAATTAGATGGGAAAAAAGTTGAAAAAAATATAACCATTTAATATGTATAACAAACCAAAGATCTTCACTGGAGATTATAAGAAAAATTATGAACAAAATTTGCAAACTAAATCAGCAAACTCCACAGCATAACTAAATTAGAAAACTCAGCAAACTAAATCAGCAAATAAAATTAGCAAACTCAGCAAACTCCACAATAAAAAATAATTCAGAGAAAGGGAACACCGGACACAGAGGAGAGTGATGAATTAACTCAGCAAACTACACAGAGGGGAGTGACCAATTAACTCAGAAAATCAAAAATAAAAAATAACCTCAGAAAATCATGAACAAATAAATAACCTCAGAAAATTAAAAATCATGAATCCAAAATAACCTCAGAAAATCATGAATTCAGCAACCAAAATCATGAAGTCCAGCAAACAAATAAATGATTAACCATGAACAAATAACCTCAGAAAATCAAAAATCAAAATCATGAATCCGGCAAACAAATAAATCAGAAAATCATGAACAGAAGATCAGAAGGCGGCGAGGAGGAATAACAGCGGAGGCGAGCTCAATATACATGTATTACTTACCGGCGGCGAGCAACGACGACGATAGAGGAGGCGAGCTCGGCAATGACAACAACACCGTGGAGGCTGTGGTGGTCAAACCCGTCGCTGCTGTGGCTGCGGGACGCGGTGGGCTGCAGGACGCGGTGGCTGCAGGACACGGTGGCTGCGGGACGCGGTGGCTGCGGAACACGGTGGCTGCGGGATACGGTGGCGGTGGGCTGCTCGATTGGTGGTGGTAGCTCTATGGTTCTCAGAGCAGAGAGGAGAGATGAGTTGCTACCGAGAAGATGGGTTGGGATTTGGGAAGAGTTAGGGTTCACCGTTCAGCACTTTAGCCTTTCATTTTTTTTTTAATTATAGACAAAACGACACCGTTTACAGAGTTTATTTCCAAACCGGAAATTCTCTAAAAAACCGAACAGTTCTACTGATTCACCGGTTAACCGCTGATTTGACCGATTTTTTACCGGTTTTTTGCCAGACGGTTTATTAGCTTACCCGGACCGACTAAGTAACCGGTCTCCGGTTAACCCGGTTGAACCGGCCGGTCCAGTTCGGTTTTCAGAACAATGCATATTAGGAATTGAATTACTGCAGGATAAAGTAGTAGACTTTTCACGTGAAGGAAAAAAAATAAAAAAACTGAAAACTCATCAAATAGAGAAGGAGAGAGAGGTAGATAATGTTGGGCCAACCGTAGGGAGCTTTCGACCACTGGGAGATTTCAGAGAGGAATCAAGCGAGAGAACATAAGATGAAATGACACCACATCAAACTCAAAACCTTAGGATGTCAAGTTAATGGGTCTCTCATCTTATAAACTCTTCACTCTTCTTTACTTTCTTTGATGTGGGACTAACTTCAACACTCCTCACACTTGCAACACTAACAATCTCCCCCTCAAGTGTGAGCCTCCATATTAAGCATCAACTCCCCTCTAGCTCCTTCACCACCACGAGTATTCGTTCATCACACCGCCGCAAAATACTGCGGGACACGCCGCCCGGACCACCTTTGTCGGGAAGACTTTCGATGCTTCACCATGAATACCTCTTAAACCACCAGACCGATTAACCATCGGCTCTGATACCAATTGATAGGAATAAAACACACAATTCCTTACTTGCAAGAATTAGAGGAGCAACAATATCCACTCACAACAAGTATTAACACCAGCACAATAATACCCAATAGCAGTGGAAAAATCACATAAACCAGAAATTAGAAACAAGCTAACACACCAAGATTTTTAACATGGAAAACCTCCTCAATGAAAGAAATAAAAATCACGAGTCACCAAGACCAGGAAATAGCTTCACTATGATGAAAAATAGGGTACAAGAGAGTCACAAATTACTGCACAAAACGTGCATACAACAAGCCAAACAACCCAAGCTTGAAAGCTTTCAAAACAAGAACAAGAAGATGAAAATACCACAAAAACAGAGCTATTGTGCGTGGCTAATATCTCCAGCTATGGACATTAAATCAAAGATCCGAACGGTGAAATCAAAGAACCTGATGTGTAGAACACACTGTCCAAATTTGAGCTCGATCCAACGGTTAACGAATCTTCAGAGACCAATTTATAGAGATAGCTTTATGTATGTGCGAAAATAACTTTTTCTCTTCTTTTCTCTCTAGTGTTTGGTGTTCTCCTTTCAAAATGACTTCTCTCAGTCAACCCTGACTCACCTCAGCCACTTCAACTATTCATGGGTTTGGATACTAGCATTTGGGCTTTTTCTCCACATAAAAAGGGAGCCCAAAACCCAACAAATCTCCCCCTCACGACTATGTGGAGGTAACTGCCAATCCGGTGATTAAGCAACAAATTTCAAACTTCTATCTTGGTAATGCCTTGGTCATCATATCAAAACCATTCTCATCAGTATGAACATTTTCAAGTTCTAACAACTCAGCATCCAAAACATCACGTATCCAATGATACCTCACATCAATATGTTTGGATCGAGAATGAAAAGTAGAGTTTTTACGAAGATGTATAGCACTTTGACTATCACAAAACAACACATACCTCTCTTGAGTAAACCCGAGTTCCTTCAAAAATTTCTTCATCCAAAGCATCTCCTTGCACGCTTCGGTAATGGCAATAAACTCGGCCTCAGTAGTAGACAAAGCAATACATTTTTGCAATCTTGATTGCCAAGACACAGCTCCACTCGCAAAGTTGATCAAGAAGCCTGAAATGGACCTTCTAGAGTCAATATCTCCTGCCATGTCTGAGTCAGTGTAACCAACTAGAATAGGCTTATCACTTCCATAACACAACTTCATGTTAGAAGTACCACGAAGATATCTCATTATCCATTTTACAGCATTCCAATGCTCTCTTCCTGGGTTTGAAATAAAATGGCTAACACAACCAACAGCATGAGCTATATCCGGTCTTGTGCACACCATAGCATACATTAAACTACCCACGGCTGATGCATATGGAACTTTTTCCATGTCTTTCTTCTCTTCATCACTTGATGGGATTTGCTTGCAACTCAATTTGAAGTGTGTAGCAAGAGGAGTACTAACGACCTTTGCTTTCTCCATTTGGAACCTGTGCAACATTGTCTCTATGTATTTCTCCTGTGACAACCAACGTTTCTTCTCCTTTCTATCACACTCGATTCTTATACCAAGAATCTCCTTTGCTGGCCCAAGGTCCTTCATTGCAAATGACATTGCAAGTTGCTTCTTCAACATATCAATCTTAGAAGCATTCTGACCAACAATAAGCATGTCATCAACATATATCAAAAGGATAATAAAATCATTACTAGCAAACTGTTTAACAAATACACAATGATCAGAAGTAGTCTTCTTGTAGTCTTGTTCTGCCATAACAGACTCGAACTTCTTGTACCATTGTCTTGGAGCTTGCTTCAAGCCATACAAGCTCTTCTTCAGTTTGCAAACATGATCCTCTTTGCCTTTTACCATGAAACCTTCAGGTTGTTCCATGTAAATTTCATCCTTAAGATCACCATGAAGGAAAGCAGTTTTCACATCCATCTGCTCTATCTCTAAATCAAGACTTGCAGCCAAACTCAAAACAGTCCTAATAGAAGATCTTCTCACAATCGGTGAAAAGATTTCATTATAGTCAATTCCCTTTTTCTTCCTGTAGCCCTTGACCACCAATCCATCCTTGTACTTTAGACACTGAGAATTTTATTCATGTTTCAACCTATAAACCCACCTGTTTTGCAAAGCTTTCTTTCCTTTTGGCAACTTCACAAGTTCAAATGTTTGATTATCATGCAAGGATTTCATTTCATCTTGCATTGCATCAAATCATTTCTTATTGTCGTCACCTTCCATAGCTTCCTCATAACATTCAGGTTCTCCCCTATCAGTCAAGGTCACATATCCATCAGTAAATGTCACATATTCATTAGATGGATACCTCGTTGAAGGTCATCGCTCTCTAGTAGACCTCCTAGGATGGAAACCTGGTGGATCTTCAGGTAGCTCAGGTTGATTATCAGCATCATCATCAACTGGAGCATCAATCGGATCTCCCATCTCCTGGTCATTAGGAATCAAAGGCTCATTTTGCTGTATATGCTCCTGATTTTGATTCTCTGTTTGTTCTGACAAAGGAGGCAGCTGAATTGGATCTACATCAATTAAGTCACTGCTCTCTTGTGATTGACTCTTCTCTACCTTATCAATGTCTTTAATTGTCTGGTCTTCAATAAACTCTACATCACGACTTCTTACAAGCTTCTTTTCAACTGGATCATAAAGCCTGTAACCAAACTCATCTTGACCATACCCAATAAAAATGCACTGCCTTGTCTTCACATCCAACTTAGACCTCTCATCCTTTGGAACATAAAACAAATGCTTTGCATCCAAAAACTCTCAAGTGACCATACGAGACATCTTTGCCTGACCAAACATGATCCGGAACATCATTGTCCAAAGCAATTGTAGGACTCAGATTAATCACATGGGCCGCTGTAAGTAGCACTTCACCCCAAAAGACTTTAGGTAGCTTAGCTTCAGTAAACTTACACCTAACTCTTTCAATCAGTGTTCTATACATCCTTTCTACCAAACCATTCAATTGATGTATTTTAGGAGGTGTCTTTTCATGCCTAATACCTTGCTGCTTGCAATACACATCAAATGGTCCACAATACTCACCACCATTATCAGTGTGAATACATTTAAACTTTTTACCTGTTTGCCTCTCAACCAAAGCTTGGAATTGTTTGAACTTTTCCAAAGCTTGGATCTTTGTTTTCAAAGCATAAGTCCAACGCTTTCTTGAATGATCGTCAATAAAAGTAATAAAGTAAATAGCTCCGCTAAAAGACCGTACCTTCAAAGGACCACAAATATCGGAATGCACCAATTCGAAGAAGTCTGATTTTCTTGAAGGTTGATGCTTCTTGAAGGATAATCTTCTTTATTTGCCAGCCATGCAATGAGAACATTTCTCCAACTTTGCATTCTTCAAACCTGAATGAGCATCCTTTCAAGCTAAATAATTAAGTCCTTTTTCACTAATATGACAAAGTCGTCTGTGCCACAAGCTACAAACTTCTTTACTTTCAATCACATTCACACTACCTTTTGCAATCATGGCATGCATCACACCACTAAGTTGCATTTAGTAAGCTTCCATTGTCCAAAGCCGAAAGTGTTTACAAAGCCTTCATTATCAAGCATTTTAACTGAAACCAAATTCAAGCGAACATCTGGAGCGTGTCTAATATCTTTGAGTAGCAGCTTCATTCCCATATTAGTCTCAAGACAAACATCTCCTACACCAATAATCTTGGCCAAGCCATCATTACCCATCTTACGCACTCCAAAATTACCTGGAGTATAAGTGAAGAACTCCTTCTTCGGTGTAACATGTATTGAGGCGCCACTATCAATTACCCAGATAAACTCATCATTAGAAATAAGATTGACCTTGTACTCATAATCAGCAATATCAATAGAAGATACACGATCATTACCACTATCATCCTTCTTTTCTTGCTTACCTTTGTTTTCCTTTTTTCAAAGATAGCAATATTTTTTAACGTGACCCATTTTGTGACAGTAGTGACACTTAACATTGTTGTATCTTTCTTTGGATTTGCTCCTACATTTACCTCTACCCTATTGAACTCTATTCTGATTTCTCCCCCTGGTTTCAGTAACTAACATTTCAGAGTGTGACAAAGAATTCTGCGTCTTCCTTCTCATCTCTTCATTTAAAATGCCACCTTTAACAAGTTGCATTCTCACTTTACCATTTGGAGCAGAATTAGTAAGAGAGATACGAAATGTCTCCCAAGAATCTGGTAGAGTATTTAGAAACCACAATCCTTGAACTTCATCTTCAAACTTGATTCCCATGCTTGACAACTGATCCAGAACTCCTTGAAATTCATTCAAGTGATATAATACTTGTGACCCCTCCTTGTATCTCAAATTCATCAACATATTCAACAAGTACAATTTATTATTGCCAGACTTGGAAGCATACAAGGATTCAATTTGATTCCACAAAGCTCTAGCATGAGTCTAATTAGCAATGTGATTGTAAATATTATCATCCACCCATTTCCTAATAAAACCACAAACTTGTTGGTGTTCAAACTCTCATTCTTTATTTGTTTTAGATTCTGGTTTTTGGGTAGAAAATAGGAGTAAATGTAGATTTTTGACAAACAACAAATCTTTTATTTTTCCCTTCCATAGATGGTAATTAGTGCCATTCAAACTTATCATCCGAGTAGAATTATTTGCTTCCATATTTCAAGCAAGTTATAACCACCAAATACCCAAAACTAAGCTCTGATACCACTTGTTGGGCCAACCGTGAGGAGCTCTCGACCACCGGGGAGATTTCGGGGAGGAATCAAGCGAGAGAACATAAGATGAGATGACAGCACATCAAACTCAAAACCTTAAAGTGTCAAGTTAATGTGTTTCTCATCTTATAAACTCCTCACTCTTCCTTGCTTTCTTTGATATGGGACTAACTTCAACACTCCTCACACTTGTAACACTAACAATCTCCCCCTCAAGTGTGAGCTTCCACATCAAGCATCAACTTCCCTCTAGCTCCTTCACCACCACGAGTATTCGTTCATCACACCGCCGCAAAACACCGCAGGACACACCACCCAGACCACCTTTGTCGGGAAGACTTTCGATGCTTCACCTTGAATACCTCTTAAACCACCAGACCGATTAACCATCAGCTCTGATACCAATTGATAGGAATAAAACACACAATTTCCTACTTGCAAGAATTAGAGGAGCAAAAATATTCACTCACAACAAGTATTAACACCAGCACAATAATACCCAATAGCAGTGAAAAAATCACATAAACCAGAAATTAGAAACAAGCTAACACACCAAGATTTTTAACATGGAAAACCTCCTCAATGAAAGAAGTAAAAACCACGAGTCACCAAGACCAGGAAATAGCTTTACTATGATGAAAAATAGGGTACAAGAGAGTCACAAATTACTGCACAAAATGTGCATACAACAAGCCAAACAACCCAAGCTTGAAAGCTTTCAAAACAAGAACAAGAAGATGAAAATACCACAAAAATAGAGCTACTGTGCGTGGCCAATATCTCTAGCTATGAACATTGAATCGAAGATCCGAACGGTGAAATCAAAGAACCTGATGTGTAGAACACACTGTCCAAATTTGAACTCGATCCAACGGTTAACAAATCTACAACGACCAATTTATAGAGACAGCTTTGTGTATGTGCGAAAATAACTTTTTCTCTTCTTTTCTCTCTAGTGTTTGGTGTTCTCCTTTCAAAATAACCTCTCTCTCTCAATCCTAACTCACCTCAGCCACTTCAACTATTCATGGATTTGGATACTAGCATTTGGGCTTTTTCTCCACATAGGAAGGGAGCCCAAAACCCAACAGATAAGAGGATAAAAAGAAGAAGTTCATTAATTTTTGAAAAAAATATTTTATCTCAATTTTAATGAGAGAATGTCATGCGATATATTTTGGTTATTAAATTAGTAATATAATT